>NC_047109.1:6971628-7571628 GCF_902500255.1 Thalassophryne amazonica | reverse complement strand
CGGGTGGGCCCAGAAAAAATCAGACGGGCCCAACCTTTGGGGTTGTAGGTAAGGTGTAGGTATTATAATACACCGTTTGAAAAAGTGTGCCTCGTTTGGACATCCCAAGCAACGTTATCACTTAGCCTACAGCACTGGCAAAGTGAGCACACATACGCAACACGTCAGACACAAGTACTCTTCATGGATAATGCACGCTGCAGTGCAGCGCCCCACACACACACACACACACACACACACACATTCAGTGCAAGTCTGGTAGCCTACTTGGCTCGGCCTAAACCCAAAACATCAATAAGTATTTAAATAAGGCATTGTTTCAAAAATGAATTCCAAGTTTAATGATGAACACATCTCAGCCAACTGCACAGACGCGCAAAGTGTCAGACACAAGCACCCCATGGACAATGCAAGCAACAACGCAATGCTTAGTCATGTAAAGTCCTTTAAAATAAAAATTCTAAATATAACCACAACATGAAAACAGGTTGGCTCTGCAGCCAAATTATGAAATTGATAAACAGTGGAAACCATGGCTTGGCGGCCAAATTAAAAACCATCAGAACGGACACCAACATGATTTGTGGCAGTTACAATATAATATTAACAATTAGGCCTATTTAGAAGAAAAAAGTAATTAATGGTCTCATACATTTGATGAATCCTTTTAATGCTACAGCAGGAGACGACGGGTTTTTTGTTGAACTCTCTTATCACGTCATCATAGTCCAACGATTCAATCAGTTTTCTTTCAAGGGAAAGCACGGAAAGTGCATTCAGTCTGTGAGTCAACACGGATGTTTTGGTGGACGTTTTTATCCATTTAACAGTAGAAAACAGCCGTTCGACAGTGCATGTTGTTATTGGCATTGTGATGAGGGCCGGCAGACTATTTATTTGAGGAAAAATGGGCTCCCTCGTTTATCGCGGGAATTACGTTCAAAAATAACCCGCAATAAACGAAATCCGGCGAAGTAGTCAGCGTTAGTTTTTACAATTATTATAGATGTTTTAAGGCTGTAAAACCCCTCACTACACACTTTATACACTTTTCTCAAACAGGCATTAACATTTTCTCACTTTTCTCTCTTGTGTAAACACTCTCTTTTTTCTTCTGGGCGAGAAGATTATAAACAAACACACGCAGAACACAATGCGCAGCTCTCCCTTCGCTCACTGCCTCCAGAGGTACGGATGCAGGACCCGCAAAGAATCCAAGTCCTCTCTCGGTGGCCACGGAGCTCTGCGGCTGCGGTCAACATCCACATCAAAACAGCAAGTGTATCTCTGGACCTGTTGCCAGATTTGGCGCAATTCCACACAGCAGACAGGAGGAGGTGGCCCGCTGCTGCATTTACCGAGCTCGCAGAAAGCGCATCGGAGGCAGTGAGAGCAGTCGCGGTGATGCCGACCAGTGCCGCGAACGGCCCACCTGATAAGGACACAGAACACAATGCGCCGTTAAAAAAAAAAAGCATGCGAAAGGTGAACTGCGTTATAGCGAGTTACCACTGTACTCTGAAAATGAATTAATAAAAATCACAGAAGATGAATCAGATTTTTTTTGACAAAATTTATTAATTGTTGCTCAGTGCTAATGCAATACCATATCATAGGAATATAATGAGGCAACAACAGGTGACTGTCGAGTGTTGACTCAGCCTTCTGTAAGCCTTATTGTACTTGGCCCCACAAATCTTAGAAACATGGTGTCTAACCAGATCCTTACTCTGGATGGCATTACCCTGACCTCTAGTAATACTGTGAGAAATCTTGGAGTCATTTTTGATCAGGATATGTCATTCAATGCGCATATTAAACAAATATGTAGGACTGCTTTTTTGCATTTACGCAATATCTCTAAAATCAGAAAGGTCTTGTCTCAGAGTGATGCTGAAAAACTAATTCATGCATTTATTTCCTCTAGGCTGGACTATTGTAATTCATTATTATCAGGTTGTCCTAAAAGTTCCCTAAAAAGCCTTCAGTTAATTCAAAATGCTGCAGCTAGAGTACTGACGGGGACTAGAAGGAGAGAGCATATCTCACCCATATTGGCCTCTCTTCATTGGCTTCCTGTTAATTCTAGAATAGAATTTAAAATTCTTCTTCTTACTTATAAGGTTTTGAATAATCAAGTCCCATCTTATCTTAGGGACCTCGTAGTACCATATCACCCCAATAGAGCGCTTCGCTCTCAGACTGCAGGCTTACTTGTAGTTCCTAGGGTTTGTAAGAGTAGAATGGGAGGCAGAGCCTTCAGCTTTCAGGCTCCTCTCCTGTGGAACCAGCTCCCAATTCAGATCAGGGAGACAGACACCCTCTCTACTTTTAAGATTAGGCTTAAAACTTTCCTTTTTGCTAAAGCTTATAGTTAGGGCTGGATCAGGTGACCCTGAACCATCCCTTAGTTATGCTGCTATAGACGTAGACTGCTGGGGGGTTCCCATGATGCACTGTTTCTTTCTCTTTTTGCTCTGTATGCACCACTCTGCATTTAATCATTAGTGATCGATCTCTGCTCCCCTCCACTGCATGTCTTTTTCCTGGTTCTCTCCCTCAGCCCCAACCAGTCCCAGCAGAAGACTGCCCCACCCTGAGCCTGGTTCTGCTGGAGGTTTCTTCCTGTTAAAAGGGAGTTTTTCCTTCCCACTGTAGCCAAGTGCTTGCTCACAGGGGGTCGTTTTGACCGTTGGGGTTTTACATAATTATTGTATGGCCTTGCCTTACAATATAAAGCGCCTTGGGGCAACTGTTTGTTGTGATTTGGCGCTATATAAAAAAAATTGATTGATTGATTGATTGATTCTCATTGGATGGGACGGGCCTGGCTGACAAGTGGGCGGGCCCAGGCCCATCCAGGCCCACCCTTGGCTATGCGTAAGGCAGACAGACAGAGATCAGCCCCCCCCCCCCCCCCCCAAAAAAAAATGAATTTGTAATTCTTTATTGACCTCTGTATCTCATTAGAGGTCAGCTCCAGGATGGATCCATATCTGAAAATAAACATTAGTTAATTTAGAATATGTGTGCCAAATTCCATGCTTTTATCACAAAATGAACAATTTATATGGACATTTTAGCAAAGCTGCTCCACTGCTATATTTTAATGGCCATTGGTTAAAAATCCTGTCCAGATATTTATGCACCCAACTGTAGGTTGTGATCCAAGGAGTCTGTTCTTCAGAGATGTTAGCACATTGAGACCACAGAGTTTAAGGCCTCAGTCAAGTTAGCACGATGGGCAGGGCCACAGGAGGCACCGATCACCAGTCAAAAAATGTTGATTTATTTCTTCTCTCTTTTGGTTGTTGATAAATATTTTTCACTTTAGCTTTCATTGAAAAAAATGAAGATGGTTGCAGCAGCAGCATTCTAATTTTATTTGTTGGAGCTCTAAACTGCAGCCTGGTTCTGTCACTTGGACCAGCTGGCACAGCTCACTGGATGAGCGGGTGAAGCCTTCAACACTTGACCCACTTCTTGGGATCACTGTGGAGACGCAACCCCAACCTAACCTGGAGCAGGGCAAAAGGAAGGTCAGAAAAAAGGTGTCAGCGTCACACAGAGCAACACGCCGTGTTCAATAACAACCAGCAGCATAACATCATTTAACCTTTACAGCTCGTGTATTGATCCATCTGGATGTTATCAGGCTGTGATCAGAGCTCAGCTCCGGGGGCCTTTTGAATCCAGCTCGCAATATTCCTGACCGACAAAGAAATACAGTCCTTTTAGTGTTCTTCAACCCTGTCCTTGGATCATCCTTTTCCACAGACCTCTCGTGTGTGTGTGTGTGTGTGTGTGTGTGTGTGTGTGTGTGTGTGTGTGTGTGTGTGTGTGTGTGTGTGTGTGTGTGTGTGTGTGTGTGTGTGTGTGTGTGTGTGTGAGAGAGCCTGGCTGTTTCACTGTGATGACTGAATATACAACAGGATGTATGAGGTGGAATCACAGCACGCTGCAGGAGAATGATTAAGAAAACAACACCTACGCTATTCCTGGATGCCGTGAGAGTCTCCATAGTCCTGTTCAACATGTAGACATTATTTTATTATCTTATTTATGGTAAGATATGACTCACAATGCCCTAATTAAGTCTTTTTTATAAAACATATTCCCATAGTAATGCATTCATGAACATGCTCATTGAAATACATTTTTGTCCATGTTTAAAAGCCTCAAACATCCACTCTGAGAGAGAGAGAGAGAGAGAGAGAGAGAGAGAGCAACACCTTTTAAGCCATATAGTGTAATAATACAGGAACAGAAGCTGACTCCATCCCTGTGAGACATTTACTCAAATGGATTCACTTTCCACCTGATGGTTGTTCTGTCAAAAGCTGTTGCTCTGTCGTTCATTTCATTAGTTTAATCTTTCACTTGTAGGTTGGTCAACATGTACAGTAGAGAACATTTATGACAGCAGAAGATGTGAGTCCTGTATAGGCACTGAGGTTCATTAGTGCCAGTGTTTGATCCCTGGACAGCACAAAGCAGATGAGAGTCTACGACTCTTCCAGACAAGATGCCATTCCAACACAGGTTACTTCTCCAGCCACGACTGGGACCCGTTTCCAGCTGGTGCACTGAGACAATCCAGAGAAGTGTTTTGTCCGAGGTCACAGACAGGTAGCAGAACTGTGAATCAAACCCAGGCCTGCACTGGTACCCAGCTCCTTATCCCAAAGAGCTAAAGAAACCGTGACTCTTACAACTTTGCATGTGTGGACATTATGGAAAATGAGCAAATTCAAACTTGTTGAAGATATAGGGAAGATATTTAGGGGAGGTGATGATCTCGTGGTTAAGTGTTGGGCTTGAGACCACAGGATCCTCGGTTCAAATCCCAGCCTGAGCAGAAAATCAGTAAAGACCCTTGGGCAAGGTCCTTAATCCCCTAGTTGCTCCCGATGTGTAGTGAGTCTTGCATGGCAGCAGCCTGACATCGGGATGAATGTGATGTGTAAAGCGCTTTGAGCGTCTGATGCAGATGGAAAAGCGCTATATAAATGCAGCCCATTTAGTCCATTTACGAGGTGTATTAGATAAGAAACTGACACTTTTATTTTTTTTTAAACTATATGGATTTGAATGACGTGCGATTACACCAATCATGCTTGAACCCTCATGCGCATGCATGAGTTTTTTCATGCGTGTCGAGCTGAAAACTTCCTAATTTAAGGCTTAATTCACCCAGGACGTCGTGAGAGAACAGAGAAGATTCAGAAGAGGCCGGCATGAGGACTTTATGCGGACATTCCACTGTTTAAGGACATTTTGTAATGAAAGACGTGCGCGCAAATTCACCGAGTCGTTTCCGTGACGACTCGGCGAATCTGTGTGCGCCGCGACAGGAAAAACACCTCCGTGTTGAAAACCATTTGTAAAATTCAGGCGGCTTTTGATGGCTTTCAACAAGTGAGTAACTGAGAAATTGTTTAACAGCTTGGGCATGTTCCAACTTGCCCGTTAAGGTTTCCAACGGAGGTGTTTTTCCTGTCGTGACCCCCCGCGGTTGGGTCCGGCCCGACATGCGACTCTGCCCGCACGTTCTTTCATTACAAAATGTCCGTTAACAATGGAATGTCCGAATAAACTCCTCATGCCGACTTCTTCTGAAAGTTCTCTGTTCTCTGACGACTTCCTGGGGTCAACAGAGCCTGAAATGTGGAAGTTTTCAACTTGAAACGGCGAGACGCTGCTGCCTCGAAGCGCAGATCGCCATCAGGCACCGTGGGCCGTCCTTACGGCGACACTACCAGACCAAAATCTCTCATCAGCCGTTAAAATTTTTACCGAAAACCAGCTGAATTTATCGAATGGTGTCCACTCAGTTGTGCCTTACAGTTTTGAAAAAATTTTGATCAAACAAAGCAGCAGTCTTTGAGCCATTCCTAAACAATGAAAAAATCAACGAGAGGGTGGGCCACTCCTCACTCAAAGACTGCCCACAGGCGAATGACGTAACCGACAGGAGTGAAAAAACTCTCGCATGCCCACGAGGGTTCAAGCATGTCTGATGTAATTACACGTGATTCAAATCCATATGGTTTTTGAAAAAAATAATAAGGTCGGATACTTTTGTAATAGACCTCATATATACTGATCGCATGCTTAAAAAAAAAAAAAAAAATCCAAACTTGTACCAGAATCCACATTCAGGCCCTGTGGATCAATATGTTGAGTAACACACGTCTTAGCGTATGTTCATCCATCCATCTGTTTTCTATACCTGCTTACTCCAGTTAAGTGTCACGGCGAGGCTGGATCCTATCCCAGCTGTCACAGGGTGTGAAACGGGTTACACCCTGGACAGGACGCCACTCTGTCACAGAGCGTATGCTCAAAATAATTAAAATGATCTCAATCCACATCTGGATCAACAAACTTGAATGGGTTGTTCCTGCTTGTATGACTGATTATTTCACCAAGCTTCATGCAGACTGTCTGAATATATTTTATGAAATGGATCAAAATGTAGAGTAATACACATCTTAGTTCATATGTTTAAAAAATGGGTCACAATTCATCCATCCGTTTTCCAAAGCTGCTTGTTACAGTTAAGGGTCCTGGGGGAGGGGGGTGGGGCTGGCGAGTTATGCCAGGTCCTGATCATAACCACCCCCCCCACACACACACAATAAAAAATCTGTATCAAGTCACAAGCTAGCCACTTCTGTGGAAAATTGAAAACATAATACATGAACTGAAGACTAATACATCTGTTTCAATGCACATTTTGTTCCAGTGCAGTGGTCCAAGTCTTTAGGGTCCCGTGTTTCTTGTCTTGCTGTTGAGACTTGAAAGCCAGACGTCTTTCTTACTAGGTCTCTTTGGATGATGTTCCTGCTGGAATAACTTTGTATCAAATAAATGGTTTCCTAGAGAGACTAAGATGAGGAGTATATGACCGCATTAGCTTACTAAGGTATTGCTGGTGATATTGAGTTACTAAGATATTGCAGGTTCGATGAACAGATAAACTCTGTTGTCAAAGCAAGTTGCCTGTGCCAGTGCTTTTTCTCTGGGCACGATCCAGCACACAGGTGCCTCAGTGTTGAGAGCCCCAAAAACTGATAAAGCTCAAGAGGATGTCGGGGGGGTTGGGGGGGTTCCAACAACCTGTCCACTTTGCCCATTTTTGCCACAGTTTTCGTACCGGTGCCTGTTCAGGCTCTCTATGGATCATGGTATTTTCGAAGTACCTATATAAGACGTTCAGTACGTGCACCTGTAATCGCTCCATCAGGGTTTGATGCTGCAACCTGTCAGTCCGCTGTTTTGCGCAGCAGCTCCGAGTTGAAAAAAGAGTTCCCCTCTGTGTCTCAGAGTGAGGACACAGAGAGCAAAGAGCAGACTGCAGAGTTACAAACATATTTTTAAACTTTTTTTTTCTTTCAAACTTTGTGCCACTCTGTGAGTGACCTCGCTGTGGTTAAATTAAAAACACAGCTGTAGACGTGTTACCACAAATACTTTTTTTTTTTTCAAATACACCTAAAATCTCTTTCTGAGGACACTGTGATGTAAAAAGCACTGATTAAAACTTGTTACCTCAATTGGTTGCGCTTTCCTCCTAAAGGCACAACTTCTCCATTGTACCTGCTCAGAGACTGCAAACCAGGGGCAGACCCAGATGGAAAGAGGCATACCCCTCAACACCCCTCAATTATAGGTCCACTTTTAAAGACATTTTATCATACTAATAGAATACTACTACTATTTCTAATAATAATAATAATGGTGCAAGTAATAATAATAATATTTTTAACAACTAAAATGTTTAAATCAGTATTACTCTGGGCCTGAGTTGTACTACAGTTCTGTACTGTTTAATTGATGACCTATACAAAATTATGTTTACTTAATTTAACTTTTCTGCATAACTACATAACTAATGTCTAAGCTCAGGCATTGCTGGGTTTGTTTGCGGTTCTAGCTTTAAAATCAGTTCATTTAGAGTTCTGTAAATATGAAAATGATTATGGTTCTTGGGGTTAGGTTGTGTTTGATACCTGTTTGAGGTTCGATGAATAGATAAACTCTGTTGTCAAAGCAAGTTGTGTCCAGTTACGTCTTCTGGCTAAAATAAAGTCCTTCCTCAGTAGATGTGATCTTCAATCAATCAATCAATTTTATTTATATAGCGCCAAATCACAACAAACAGTTGCCCCAAGGCGCTTTATATTGTAAGGCAAGGCCATACAATAATTACGTAAAAACCCCAACGGTCAAAACGACCCCCTGTGAGCAAGCACTTGGCGACAGTGGGAAGGAAAAACTCCCTTTTAACAGGAAGAAACCTCCAGCAGAACCAGGCTCAGGTAGGGGCAGTCTTCTGCTGAGACTGGTTGGGGCTGAGGGAGAGAACCAGGAGAAAGACATGCTGTGGAGGGGAGCAGAGATCAATCACTAATGATTAAATGCAGAGTGGTGCATACAGAGCAAAAAGAGAAAGAAACACTCAGTGCATCATGGGAACCCCCCAGCAGTCTAAGTCTATAGCAGCATAACTAAGGGATGGTTCAGGGTCACCTGATCCAGCCCTAACTATAAGCTTTAGCAAAAAGGAAAGTTTTAAGCCTAATCTTAAAAGTAGAGAGGGTGTCTGTCTCCCTGATCTGAATTGGGAGCTGGTTCCACAGGAGAGGAACCTGAAAGCTGAAGGCTCTGCCTCCCATTCTACTCTTACAAACCCTAGGAACTACAAGTAAGCCTGCAGTCTGAGAGCGAAGCGCTCTATTGGGGTGATATGGTACTATGAGGTCCCTAAGATAAGATGGGACCTGATTATTCAAAACCTTATAAGTAAGAAGAAGAATTTTAAATTCTATTCTAGAATTAACAGGAAGCCAATGAAGAGAGGCCAATATGGGTGAGATATGCTCTCTCCTTCTAGTCCCCGTTAGTACTCTAGCTGCAGCATTTTGAATTAACTGAAGGCTTTTCAGGGAACTTTTAGGACAACCTGATAATAATGAATTACAATAGTCCAGCCTAGAGGAAATAAATGCATGAATTAGTTTTTCAGCATCACTCTGAGACAAGACCTTTCTAATTTTAGAGATATTGCGTAAATGCAAAAAAGCAGTCCTACATATTTGTTTAATATGCGCTTTGAATGACATATCCTGATCAAAAATGACTCCAAGATTTCTCACAGTATTACTAGAGGTCAGGGTAATGCCATCCAGAGTAAGGATCTGGTTAGACACCATGTTTCTAAGATTTGTGGGGCCAAGTACAATAACTTCAGTTTTATCTGAGTTTAAAAGCAGGAAATTAGAGGTCATCCATGTCTTTATGTCTGTAAGACAATCCTGCAGTTTAGCTAATTGGTGTGTGTCCTCTGGCTTCATGGATAGATAAAGCTGGGTATCATCTGCGTAACAATGAAAATTTAAGCAATGCCGTCTAATAATACTGCCTAAGGGAAGCATGTATAAAGTGAATAAAATTGGTCCTAACACAGAACCTTGTGGAACTCCATAATTAACCTTAGTCTGTGAAGAAGATTCCCCATTTACATGAACAAATTGTAATCTATTAGATAAATATGATTCAAACCACCGCAGCGCAGTGCCTTTAATACCTATGGCATGCTCTAATCTCTGTAATAAAATTTTATGGTCAACAGTATCAAAAGCAGCACTGAGGTCTAACAGAACAAGCAGATCTTCAGATGGCCATTCATGCTTTCATCAGCTCCAGACATGTTTACTGTGATACACATCATACTGGTGTTAACCGGTCGTCTCTTGCATGCTTCCAACTTGTGCAAAATGCTGCTGCTTGTCTTTTATTGAACACTTCCGGACATGAGCACATTATGCCTGTACTTTACTCACTCATCTGGCTTCCAGTTCATTTTAGAATTGATTTTAATTTTAATAAAAAATTTAAAAAATTAAAATTTTAATTTTTAAGATAGTTTTTAAAGCTGTTAATTAAGCTGTTAATCCCCACCTACAGTAGGACATTACAGTCATCTGATCAACATTACTTGGATGTTGTGAGGTCAAAATATAAACTCTGGGGCATTCGTGTTTTTACGATAGCTGAACCCAGACTGTGGAACAAGTTACCTCCAGATTTACAGACTATTCCTGACCCAGCACTTTTTAAATGAAAGTTCAAGAGTTATTTATATAAATGACTTTTAACACCTGGTAGCATTGTTGACATGTTTTGTTTGCATGTGTCTTTATTAATTCTATTGTAGGTTTGTTTTATTTTGTGAGTTGTTGTTCCTTGATTTTACTGTAAAACACTTTGGGCACTGTCTGGCTGCCTTAAAGGGTGATATAAATAAATGTTGATTGATTGATTGAGGATTGATAGCAATCTTATCAAACAAACATGTAGGTTGTGATATCAATTTGGGGCAAAGGCAAAGAAGAGATGAAACTGTGCAAACAAATAAAAAAAAAAAGTCACCAAGAACCCTCCAAAATCCTCAACACGCAAAACCCTCAAAATCCCAAATTTTTTCCAGGGGCCTTCAGCGGCCCCTAGACCCCCTACCGATAAAGGCCCAGTTTCATCAAAGAACCTCCCTTTTCAGATCCTACAGGCCTGGATGCCTATATATCACCAGGCTTTAGCAGATAGATGGTCACTTTCTGAAGTTGGGATTGGACCAGGCATTCTGAGACAGTCTGGGAAACTAAATACTGACTCTTTCAGCATCATTCTTAATACACATTTTTTTTTTAAACACTGGGAATCTTCTAATTCTGCATGTGCCATCCCCTCAACCCCCCCTCTAGATCCGCCACTGAGCTTTCAGATTTGCAGTGAATGCTGATCACAGATATGTATGTGAAGGAAAGCGCTGCTTTAATAGAGTTTTTAACTGTAGATCTGGAATAGAAAATTGGACGTACATTCTAATTGAATAGCTAGTTGGAAATGCGGCTGGTGTGCCGTTATAAATCATCTGGAATCAGTTTTCTCGAACTCCTCTCTCCCTCTCAGCCACTTTACAAACACAGAGCAAGGCTTTTTCAGCCTCTGATAAGTGTTAATAAATTACCTGAATTTGAAAATTAATGGCCAGCCGCCTGCTTCAGGGAGATATCATTGTGTTTCATGAATATTTTGATTTTGTGATTAGATCAAAATGCTGTGAATTCCGAAACAGCCCCGTGCCCAAGCTCCACTGATCATAAACTCTTCCCTTCTTTAAAAAAAAAAAAAAACACATTCCATGCAAATGTGCTGATATGAAATAATTAGAATGAGTTTGCCAGTATTTTTCTGCTGTAACATTTGCATGACTTTAGATCTTGCCCTACTGATCCTCACCAAGCTGACGGCAAATGTAAGTTTTTGTGCAGCTTCTCCCAAAAATTTACCTTGCCAGGCGAGAGATAATGGCTTACATTGTGATGTTAAAGAGGCTTGTATTTACAAAAAGAAACAAAGGCGAGACGCTTGCCAGTCCTGGAGGACTCTTCCTGTCATTTCCTATTCACACACTATATCTGTGGTTTTCCAGCTCATCGGCGTTTGTGCATGATAGGGATCAAACGCATTGCTGCACACACGTTTACAGGTGAGCGAATGTTAAGAAAAGGCAAAAAAATTCCATACAAACTGAAATATGAATGCTGTATGGAAGGAATGATATTTGGATATAATTTTTGAAAAATCTAATGTGCAAAATATTCATTTGTCCTTTGTTGCATTTCATCTTTGCTCTGCAGGAATGGCATATTTATGAACAACACGAGTTACCAAAAAGACCGTTTTTGATTGGTCCTCATTTTAAATTGGTCCTCCACACTCTGTCTGCTGCAGTTTAGTGACCACTAAGCCACCGTGCTTAGTGGTTAGCACTGTTCATTCATTTATTTTGTATACCTGCTTACTCCAGCAGAGACAGGGTGGGGGGGGGGTCTATCACAGGGTCACATATAGACAGACAAACACATTCACACTCGCACACACACACACCTACGGACAATTTAAAGGTTAAGAGATGGAATGAGCAACTTTAGTCTTTTGGGGGGTTTTCTTTTTTGGGGGGGGGGGCAGTAATTTAGAACACATAACCTGATCCTACAAAACTAAGGTATTAAAAACAAGTTCAGCCTAAATATTTAGTGCTGTGAGATTAATTTATAAAAAGTCACAATAAAGAACTGATTTTATGTTCTTCCCACTTTTGGGTGGTTTCAGCTGTTACACTTTGTTTATTTGTTTGTTTGTTCAGAAATTAGCCACAAACAGAATAGCACAGATTAGTACATTCATTGTTTTTAATAGGAGAAATATGTATAAAAGAAAAAAGGTTCATATTTGTGGTCTCCAAGTCTGTTTGCCTCATTACTGCTGACAAATATGGAAGCACACGCACACCATCACACACCAAAATAGACAGAAGGTATAAGATTAAATAATTTATGTCACATTGCTGCACATAACACCCAACAGTTGTGTAATGTCAAAGCATTCTACTCAGCGTGTTTGGGTACACTTTTTTGCTTCTCTTTGGCACTTTTTGTGCTCCTCTAGTTGGCACGCAGGAATGTGCACGGTGCAAGAAAATAACAGACACTCCAAGTGAAGTTGTGCGACTTCAGATCTAAGTTAGCCAGAGTGCACTTTCAAACATAGACGGATGCTGGTGGCTGTTTGGCTGTTTACATGCGTGCATGTGAGCGTGCATGCCCGGCAGCTGCACGGGGCCCCAGGGACCGGCCTGTGTAGATTGGGTCTCCTCAACCCACAGCTCATTAGTGGAGAGTGAAAGGAATCCACACAGATGGCTGTCAACGTTCAAAAAAAGTCGGCTGCGTGAGACATGTCAATTGAGGTTTAAGTTCCTTCTGCTCATTTTTGTGACACTGCAGTATTCAAGCAATATTTGTTTATTCTACCCCAAAAAGTACAAAAACACAGAAGCCTGGTGACATCTGAAAATGTGTTTTCTAATGAGCGCTCAGACTACTGAACAGGAGCCTGCACTTGTCATTCATCACCACAAATTACTCGTCCTAACTTGACATGTTTTCAGTGCTGCAGATGACGGGCTTGTCTGTTCTGCAAACAGCGAAAACGCTCGCCGTTTAAACTGGAAATGTGGCGTGGAACAGTCCAGCACGGCGCCACAAAAAATCAATTAGATTGTTTACCTGTCAGAGTTGGAATGGAGGCCAAGCCACTGTAACCGGCGCTCATCATTTTCAGTGTGATGCCGTCGCCGCCTCTCCTCCCGTTATTCAATTAACGTGGGTGAATACACCGCTCTCATATAGCTGGGCTTTATTTGACCGTGCTCGCTCTAATAATGTGGCATACTGTAGCCATATGGATGCCTGCCCTTGAGCCTCATGAATGTAAAAAGGTTTAAACTAGCGAGATAAAAGCACTTTAAAATGTCTGATATTTTCTGGCTGTTGGTTCTTGGGTCAACATTAAACAGAACTACATGAGACATTCAGAGTTAACCTTGCCTCTGACGATACCGGAACTCAAATTACTGCCGTCACTCCAATTATCTGTGCACAGGATTCCTGTAATTGAAACCAAATCATGCTTTCAAAAACTAAAAGCTTTGCAACTGGCACCATCCTTTGCAGCGATGTTGGAATAAATGCTCTGCATTAGTATTTCGGCTACCTGTCAGGTAGCGGAGGTCACATTATAAAAAGTCACTATTTAATCTGCCCCCTGCATTTAAATGTGGTGCGAATGTAATGTTCCTCAAAGTCCCAGTGTTTTGTCATGGTGCCTGTAGAAACGACCCTCCTGTCACCAACATTTAAACCTGAATAAGCTTGTTTCAGACTTCTGCAACATTTGCCACCATTTTTTTTTTTTTTTACAACAAATGCTCACTGAGCTGGTGCACCCTCTGTGTGACACACACATAGAGTCCGTGGGAGATCAACAAGACACTAACAGGACAGTCAGTTTAGCAACAAATGAGTGTGAAAAGCACTTGGAGTGTGTCCGGTTCTTGATGGGCATTCCCAGACATGGCTAGCTCATGGCTAATTGGCATTACCGTGCGCAATGTTTATATGATGAGGCCAGCAGGAGGCGCTGTGCACTCACTCACTCACTCATCTTCAACCACTTACTCCAATTAACCCTCTGGGGTCTGAGGGCATTTTTTGGACAGTTCACTGGCCTGGTATAAATGTTTTATTATTGCTGTTAACAGCTCTCCCTGCATCCCACAATTGGTTTTGTCTCTTTTTTTCAGGACAACCTGTGCTTTCAGAATATATATATGTTTTTGTTGTGTTTTATAAGTGTAATAAAGGTTTACAATCAAAAATAGGCAAGGAAAAAATAAAGCGGAAAATAATTTTCCACACACATTTATTCAAAACACACAGCAAACTATAATAAACAACTGTTATGACACTTTATAAAGGTAATTCGAGGTCTTGTGTGAAAGACTGAACAACAAAAAGGTTCAAACAAAAAACGCAAATGCACATTTTGAACAATATATACAAAATGGTCTATGCATTTTGTTGTCCATTGATATGGTAAACAGTGCTTTACGCAGAGAAAGCAACAGAGCTATCCAGTAACATTCACATGCAAACTAGTGGAGCAATCCTGATAGTTACACACTCTTTGTTTGAGCACGTGAAATCAGAAGCTCTCCATCTGCTCCTGCTTTCACTGATCACTGCACGTAATGGCGCAGGGCACACTGAGTATGAACTAATAGTATGTACTCATTGGAGCACCCAGGGGGCTATTCAAATGGGCCAACAAGTAACACATCACTCCTGAAAATGATCTTTGGCTTTTCACGTGAGGTAAATCTGCCCTACGATTGGATTTTGGAAAACCATGTGACGGTGAACCAATTCTGATTGGACACTCACATTGCGCACGTCATCACACAGCTTCTATGAGGAGTACAAAGATGGCCGATGGCTGGCTCCAAAGTCCGCGGAGTTAACTTTTCAGCAAAAAAATAAATACGTTTCTATCTCATATCATTCAAAAGTTATTTATAATTTAGCTTGGTCTTAGCTGATGGCATCGACCCCAGAGGGTTAAGTCTTGCAGTGGTTTGGAGCCTATCACAGCGTTCATAGGGCGTGCGGTGGGTTCACCCTGGACAGGACACCAGTCTGTCGCTGGGCCACACACAGAAAAACAAACACATGCACACCTACAGTCCAATTGAAGTTTCCAGTCCACCTAACCTGCATGTCTTTGGATGTGGGAGGAGGCCGGAGCACCCGGAGGGAACCCACGCAAACACGGGGAGAACATGCAAACTCCACACAGAATGGCCACAGGTGGGAATTGATCCCATAAGGGTCATTCCGTCTCAAGTCACCCAGAGGTTCCCAGGTCACCCCTCAGCTCTGTTCTGTCAGTTTGATATGTTATTCCTATTACGAAGTTATAGTGAAATGTCAAATATTAGGTCTGTATCTTGCAAACATATTTGAAGTTACAGTTTTTGGAAATTTTTGTGAATTTTTCACATATCATGAAAATGGTGTTTTCTACCAACTTTGCACGTTAATATGTCTCACAGCTTTGAAACTGCTCATGCTAACCTTTGGTGTAGAGTTTGGAAATGCTGGCATGTTTGGTGAATCTAGTGCGATCTGCCTTCCACGAAGGCCTCAATATGGTAGAAAACTCAAATTTGACATGTTCGTATCTTTGAATAGTTCAAAATCAAAGAAATATACTTGCTATAGCTATAAAACTTTTTGTATGATTGTTCGTGATATAATGGAACATATTTACACATTCAAATGATACACCAGGTTGCTTTAACAAAATTTATAGTTGGGAAAAAAATGATAATTTTGAAAAAGTGTCAAAATATGCCAATTTTCGTCACCTCAGATGCCAATGTGGACAGTTGACTATTGTATTCATATTTTTTACCATATATTCTTACATATCTCAAGATGATATGCTGCAAATATGGTGTTGTTATTGAGCTTTCATCTTGTGATTATAAATAGACACATTAGCGTGACACATTGACTATTTTGGGTGGATCTGGACATCTTGGGAATAAGTCACTTCATGAATACTGAGCAACACCTTGGTTGCATCACTAGAAATTGGGAAAACCCTAATCATATTCCCATTAAGTTTAAAAATAGACAAAAATGGCAAAATATCTATTTTAAAAGAATTAGGTCATGCTGGGATTAGGTCGCTTTTTCAAAATTATCATTTTTTCCAACAACTATAAATTTTGCTAAAACAACCTGGTGTATCATTTAAATTTGTAAATATGTTCCATTATATCACAAACAATCATACAAAAAGTTCTATAGCCATAACTAGTATATTTCTTTGATTTTTTGAACTAATCAAAGATACGAACAACATATAAAATTTTGTGTTTTCTACCATTTTGAGGCCTTTGTGGAAGGCAGATCACACTAGAGACACCAAAACTGCCAACATTTTCAAACACCAAAAGTTAGCCTGGCATGAGCAGTTTCAAAGCTGTGAGGAATATAGGGAGCTCATTATTAATGTGCAAAGTTTCTGTTTTCATGATATGCGAAAAATTCACAAAAATTTCCAAAGGCTGCAATTTCAAAAGTTTTCAAGATACAGACCTAATATTTGGCAATTCACCCTAACTATGGAATGTAATTAACATGTAAAATTGACAGAATAAGGTTGAGGAGTGATCTGGGAATTTTTTTTCAAAACTGGGTAATTTCAGGTGGAATGACCCCAAAGTTTGATTGATTTATTTGAGGAAAGCGTGCCACAGTGACACTAGTGTATTGCTAGTTAGCTTGTTAACATCTGGTTAGTGGTGAGATGTCTTGTACATCACCTCAGAGGCATTGTCTGGTTTCACAAAAGGGTTTTTAGATTTAAAAATGTTTATTTTTCGTGGATTTTTTTTTTTTTCAAAATGTATGGGAAAGATGGCAAACAGATTGACACAGAAAGGCAGCTGTTTGGAAGTGAATTCTGCCATCTTGGATTATTTTGTTTGAGTAACCAATCAACATATATCATGTTGCTCTCACACTGCCTTCACTCACATTAGAAACCACTTGTCTCTTGCTGTTAAATGCCCACTCTGATTGAAAATGTATGGCAGCTGGTCACTTTGCCTCTGTCTCTTGTAGCTAATGTGACCAAGCGGTGAAGCTGCTCTTAGTGCCGAGTTTCCCAAAGCAGCGCGTTGCAACAGGTCAAGGGTGTTTTGTGGGAGGTTGGTATGTTGCTCAGCATAGATCAGCACAAGCTGACATACAGTGCCTTGCAAAAGTATTCTGCCCCTTGGTATGTCACACATTTTAATTAATTATCCCATTTCAAATACTAAAAGTAAATCAGGCTTCTCAATATAAAAATTTGTAAACTTATTTCCCTTAAACTCAAACTCAAAGCAAATCTCAACTTGATAAAACAACTTGACAAAAATTAATTAAAAATACAAGTATAAAAGCCAAGATGATGGGTTGCATAAGTAGTTGAACACTTTGGTATAATACCTGTAAAGTTTTATTGCCAGTTTCCTTCAGGCAAGTCAGGGGATGGATACATGAACATTTCCAAGTCACTGAATATGTCTTGGACTTTATTTACATCAGTTATGAAGAAATACAAACAGTATGGCACTCTATGGTAAATCTGTGTGGAGTAGACAGTTCTCAAAAAGTGACTGTGCAAGAAGAAGAGTGAAGAAAGCCACCAAGAAGAAGAAGTTATATATTTCTCTGGCTGTGATAGGAGAAATTGTGCATAGTGCATGTTTTGCATTTTGTATCACCAGCTGTACAGCTTCATGATGAAGTGTAGAGGAGGATTTTGTTAAAAAGAAGACCTGAAAGTTCAGCTACAACTTTCCAGAAGGTACATCTGAGATGCAAGCCTAGATTTGATGTTTTGGTGAAACCCCACATGTAAGCGTCCTGTCACAAAATGAACTTGTGCTCCCGTCACAAAAATGGGGCAATTTTCATGAGCATATCATGAACCCATAGATTAAGTGACTTTTGTAATGCCATCACGAACTGCTGTGAGACTTGATTGGTCCTGGTGCAACTCTATGTCCAGTTATCATGCCGAGCACAGAAAGAGTTATCCAACGTTACCCACAACAGAGAATGGAGTGTACACCAAGCTTACGCTGAGTGCACACGAGCCAGTCGGGTCACTGTTGAACATGGTGAGGAGAGAGTTGTAGCTCCACCCGTTATGACTTGAAATGGTTCCAAACTTGGCAGGGGAGTACAAGATGCTTAACACCCTCTGACGTGAAAGGAGACTTGGCAAGATTCATCACATTTCAGTTTAATCCCTTAACACTTCAAGTCAAGTCAAGTCTGAGACCATGTGCTGGTCCTGGCCGCATCACAACACCACCAAACCTCACAATGTCACAATTACTATTTCTGAACAAAATGACAACATATGGATACATGGAAAGTTTATCTTCTCCTGAAGGAGCCAAAGCATGATGCGACAATCTCAAGTAAATCACAGTGAAAGCACAAGAGCCTCCTGACTAAAGTGATGCTTCCATCATTCCCGATGTTGTCACTTCTAGTTTGTTGGGGTCTGAAAGGTCGGTCGTGTTAGTCCACCACCCAGGCCAATGACAGGTCCATTTTCAGCTTCTGGAATAACCCATCTGTTGCAGCCAGGTGACATGTGGACCTCCCTTTAACCTTTTCCCATTGCTGGACTCCTCAGCACTGAGGCACCTCCACACTAGATCATGCTCAGAGAGCTGGGCCACATGGCCATAATGTTGCGTACATAGATGACATTCTCTCACGGTGAAAGTAATCACTCACTTGACACACAGTTTTTCTTCCAGAAGACCTTTTCATATTCGGTCACTGAGTAGAGTCCAGTGGAAGTACTAGGACCATGAAGTCTCTGTCCTTTGTTTTCCTGCAAAGATAACACAAATTGGCAAACAACTCTGACCAGCAACTTCAGCTGACAAGCTCTTCATAAACGTCTCTTAACTTCAGAGACTGAACTCCCAGAGAACAACTTAAAATGATAAAATCCTTGACTTTAATTCCACAGTAGACTACCAAACCTTTAGACTGGTGGTTGGGTGCCCATATTAGATTTTGTATAGCCATAGCAACAGGCATGGTTTCCTGTACATAAAATGTGTCAAACAGCACTTCCCTACTTGGGACAATAAGCTAAATGATGGAACAGAAAAAGCAAAACTGATGACAGATAAGGTTCATTCATTCATTCACCAGGTTCATTCACTCATTTATTCCAATTAAGGGTCACAAGGAGGCCTTTCACAGCAGCCATTGGTTGAGAGGTGGGGTTTGCCATGGAAAGGCCACCAGTCCATTGCAGGACCAACACGCACGCACACACACACACACACACACACGTCTCTAAAACGGAAGGTTCCAGGTCACGATGCCCCATTCTCTATGTACATCCGGAGTTGTGTCAGGAAGGAAGTGTAAAACTTGTTCCAAATCAACATGTGGATCGACACCAGATCCACTGTGGCAACCCCGAGTGAAACGTTAGCAGACAAAAGAAAGAAACGCAAAAAGAAATGACTTCACTATGTCAATGTAAATAATAAATCTAAGCATAAAAATGTATACAACATACATACGTAAAAGTGCACATCACAAGAATTCAAAAGAGAAAAGATCAGTAACATGACTGCAGAAGACTTAAACAAAAGTTTAAATCCATACCCGTAGCAGTAATTTTTGTAGCGATTCTTAAAGCATGCTAGACTTGGGGCTTCAAAAGTGAATGTCAGGTATTTCATAAACAACTAAATATGAATTAATCTTGTAACTGCTAAAGTATAGCAACCTCATAATCCTTGACATTTCCATTTTGGCATAAAATAAAAATGTATTAAACTCTGTCACCTCTAAACAGGTTCAGTTTTATAAAGCTTGATCAAGTCAGTCGTGTCAAACGTGCAACCTTTTGATTCTACAGCACACGAGCTCACAGAGAAAGAGATCAGGAAGTGACGATACAAATTCTTCCCCTAAAATGATATATGTAGTGTGCAGATAGATGCTCATGCAGATTCAAACCCACAGAGGCAGCACTGAGTATGCAGAGACAGTCCAGCAGCAGCAGCACAGTCCAGAAAGTGTGTTCATCGGCCGATCGAGATCACACGGAATTATTAGCTCAGAAATGGTACCGGAAATGCTGCAAAACTAGTTGAACTTTTCAGAAAAATGTGTACAATTAAGATAAGATAAGATCAGGTCAACTTTATTTATCCCAAAGGAAATGATTTTGCCAGAGTACAGAAACATTAAACAGTGAACAATGTTTTTTTTGTTTGTTTGTTTTGTTTTTTACAATAAGTACAACAAATGATAGAATTACAGACTGTAAGTACTTGAAAATCTCCTTGTGGCATTTTCAAAATCCAAGCTGATGTCCAAAATGGCCTGATTTAAGTATTTAAATATACGTATGTTTTAGGACATGATTATCTAGAGGTTTTAGATGTGAACGCCTAATTTCTATATCAGATATTCACATTTTAATGTTTCATTTCTAGATGATGTGGACAGAGCTGTGAATTCTCATACTTATGTCACTTTATGCATAATCATCATCACAGGCCAAAGCATTCCAAGAGTACTGGAATGTGGACTGTTGTCAAAGAAATTTAACCTCAATGTCCATGTTCCTGACCTATCAATAGGTAAGTTCATTTAAAACAAAACAAAACAAAAAAATAATCCAGTGGCAACCACTTTGGGTTCCAATATGGCCGCCATCTTAGTTTTCAACATTTACAGTCGTCAAAACCCTGAGATAATTATTGTAATGACTTTCTCATGCCAAAGTGCATACATTCAGATACAAATTAGGTTTTTAACCTTTACAGAAGCAAAGGTATGTAAAAATAAATGGCAGCCATTTTGGTTGCCATCTTGGTTTTTGAAACACCCAAAAACAAGTCCTATTAGTGCCAGGGTCCTCAAATCCACAGGGAGCATTCTTGGGACACAGACCTTGGACAAGTTCAAAGATGGCTAGCCTTGACCTATTGTAAGAGGTCAAAAGGTCACATTCTGTTTCCTATTTTTATGCTCATAAGGCCAAGGGTATTTTAGCATTGTGTTATATTTTTTATGCTAAAACTCTTGGACTAATGACCAGGGTACACTGGACAACTTCATTTATAAACCTTTATTCTGCCACAACTCTCATATCATATTGTCTATCATATGCAGTTTGTGTGGAAAGAAAAATGTGTACAACAAACCATCATGGATTAGGAGAGATTTAAAAAAAAAGTGTGTGGGAGAAGTTGACTTGTGGATTAAAAGTTGCTCTGCCCCAGAGATGCTACTTTTACAGTAAATGTACATAACTGCGATCTGCACGCCACTTGAGCTGACCTACTTATAGGGCTCAGAAACTTTTTATCCTGCAGCCAAGTCTAAAAATAACCCCGTGGCCAGTTTTAGATTCATCTCAACGGTAACCCTGACACTTTTACAGAGTGCCAGTGACAGAGTCCCGTTAAGCAGCAGCTTAAACGCCGCATCACTCCACTCCTTGAATTCCTCTTTGTGTGGGATCACACACAATTAAAGCACAGGTCACCGCGCTGCACACAGTTTGAGAGTTATAGCATGGTTTCACCGTGCAGTATTAAGTCACTGCGCTACGTAAATGCAGAGAAACAAAGCAGCGGTGCATCACTCTGATTCTGTGTTGAGCTTTGTGACGTCGGTGTTGAAGTAGCGGCTCTTTAATCGTTTACTGTGAAAGGCAGTGAAACGATTCTCAGCACTTTGGATTCATGTACATGAGTTTTTGTGTTCTCTTGTCTTCGCTCGCTGTCTTTTATTTTTGTCTGCTACATTCTCCCTCGCTGTACATGCCGCTCCTTTAAGATGATTTTGGAATTAGGGGCTTTTCATACAGCACATATTATGTAGCTTGGTGGGACTCCATTAGCCAGAATCAAAGAGGACAACAGCCCACGTGCAGCCGCACAATAACATTGCAGCCTGTGTTTCAGCAAATAAATAACAAATCCGCCGCTCACTGCAGCAGACAGTGCAAAGTCGCTAATTAAAAGATGAAGGGTGGGGTGGGTGGGGGGGACTTCCTCATGCATTTTGCTAGAAAATACTAACACTGGACTCATGCAAAATGATGCTAATAAGGATGTGGCGCGGCTAACGGTGGGAATGCAAGGGGCAGCGAACCTAATGTGTCATTGGAAAGAGTGTAATTAGGGCCAGAATGTCGTCCCTGAACTGGTGTTGGCCTGGGAGACAGTGAAACTAGCTGCAGCTCTCTCTCTCTCTCTCTCTCTGAGCATCTTGGGAGCGTTGAGCTCAGACAGCAGGATTAGTCAAGGATCCATCTTGAGACACAGATAGTGCTTGCGTGCACGCGGACTCCCCTGCTCTCCGCCTGCTCCTCCAACTTACAAGTCCAGCAGAAATGGTTATTTGTTCTTAAGCTAGCTTTGTGAGCGATCCCCTTAACTCGGCGCAGGAATGAATCTCAAGTAGGTCAAGACAATGGAAGCCTCGCAGCAGACTGACAGTGACATGGAAAAGCCACAGGGCCGTTTAAAAATGCCCTCTGGTCTAAACGGCTGGAAGGAGGTGACACCGCTACAAGTTTTCTCAAACCAAATTCAGGGTTTGTTTGAGCTGCAGATGCTTTACCCAACAACACCAGCAACTTTCTTTTCCCCAAGAAGCTCGAGTTCAGCGCAGAGTTGTCCGACGGCGTGCGAGTAACACGCTGTAACAGTTGTGCGCTTGCAAGGGAGTGTGTGTGCGCTTGCTGCCCCACCTGTCTGTCATTCTGAGTGACAGGGGAAGTGGTGGGGGGCGTTCAAGAGCCCAGCAGCTGGCTTCACACCTGCACAATCCCACACTCGCTTCCAGTGGGGAGCGTCGCTTTCCCGTCTTTGTTAGCATGCAGTAACGCTTCACAAATAATTTATTTGCTCGCTGTTGCTTTGCTGTTTCCTTCTGGCAATTTGCTGTTGAAATACTTTGTCGAAAACTGCACCGAGAGAAAAATACAACACACCTAATACCCTCTGGGGGAGATATTTATTTATTTGGGAGGGAGGTTTGCATGTATGCATGTAGTCGGTGCAAAGTGTTTGTGGCACATACTCTTACTGATAAATATTGATTTACTGGCTTTTTTGCAAATAAAAAACAAAAACAGCATAAACGTGGAATTCTTACTGCAAACAATCATGAATCCTCCATTGTGTTTCAAACTAAATTACATTTCCATCATAATGGAAAGATCCCATAGAATGTGCACTTACTGTACATCAAGTTGAAAAGCAATATTTAACTTTAGCTGCAGGAACTGAACAGCGTTCCTACGGTCCTGCTAAATGAGTAAAGGGGTCTGTTTGATGGATGGATAATTTAACTTAAAAAGGTTACGAAATAAAACATGACAAACATATCCTCAAAGCATTTTTGTGAAAGTCCATCTTATAATGCAGTAATAAAACCAGATTTGAAAAAGCTGAAGAAGATGAAGAAGAACATTTATTGTCATTGCATATGCAAAAATTTGTCCTCTGCATTTAACCATTCTAATTACAGTTAGACACAAATCAACCACCAGGAGCAGTGGGCAGCCACAGTCCGGGGCCCAGGAACCAACTCCAGATGTCAGAATGCTGCCTTGGTCAGGGGCAGAGAAATGATCAGACCCTAATACAAGTATATGTTTTTGATGGAGGGAGGAAACCAGAGTGCCTGGAGAAAACCCATGCAGACACAAGAAGAACATGCAAACTCCACACACAAAGGAACTGGGAATGGGTGGAATGGAACCCCAGGCTTACTCAGGTAACAGAGCTAACCACTGAGCCACCGTACTGCTGCTTTTAAAGACTGAGTGTGAATATATTTCCTTGAGATCTGTGATATAGAAGGGTTTGTCAAAACAGGTGTATGACCATGAGACTTAGTAATGTCATTAATAATACATGAATGCTTGAACATAGGTGACTTGAGAAGCATACCTCAAATGTTGTTGGTTTTCCTCTGTTTATGAATGTCCATCATGGCCATCAGGTCATGTGATTATAGTAACAGAGGTGGGACGAAGTCACCATCAAGTCACTCTCAAGTCATGATTCAGCAAGTCCCAAGTCAAGTCTCAAGTCATAATGACCACCAGTTTGCAAGCTCTGCATAGTAATATAGCAAAAAGTAACAGTATGGTACTTTGGCTCGCTATTACCCCAATTTGTCAGCTGTCTAAAGAAAAAAAATGAAAAGTGTAACCTAATATATAAAGTGCATAAAGTACGAATACCATTCCCTGTGACCTGTGAAATAAATGGAACAGGAAGTGGCAAATTTTAAGAATGAAATGTAAAATGTTGAACACTTCAAAGATCAACCCTTCCCAGATTGACAATAGATGAGATCTTGTGGGATCTCGAGGGAATTCAATGACAAGTTGAGACTGAAACAGGAAGTGTCAAAGTTTGAGTTCACAGTGAAACAGCAAATGTCAAATGTTGAACACTTCTTGGGATGGGTGGAGCTAGAGGTGAGGTGCCACCCCAGATAACTGACATGTCACGGCACCACATGTCACTGACATGAACACTGCCATCTCCTGGATGAGACTGTGAATACCAATTACCACACATTCGCTACGTGCTGAATCACACTTAACAAACAGAATTTTCAATTTAAAACTGCCTTTTTTTTACAAATGAAAAACAAAATGACATTTACAATTTTTTTGTTTTGTTTTTAATTTGTAAAAACCAAACACACATTACAGTAAATTGTGTGTTGTTTTTACATATACAGTAGTGTTCAGAATAATAGTAGTGCTATGTGACTAAAAAGATTAATCCAGGTTTTGAGTATATATCTTATTGTTACATGGGAAACAAGGTACCAGTAGATTCAATAGATTGTCACAAATCCAACAAGACCAAGCATTCATGATATGCACACTCTTAAGGCTATGAAATTGGGCTGTTAGTAAAAAAAAAAAGTAGAAAAGGGGGTGTTCACAATAATAATAGTGTGGCATTCAGTCAGTGAGTTTGTCAATTTTGTGGAACAAACAGGTGTGAATCAGGTGTCCCCTATTTAAGGATGAAGCCAGCACCTGTTGAACTTGCTTTTCTCGTTGAAAGCCTGAGGAAAATGGGATGTTCAAGGCATTGTTCAGAAGAACAGCGTAGTTTGATTAAAAAGTTGATTGGAGAGGGGAAAACTTATACGCAGGTGCAAAAAATTATTCCAAAAATGATTTCCAATGCTTTAAAATGGACAAAAAAAAAACCAAAAAAAGACGCGTGGAAGAAAAGGGAAAACAACCATCAAAATGGATAGAAGAATAACCAGAATGGCAAAGGCTCACCCATTGATCAGCTCCAGGATGATCAAAGACAGTCTGGAGTTACCTGTAAGTGCTGTGACAGTTAGAAGACGCCTGTGTGAAGCTAATTTATTTGCAAGAATCCCCGCAAAGTCCCTCTGTTAAATAAAAGACATGTGCAGAAGAGGTTACAATTTGCCAAAGAACACATCAACTGGCCTAAAGAGAAATGGAGGAATATTTTGTGGACTGATGAGACTAATATTGTTCTTTTTGGGTCCAAGGGTCGCAGACAGTTTGTGAGACAACCCCCAATCTCTGAATTCAAGCCACAGTTCACAGTGAAGACAGTGAAGCATGGTGGTGCAAGCATCATGATATGGGCATGTTTCTCCTACTATGGTGTTGGGCCTATATATTGCATACCAGGTATCATGGATCAGTTTGGATATGTCAAAATACTTGAAGAGGTCATGTTGCCTTATGCTGAAGAGGACATGCCCTTGAAATGGGTGTTTCAACAAGACAATGACCCCAAGCACACTAGTAAATGAGCAAAATCTTGGTTCCAAACCTACAAAAGTAATGCCTCGCAGATGTGAAGAAATCATGAAAAACTGTGGTTATACGAATAAATACTAGTTTAGTGATTCACAGGATTGCTAAAAAAGCAGTTTGAACATAACAGTTTTGAGTTTGTAGCATCAACAGCAGATGCTACTATTATTGTGAACACCCCCTTTTCTACTTTTTTACTAATAGCCCAATTTCATAGCCTTAAGAGTCTGCATATCATGAATGCTTGGTCTTATTGGATTTGTGAGAATCTACTGAATCTACTCGTACCTTGTTTCCCATGTAACAATAAGAAATATACTCAAAACCTGGATTAATCTTTTTAGTCACATAGCACTACTATTATTCTGAACACTACTGTATTACATTTCTTATTGAGTGTTGTTGGAAGGAAAGGTGATGTAACACAGTGGTAAACATACCACTGTCCCAGCTTCTTTGAACTGTGTTGCAGGCATCCATTTCTGAACACTAATATATATATATATATATATATATATATATATATATATATATATATATATATATATATATATATATATATATAAACCAACCACTCATGACAGAAAGCTCATTTTCTCATAATGCCTTTTGGCATGTGTGTCTGTAAACACTCAAACCTTCAAAATAAGTGCATTACTTTAAAACTAAAACATATAGCTGATATTTTCACTTTGTAAAAACAACAGTCGTGATGTTAATTTGTTAACTTGTCCAGAATTCATTTGTTTAAAATTTTAACCATAAGTCAAAACTGCCTTGCTGTGCATGTCTCCTGTGACATGTCTGCAAGATTGTATAGCTGTGAAAATAAATGACCTTTTTGACCTCTCTGGTCAGCAGGTCTCTTTTGCTGAGAGAAGGGTGATCTTAGACAGAAGCACTGGCTTGTTGTTTGTGATTGCCTTTGAATTTACTCAGAAGTATCAGTAGCTACTAGTGTTGTTATGTGGGCCGCTGAAGAGGAGGTACTGCTGGCCCACCACCACCAGTCGGCGCCCTGCTTGGAGTGCGGGCTTCAAGCATGAGAGGGCGCCAGAGCTATTGGAAGTGACAGCTGTCACCTGTCAACCTCACCAGCTGTCTCTCATTAACCTCCTTACAAGAAGCGGATCACAACTCCACCTCCTCGCCGAGAAATCATCTACCACAAAGGTAATTTCTCTGCTGACTTATCGATTGTCTAAACTTTGTTCTGTGTGCAGCCGCATTCCTGTGGTGATCCAGAAGAGGGACCAACAGGAGCTGCACGAGAGAAACGTATCTGGAGGTGGAGGTTTTCCCTCCCAGAGACTTTGAGTGTAAAGGTTGCTGGGTGTGAGGACTCACACTCACCTCCTTCTGTGTCTTCTTTGCCAGCAGTACCAGGGCCGACAACGGAGGACAGAGACCACCTGGGGATTCAGGACTTGGCGGCTCCGGTGTTCTTCAGGCCGTTGGTGGTGGAAGCGGTGTGGGCCCCGGCTCCTCGTTCATCAGAGGTCTCCTATCTTCGAGCCTGCCCACTGTCCTCTTGTATACAATTGGCACCTGTAATTTCTGTTTGTATTCCGTTGTGTACTTTCGCAACATTAAATTGTTACTCCTTTTCTTATCCATTGTCCGTTCACTTGCGCCCCCTGTTGTGGGTCCGTGTTACGACACCTTCTCAACAAGTGTACTGGAGTCAACACTAAAAGTTATTGGTTTAGCTTTTAGCTGTAATTTCCACTAAATTTTTCAGGGTTTTTTGGGTTTAGCTTTATAAAAGTTAATTTTTCAGTTAGCGGATTAGTGGTTATCAAAGCTAACTTTTTGACTAGCTGTGCCCACCATTGCATGTTTCTCTGGTGATGTTCGATGAGCTAGCTCATTCTTGCTCAGCTGAATGAAATACAGCTACTTTACTCCTGCTTTGTTCTGTATAAAAGCTCTGGACTTCACCACAGTGCTGTTGTGTTGTGAGAGCGGTGACCGAAAGCCAGTTAATTACATCAGTAACACCTTATTTAATGATTGTTTCACAGCAGTTATGTTCAACAGCACAAGACATCTAGAAGTTGAGTCTTTTCAATCAATTTTATTTATATAGCGCCAAATCACAACAAACAGTTGCCCCAAGGCGCTTTATATTGTAAGGCAAAGCCATACAATAATTACGGAAAAACCCCAACGGTCAAAACGACCCCCTGTGAGCAAGCACTTGGCGACAGTGGGAAGGAAAAACTCCCTTTTAACAGGAAGAAACCTCCAGCAGAACCAGGCTCAGGGAGGGGCAGTCTTCTGCTGGGACTGGTTGGGGCTGAGGGAGAGAACCAGGAAAAAGACATGCTGTGGAAGAGAGCAGAGATCAATCACTAATGATTAAATGCAGAGTGGTGCATACAGAGCAAAAAGAGAAAGAAACACTCAGTGCATCATGGGAACCCCCCGCAGTCTAAGTCTATAGTAGCATAACTAAGGGATGGTTCAGGGTCACCTGATCCAGCCCTAACTATAAGCTTTAGTAAAAAGGAAAGTTTTAAGCCTAATCTTAAAAGTAGAGAGGGTGTCTGTCTCCCTGATCTGAATTGGGAGCTGGTTCCACAGGAGAGGAGCCTGAAAGCTGAAGGCTGTGCCTCCCATTCTACTCTTACAAACCCTAGGAACTACAAGTAAGCCTGCAGTCTGAGAGCGAAGCGCTCTATTGGGGTGATATGGTACTACGAGGTCCCTAAGATAAGATGGGACCTGATTATTCAAAACCTTATAAGTAAGAAGAAGAATTTTAAATTCTATTCTAGAATTAAGAGAAGCCAATGAAGAGAGGCCAATATGGGTGAGATATGCTCTCTCCTTCTAGTCCCCGTTAGTACTCTAGCTGCAGCATTTTGAATTAACTGAAGGCTTTTCAGGGAACGTTTAGGAAAACCTGATAATAATGAATTACAATAGTCCAGCCTAGAGGAAATAAATGCATGAATTAGTTTTTCAGCATCACTCTGAGACAAGACCTTTCTAATTTTAGAGATATTGCGCAAATGCAAAAAAGCAGTCCTACATATTTGTTTAATATGCGCATTGAATGACATATCCTGATCAAAAATGACTCCAAGATTTCTCACAGTATTACTAGAGGTCAGGGTAATGCCATCCAGAGTAAGGATCTGGTTAGACACCATGTTTCTAAGATTTGTGGGGCCAAGTACAATAACTTCAGTTTTATCTGAGTTTAAAAGCAGGAAATTAGAGGTCATCCATGTCTTTATGTCTGTAAGACAATCCTGCAGTTTAGCTAATTGGTGTGTGTCCTCTGGCTTCATGGATAGATAAAGCTGGGTATCATCTGCGTAACAATGAAAATTTAAGCAATGCCGTCTAATAATACTGCCTAAGGGAAGCATGTATAAAGTGAATAAAATTGGTCCTAGCACAGAACCTTGTGGAACTCCATAATTAACCTTAGTCTGTGAAGAAGATTCCCCATTTACATGAACAAATTGTAATCTATTAGATAAATTAGAGTCACACTAACTGTCAGAATGCTCGTAGTACGGGCCGGGGCGGAGGATTAGCAGCAATCTTCCATTCCAGCTTATTAATTAATCAAAAACCTAGACAGAGCTTTAATTCATTTGAAAGCTTGTCTCTTAGTCTTTTCCATCCAAATTGGAAGTCCCAAAAACCAGTTTTATTTGTTATTATCTATCGTCCACCTGGTCGTTACTGTGAGTTTCTCTGTGAATTTTCAGACCTTCTGTCTGACTTAGTGCTTAGCTCAGATAAGATACTTATAGTGGGCGATTTTAACATCCACACAGATGCTGAGAATGACAGCCTCAACACTGCATTTAATCTATTATTAGACTATTGGCTTTGCTCAAAAAGTAAATGAGTCCACCCACCACTTTAATCATATCTTAGATCTTGTTTTGACTTATGGTATGGAAATAGAAGACTTAACAGTATTCCCTGAAAACTCCCTTCTGTCTGATCATTTTTTAATAACATTTACATTTACCCTGATGGACTACCCTGCAGTGGGGAATAAGTTTCATTACACTAGAAGTCTTTCAGAAAGCGCTGTAACTAGGTTTAAGGATATGATTCCTTCTTTATGTTCTCTATTGTCATATACCAACACAGAGCAGAGTAGCTACCTAAACTCTGTAAGGGAGTTAGAGTATCTCGTCAATAGTTTTACATCCTCATTGAAGACAACTTTGGATGCTGTAGCTCCTCTGAAAAAGAGAGCTTTAAATCAGAAGTGTCTGACTCCGTGGTATAACTCACAAACTCGTAGCTTAAAGCAGATAACCCGTAAGTTGGAGAGGAAATGGCGTCTCACTAATTTAGAAGATCTTCACTTCACACCTGGAAAAAGAGTTTGTTGCTCTATAAAAAAGCCCTCCGTAAAGCTAGGACATCTTTCTACTCATCACTAATTGAAGAAAATAAGAACAACCCCAGGTTTCTTTTCAGCACTGTAGCCAGGCTGACAAAGAGTCAGAGCTCTATTGAGCTGAGTATTCCATTAACTTTAACTAGTAATGACTTCATGACTTTCTTTGCTAACAAAATTTTGACTATTAGAGAAAAAATTACTCATAACCATCCCAAAGATGTATCGTTATCTTTGGCTGCTTTCAATGATGCCGGTATTTGGTTAGACTCTTTCTCTCCGATTGTTCGTTACTTCATCCAAACCATCAACATGTTTATTAGACCCCATTCCTGCCAGGCTGCTCAAGGAAGTCCTACCATTATTTAATGCTTCAATCTTAAATATGATCAACTTATCTTTGTTAGTTGGCTATGTACCACAGGCTTTTAAGGTGGCAGTAATTAAACCATTACTTAAAAAGCCATCACTTGACCCAGCTATTTTAGCTAATTATAGGCCAATCTCCAACCTTCCTTTTCTCTCAAAGATTCTTGAGAGGGTAGTTGTAAAACAGCTAACTGATCACCTGCAGAGGAATGGTCTATTTGAAGAGGTTCAGTCAGGTTTTAGAATTCATCATAGTACAGAAACAGCATTAGTGAAGGTTACAAATGATCTTCTTATGGCTTCGGACAGTGGACTTATCTCTGTGCTTGTTCTGTTGGACCTCAGTGCTGCTTTTGATACTGTTGACCATAAAATTTTATTACAGAGATTAGAGCATGTCATAGGTATTAAAGGCACTGCGCTGCGGTGGTTTGAATCATATTTGTCTAATAGATTACAGTTTGTTCATGTAAATGGGGAATCTTCTTCACAGACTAAAGTTAATTATGGAGTTCCACAAGGTTCTGTGCTAGGACCAATTTTATTCACTTTATACATGCTTCCCTTAGGCAGTATTATTAGACGGTATTGCTTAAATTTTCATTGTTACGCAGATGATACCCAGCTTTATCTATCCATGAAGCCAGAGGACACACACCAATTAGCTAAACTGCAGGATTGTCTTACAGACATAAAGACATGGATGACCTCTAATTTCCTGCTTTTAAACTCAGATAAAACTGAAGTTATTGTACTTGGCCCCACAAATCTTAGAAGCATGGTGTCTAACCAGATCTTTACTCTGGATGGCATTTCCCTGACCTCTAGTAATACTGTGAGAAATCTTGGAGTCATTTTTGATCAGGATATGTCATTCAAAGCGCATATTAAACAAATATGTAGGACTGCCTTTTTGCATTTACGCAATATCTCTAAAATCAGAAAGGTCTTGTCTCAGAGTGATGCTGAAAAACTAATTCATGCATTTATTTCCTCTAGGCTGGACTATTGTAATTCTTTATTATCAGGTTGTCCTAAAAGTTCCCTAAAAAGCCTTCAGTTAATTCAAAATGCTGCAGCTAGAGTACTGACGGGGACTAGCAGGAGAGAGCATATCTCACCCGTGTTGGCCTCTCTTCATTGGCTTCCTGTTAATTCTAGAATAGAATTTAAAATTCTTCTTCTTACTTATAAGGTTTTGAATAATCAGGTCCCATCTTATCTTAGGGACCTCGTAGTACCATATCACCCTAATAGAGCGCTTCGCTCTCAGACTGCAGGCTTACTTGTAGTTCCTAGGGTTTGTAAGAGTAGAATGGGAGGCAGAGCCTTCAGCTTTCAGGCTCCTCTCCTGTGGAACCAGCTCCCAATTCAGATCAGGGAGACAGATACCCTCTCTACTTTTAAGATTAGGCTTAAAACTTTCCTTTTCACTAAGGCTTATAGTTAGGGCTGGATCGGGTGACCCTGGACTATCCCTTGGTTATGCTGCTTTAGACGTAGACTGTGGGGGGTTCCCATGATGCACTGTTTCTTTCTCTTTTTGCTCTGTATGCATCACTCCGCATTTAATCATTAGTGATCGATCTCTGCCCCCCTCCACAGCATGTCTTTTTCCTGGTTCTTTCCCTCAGCCCCAACCAGTCTCAGCAGAAGACTGCCCCTCCCTGAGCCTGGTTCTGCTGGAGGTTTCTTCCTGTTAAGAGGGAGTTTTTCCTTCCCACTGTTGCCAAGTGCTTGCTTACAGGGGGTCGTTTTGACCGTTGGGGTTTTTCATAATTATTGTATGGCCTTGCCTTGCAATATAAAGCGCCTTGGGGCAACTGTTTGTTGTGATTTGGCGCTATATAAAAAAAAAGTTGATTGATTGATTGATTGATAAATATGATTCAAACCACTGCAGCGCAGTGCCTTTAATACCTATGGCATGCTCTAATCTCTGTAATAAAATTTTATGGTCAACAGTATCAAAAGCAGCACTGAGGTCTAACAGAACAAGCACAGAGATGAGTCCACTGTCTGAGGCCATAAGAAGATCATTTGTAACCTTCACTAATGCTGTTTCTGTACTGTGATGAATTCTAAAACCTGACTGAAACTCTTCAAATAGACCATTCCTCTGCAGATGATCAGTTAGCTGTTTTACAACTACCCTTTCAAGAATTTTTGAGAGAAAAGGAAGGTTGGAGATTGGCCTATAATTAGCTAAGATAGCTGGGTCAAGTGATGGCTTTTTAAGTAATGGTTTAATTACTGCCACCTTAAAAGCCTGTGGTACATAGCCAACTAATAAAGATAGATTGATCATATTTAAGATCGAAGCATTAAATAGTCTTTTATTGGCACATGGAGAGCGAGGATTCTCTCTGTTCTGTCTGTTGGTGTTCAGATGGCTGCAGAAAGTGGGTTCTTCACAGCACAGCTGACGCCATACTGTCTAGGTTTGTCCTGTGACAGACCCTGCCAGAAGAAGGTGTAGAAGGTCACACTCTTTAATGGACCCACTGTTGGCCAGGCCAGTCTGCTGTAGGCAAGCAATATCAATGTTCAGTCTGGCCACCTCCTTGTTAATGACTTCAGTCTTATGAGTGTTGTTGATCTGATGGAGATTGCCGGTGAGTCCAGGCCACATGGTTCAAATATTCCAACTTGCTACCTGAAGAGCTGGAGTCTTTGCATTTCTGATATTTCTTTGTTTACCTGGTGCAGCTCGCTGGTCAAGAACAATGATCTCTAAACCTCACGCACCCAGCAGAGCAGGCACGTTGTGGTGGGACAACACCTTACTGGCTGGGGGCTGACCAGCTTGAAGCGGACAGTACCTGGCGCTCCTTACCTGTGCCAATCAAATGGAATTTTTAACTGGTACCTGCCACTTCCTGTGTTGTGTCGAGATCTTGCGACAACGCTGGACTGTCCTTTCCAGGGTGCTATGGGCCAGGGTGGGTTATACGGAAACCTTGTGCTGCCCAGACGTCAAGAACTCCTCTTGGCGTTGCTGGTACTACCCAAAGGAAAGGTTAGACCAACAGAGTTTGGTCTGCAGAAGAAAGTGACGTTGTGCGCCATCCAACCGTCTTAGGGGTTCCGCTCCTGATTTTTCCTCAGGATTAACTCCATGAACGGGTATGCTGCAAGGCAGTGGAGGTTTGGAATCAGATGAACTGCCCTCCCAGGCTGACGAGCTCCATCTACCTGAAGCAACTGGTTTTAAGGTGCCAGTCACTGAAAGCAGTTTCGGGCAGGAACTGGGTTTAGTTGTCAGAGGCTATGTGAGATGCATGCATATGGGAGCACTTTATAGATAGTGGGAGCTCATTCCAACTCTTCATCACTAAGACAACCTTGGAACCTGACCTACTAAAAAGTTTGTTAAAAGCAGGTGTCTCACATTGAGTCTAATTCACATCCTAATTATTACAGAACAATTAAAAATACTCACATAAAATGAATTAACCTTGTTCTCTGTGACTCTGTGATGTTTCACTTAAAAAAGGATGACCTTGAGCTTCAGCTAGTAAGTAATACAAACATGCAGAAACAGAAATGTATTTTTTAAAAACTGTACGTAGCTTGGTTCTTAATTTTGAGCCTTAATAACATCCTAATTATGAACAGGAGTAAATTCATCAATTGAGGATCGATGAGGCATCTTCCTGTGACCTCTGACTTTGAATAAACTACATTAAAAGAAACAACATCGCTAAAATAAACAAGCAGGTGAGCAGTTCCTGTGACTTCTGTCCTACTAAAAAGGTAGGCCACAGCAGGAGTATGACTTAGAGCATCATTAGTATCCTAATTTATCCATCTGTTTGTGACAACTTAAATATTAAAATATTAAAAATGATAATACATGTGACATATGACCTTGAAAACCTGACCTTGAGTTTCAGTGGCATCATAATTAATTCCAATATGCTAAAATACAAATGTTTTTTAATCATAACTTTGAGCCTCACTGACGTCCTTATAACAAACAAACAAATTAAACAGTGTTATTATTGTAACTATTGTGACCTCTGAACTTGAATAAAGTATGTCGGAAGCAGCAGTCTGACCCTGAGCTTGAACAGCTTCATAACAACCAAAGACAAAAAGAAAAAGTCTGGCAGGCTCACTGGCGGGTCTCATTATGTGAAATAAAGATCAAGCAGATAAAACTGTTTCAAAGAGGTGCGTTTGCAGCCCACACCGACATTCCTGTTTGGTCTCCACTTAAACGTCACACTTATTAAAATCAAGCAAGCTGACATTTAAATATTAATAGTCTTGCACTTGCACACATGAAACAATTACATGTTTTGTGTGATTGTCAAGGCGGCTGAAAAGGAGCATCGGTTTCTGCTGATGCAGGGCTCCAACAAATTTAATTTAGAGGCATTCTCTCCTTCCCCTCACATCCTGGGCTTTTAAGACACTGAAGTGACTGTTCCTCGCCCATGTAAAAGAAGCCCATTATCAAAGCATTAAGATATGATTAAACTGACATTTTCTTAAGAAAACGAAAAGAGTTGGGAATAAAGGGAAGGAGAGAACTACATACTCCAGATCTTATCAGGAGGAGGTGGGGGGGGGGGGGTGAACATACTGATCTTTGAAGGAGCTTATTACAGAGCGAGCTCAGAAGACAAGCACAGTGGTGTACTGATCAGAGGTATGCGAGTCAAATGCACCTGCTGGATTTCACCATCATTCAAAGAGTGTGTCAGGAGCGAGGCCCCCGACACCACCCGCCGTCTGAGGCCACGCCGCAAAACAAATGCCCACATTTCTTACTCTGAAATGAAAAAGCTGGTGTTTTTATCTTGTATCCATGCTTGAAATGTTTCTAAATATGTCAAACAAATGGCAAGTTAAAAAAAAATAAAAAAAAATAGGGTCAAGACACCCTGAACTCCTTTGGACAAAGAAAGAATCATTTTGACCAAATATGGGGGAAGTGGCATTAAGTAAGTCCTTTGTATGTATTCACTTGAAATTGTTTAAATTTCTGGGGATCCACAAGGTTTCCATCAGAAAGTCCAACTCAGATGGTCGTAGTCACCCAAAGAATGTCTGTGCAATATTTCAGAAAAATTCATTTAATAGGTTTTGAGAAAATCAGCACATAGTGATATTTTATGTTTGTTTTTTTTGTGTGTGTGTGGGGTGGGGGGGGGGGGTGTCATGGGGGCCTTTAGAATGATTCAAGTCAATGAAAATCTTTGAGTAAGTTGACATTCATTTCAAGGAATCTATGTGCAGAATTATAATAAAAGTTGCTGAGCTGCTTTTACTGCAATAAAATGTCTTTTTTTGGAGCCCTTTGGGGGGGGGGGAGCTGAGGGCCCTTGGAGTGGACATGTGCCACATTTGTCTGTGCATAATCCAGCACACCTCAGTGTCAAAGACCCTACCATGTGGAGAAGACTAAGGTCATGCCCACGTTTCTCCTGGCTGCAGCAGATACATGGTTAGATTTGAGAGATGGCGATGAACCGGTTCTCTGCCCAGGTGGTTGTCACCCAGGACCCCAGGCTATTCCATAGTGTGGGTGATGGGGTCATGCACAGCAACAGTGCACGCTCCCAGACTCTATGACTCTTCCTGTACAGAGTGCCAGTCCATTGCAGGCTACTTTCCCAGTCAAGACCTATGCCAAGTTTGCCTATTTGACTGGGACCATGTGGATGAAGTGTTTTCCAAGGAGACAGTGCGACCAGGAATTGAACAAAGCTCTAGATTATTGGCAGCCCAACTCCTATCCCACTGAGGCATAGTATGTGCACATTACTAAATCAATCAAATGACTGCCATTTTTTAAAAACCATGTTGTGTGGTTACCTCACCTGTTACAGCCCCCCTTATCCACCTGGCGTTGCTGCCTTTCATCAAGCAAATATGAATCATATGTTGAAGGTGTCTGGATGCTAGTCAACATTTGTTAAGTCCTGTTCCTCACTTTCACAGTTCTGCATACCAGAAGTCATGGTTTGGAACCTGGTCCATACCTTGGAAAACCTTAGAGGGTCCAGGAGGATGTCTGAGATAAACTGGAATACTCCTTGATTGTGCCATGGACATGCTTTAACAACATGTTTGAACTTTGTCACAAACTTTGACATACTTAGATAATTCTTAACATTTCCATGGTGCCGGTAACATTATTTATTCATGTGGTGACATCACAGGGAGGTTTTCCAGAACCAACCAGGTTGCACTTTGGGAATGCTACAGTTTTATGGGTTTTTTTTCCCCCTCCCACATGTCACATGGTACAAGTCCAGCATGTTACATCAAACTGAGAGTGAGATCACATGAGCAACCACGATCTTCACCTGCCAGTTTTTCCACACTTACCGTGACCTGCTGGGTTTCTGGTGGCTCGCTGTGTTTTATAGGGTGCCTGCCTATAGGCTTCTGCCAAAGTCTAGGAAAGGTGAACAAATTTCAGGATATTGAAATTCCTCAAACCACTCATACTTGGTAGGAAATTCTGTGCCAGTACATGCAAGCTCTTCACACGCCTTCAGAAAAATAATGACTTTCCACTGCAGAATAAAAGGCTCTCTGATGGTTCGCGTGGTACAGCCCGTCCTGATAAAGCCTGGATACGGGTTCCAGGTTTTGGTGTGCATGGATGGATCTTTGGAGGCATTGAGGTGTCATTGTGGTATGCTCAGCATGTGGTGTGAAATCTGTCTGACTGGAGTCAAAAAGCTTTGTGCTTCTGATTGTCTTTTGGCTGTTGCAGGATGCCGTCCATCCCCACAGAGATTCTCACAAATAAAAGACAAAATTAACTTTGTTGCTGAGATTTGTTGTGTATTTGACAGTTGTTTTTAGCACCATCTGTAAAAACACAAAGTTTTTAAAGAGCCTCGTTAAGTTTTTGTGGGGAGTCTTGAAGGCGTTTGACTGGCTGGATAACATGTTTGGTTTTAGATATTGCCATCTAAGCAAAGACTGAAACTGGAGTTTTTATTTAGTGGACATCTAATCACTTGATGTGAAGCCATCTGCCACGCCGCGCGAGAAAACAAGCTCGAAACTATCAACACATCTGAACAGCTATTACAGAAACATTTGGATTTATATTCTCATCAGTACACACACACAAACTCATCTTTAATTAGTCCACTTCTTTCAGAGCACTCATTTCTTTATTTAATTTCATCCATTGCCTCAACTTTTCTTCCCAACTGCTCACTGTCACCTCTTGGCCACGCCCACCTCCTGAACATCACAGGTGTGGTTTCCACTTTCATCTTCTTATTAGTAAAACCGACCCCAAAGGCAGCTTTAAATCTCAAATAATCAGAGTGGACAGTTGAGGTGTAGTGGTACACCTCCCTCATGGTTCTTTACAAGTCACAGTACTTTGTCGGGTTTCCTCACGCAGGCACAGAACAGACGACCTGTCCAAAATAAAAAGATGGAAGAATATCACTTTTAAGGTTTAATATGGCTTTAGGATCTTCAGTTTGCATGTCCTGAACAATCTGCCTGCTGTTCTTAACATTGCATTTTGCATAATAAACTAGAGTTGTCTGAAAGCTCAAACCTCCACCAACGCCAACACTTTATACAGATCACCAGTGGCAGCGCCAGAAATTTTTTGTTGGGGGGGCTGAGGGAGGGCTGGGGGAAAAGTTGGAGGGGTGCCACAAAATGTCGTCGAAATGAGCAATATATAGTAAATTGCTTTATAAATACCAAGGTATATGTTTTAGTCACCCGTGCTCCTCTAAAATGTGGTATCAATGCACACACATGTCACTTGGAATGATTGCAAGTTCAGTAAACTTGCACATAGGTAGACAAACTGAATTCATTGAAATCATGCTCAAGACAATGCATGGAATCAACCTTAAACAAATTGTCTATATCAAAGATTTATTTTATTCAAAGATTTTATTATTAACATCGAGGTCATAACCATTTGATGAAAGTAAGTAAAAGATATAGCCTGAGAAACTTAGTTGTAAGTGAAGTTTTAAAAGTGGCCATAATAAATATTTAGAAAATCTAAATTTTTGGAGTATGGAGTTAAATTTGTCTCATTAAAACTTGCAAATGCACAGAGGGTGATTTACAAATATCCTTTGAATTGTACACGTGTTTTGTGATTCACAAACACAAATTTCTGATTTGTAACGTGTGTGGGGTTTTACAAATAAATGTTTATTTGCAAAACTGAAAATTCTGTTTGTGAAGCATTGGTGGATCACCGATCACTCACATTCATCACTTTGCTCAGTTATGCAATATTGAGACATTCTCAGTGCAAAACTGGAGTTGAGATCCACAAATATAAACCTAAACACAACCTCAGCATCAAAATATAACACTTATTGCCCATTTAAGATGGAATAATAAAGCTGATCCCAGTTTCATTATGTAATTTTGTGACAATATACCCACTGCCCAAGTATACCCACAAAGCCACTTCATATCCCACGGGATTATTTAATACTCTCCTGTTTATTGTGGTACCAGGTTAGAGAGACACAGTGCAGAAATCAAAGTGAAATTTACCAAAACGGTCATAGTGTGAATTTCCTAAACTGACTGAGCACAGTTTGTTATTAATATTGATTGTTGTGTCACCTCACAAACAGGGTGTTACAACAAAAGAAAAATAAATAAACAACAACAACAACAATAACGGCAGCAGCATAGATTTACACCAAACTTAATGGGACCATTAATTGGTGTCTCCAGATGATTAACTTTTGGAAAAGATAAGTAAAAGGTAAAGCAAAATACAAAAAAAGAGAAAAGAATAAAAATAAAAATTACCATCATATTTTCAAAAACAATGTGGCTAAAGATTTGATTAAAAGCTTATGTTAAGTCACATTTTTGTGATCAAATTGTATGAATGATAAAATCAAAATATCAACAACAACAACAACAAAACTAACATTTTATGCTCAGGGTATGTGTCAGAGGGCTGGTGCCTTTCATTTAATTTGTGCTTAGAAAAAAAGAACTCTGAGCACTGAAAACCTAAAGGAGTAGAAATTGAAGTAGAGGGGTATAGTCTAGCCTACCCCAATATTTTGAAGTTCTGATTGGATTTCCATCTAATAAATATATGTAGTCCAGATTAAATTAAATTAAGTTATCTTGCATGTATGCACTTTTTTTTTGAGTTGGGGCTACATGTATTTATTAGATGGAAATCCTACACATAATTGAATTGAATTCATTCAATGAGTCATTTTTTTGAGTCTGGCCACAGTTTATTGGGTGTAATTTTGGCCCCTTATAACTAGGACCAAACATAGAAGACCTGATTAGGGCTGTGACCCCCCGAGGATGTCAGCGTGTTCCTGCATTTATCTTTAATGCCACATAGTGGTGCTGAAGATTCACTCATTCATCTGTTCTGGAAAAGTTGGAAATGAACACGTGTGGCCTGAACGTGATGCTCTGAACTGAGTGCCGACCACAGCACTTCATTGTAATTCGGTGATTCTTGAGTCTGGTTGAAAATCAAATTCTGCTTGGAATTGAGCCCGTCCTGGTGGACCCGCAGCAGCTCATTAAGAAACAATGTTTGTGCTGCTCTTGGGAGCCGAGCAAACAGAAAACTGTGAAATCTAAGTCGTGCATGTGCTGCTACAGTCGACACGCCAGCGGTGCGGATACAAACCCCTGAAACAACCCGTCCAACGAGGAAACTATCCTTTATGAGGGCTTATTGGGGAACAGAGGATGTTGCACTCCCCCCCCCCCCCCTTATTTTTCTGAGGAAACAGAAATAGTGTTGCTTCATTAACTGCTAATTTTGTGGTTCTGCTCTTTTGGCCGCGGAAGGTGAACAGGGCCACAAATCCAACCGCGACATAATGATTGGCCTGTAATAACTGCGTCTTCTCTCTAGTCGTGAATCTTGGCCCCTGCTGCCGCGAGGGCTGTAATTCTGCAGCAAGGAGTGTTAAGAGGATATCATTATCGCATGTTTTCCTGAGTAAGCTGCAGATTTGGTTAAATATAGTGGCTTTTTGTTTCCTCTTCTTTTCATTTTTTTGCATTAGCTGGGTCAAGCCGGCCCCTCCCGTGGCAGTTCTTTCAAATGGGGCTGCCAAAGCGCCTCCTCTGCCATGAATGTAGCCAGTATCGATGCCATGCTCAGAAAAACTGATTGAACAGAGACTTGCATGTTTCAAAGCATGCTGGGAGCTGGGAGGCAGGCGAAAGCCCATAGTATTACGGCTGAGATGGTCACCAGTTTAAAAAAAAAAGGCAACAGCATATGCCCATGTGCACAATTGTGCAAGATCGCTTACAGATTTCAGTTTTTTGGATCAATACATGTTTCATTTTTGTGCTGATTAATGACAAAAAAGCACACAATTTATGCATTTTTGCTTACCCCAAATTATTAACTACAGTTCTGCAACATTACATTACATTATTTTTTTAAAGCCCTCACAGGTAAATAGGTCAACTGTGTAAGTGGATCTACTTCATTCATTTCAAATAATATTTTGAAGGACAAAGGCAAAAATAAGACATGATAATTCTAAGTCAATTACTAAACGTGTGAGTTTATGAATCCCATTTTCTGCTGTGATATTCAAAAATCAGCACAAAGAGGCTTTTTAATTAGTTTAAGCGAGGAAGAAGAGTCTTGATTTTTGGAGTTGGTATCTGTAGTTTATCAAAAGATGATAAAACAAAAAAAAAACCCTCATTCATGCAAATCCCCAAAGACTCCCATTGTTATCTTAATATACTGTTCATCTGAAAATCTGAGAGCGTGATCAAAATTCTGCGCTGAAGTGTGGTGCAGCGTTTGCATATTTATTCAGCTGTCATATCTATCTGTGCAGATCATCAGAGGAGATAAACTAAAGAGATGAGGGAATAATGGCTCTCGCTGAGAGAACGATATGAGCATATTCCCCAAAACGCCAGGAAGCGGGTAAACAAAAATGTACTCTACAAAGACGTGTGATTCTAAACCAGCTGCATTAATGACGCCCATGATGGCGATGATAATGATGATGAATAAAATTTGAATGATAGAAAGTTTTAAAGAGTTGCAACAATGGGTGGAAAAAAGGCAAACTGCAAACTTTTCTGTATGACAGAAAAAGCTGTGAGGTGTGTGTGTGTGTGTGTGTTGGGGGGCACAGATTTCCAATACATTCAGATCATGCAGTATTTACCTACTTTATTAGTTTACTTTTGGTCACCACCTGCCTGCATGTCAGAACTTAAATGCTGAGCTCACCTATGGTGATGGTTCCCAAACCTGGCACCCTGCCATTATTGGAACGTGCATAGCAATTTTTTTTTAATAATCTGATTTATGATGAAACAATAAAACTACACTCATGCTGCAAAATAAGTCAGACTGAGAATAGCTAAATGTTATTTAGACAGAAAACCACAATGAAAAGATGAACAGATTTATGGCAGAAAAATAAAACATGTCTGTGAAAAACCAAAATATAAAGATGAATCCAGAGTTGGTTTTTGGTTCTGATGGAGGAAATGCTTGTATTTTCTTGAGGGTTAGGGTTTAAAAACAGCTGTTTGTGGAATTTAATTGTTGATTTGTTCAGCTGCACATGCTTGATGCTGAAAATCAACTTGGATTTTAAGTGTCTGTTTAGCTGATTGAGCCAAATTAAGACAGAGAGAATACACTCGAAAAAATGAAATAGACGTGTTTATTCTGACAGCTTAAATGAGCAAAAATTTCTGAGGTTATTTAAAAGCAAAATACAGTTGTATGAAGTTCATGTAACTAAATGAACTCGAAAGTTATTTTAACTTAAAACACGTGTATTTTAAGTCAACTGAAAATAAAAAGTTTATATAAAAGTGCTGAACCCACCTTGTTCACTTTATGATGGACAAATATGGACAGTCTTGTCACACGTTTTAGGACCACCGTTTCAGGGGATCCATAAGAAACAACAGTGAATTAAAGGTGAACACCTCGTTGTTTTGTCCTTACATATAAATCAAACAGATGTCCAATTAAAATTAACAAAAAATAAAAGGAAAAGACTGATCTGATTTTATCATTTTAGGTTAAAAAAAAAAGTCATAGGTGGTAAAGATCAAGTTGTGCCACAGGTGCAACACGTGTTCACATAAAGATGTTGCACAACAATGTGATGAATGTGAAATGAAGTCGCATTTTCTGCTTGACAGAAAAATCTAAGGATGAATAATAATACATTTTTTCTCAACGTTGCGACAGTAGATTCGAAAACAGGTCTGCAGTTGATTTGACACAAGTTTTACACCGCATGCGCTTCCTGACGCAACACCGTATTGCACGATGAATGGACATGGGGGGGGGGGGGTCTGGAACAGAGAACCTTCTGCTTTAGAAGCAAACATACTGACCACTTTGGTACCACAACAACCTTGAATAATATATAATATAGGCCTGAGACCTGTTGGTATTGTGCTTGTTCCTCGATATCGTACCATGAAAAGTGTAATGTTGTGCAGCTCAGAGTCTATGAGCCCCCACCCCCCCACCCCCCTCAGACGGGGCGCCCATCTATCACAAGAGACTTCTCCAGCAACAATCGGCATAGATTTAAAGCTGGGGGGACTGGGATGATGCAGACAGTCTGTAGACTGCTCATCCAACTCATAGTTTTAATAAATACAAAGTTAAAATGATATTTCTAAAATTCTCAGCATGTGGGCGGAGTTCTGAAAGCATGATTCCTGGGCACATATATTCAGGCCTCTTTTTTTCATATGTGAAATAGCCTTTGTCTCTAAGTGGTGGGCACCCACTTTAAAACACAAACAAACAAACAAATTCACTTTATCAAGTATATCAGATGCATGCAGGTGCAATTTCCCTTTTCTAATCAGGCTGAATGTTGCACTTGTTGACCTCAGTGTGACCTTTTCTTCCACCATCCAAACGCTTCTCATCCATAAGTGACAGGATCATCACGCACGCGCACTAACTGAGAACAGGACAGCAGCATCCTGAGAGTGACAGCGCAGCAAATGCTGCTTAATGGTGCCATCTAGTGGCGGGTCCCCCTGCTGCTGAGCGAGCCGGGATAACAATTATGTGTTGTGTTTGCATGAATGTGATTGCTTTGTCTGCACACTCATCTGACTGCAATTATAAAGAGTAGCATTAAAACACTAATTCATTAACTCAATTGTGTGTGGATTGATTAATTCTAAACAAACACGAGATCGCAGCAGCAAATGAGCTCTGGAGTGCTTGATGCATCCGGGACATTTTGATTATCTGCAGACACATGTAGTTGCAAATCTTTTAATTAACACAAACAGATAGCAGCGGCGAGTTAGTTGTGCAACTTTGGTGCTTGTTAAATCATAATTTGGTCAGCCTGAATGAGGCTGTTTGGTGTGCGGCTTCCAGACAGTGATCGAGGAGAAGCTCGCTCCTTTCCAAAGTTGCACGTGCACACGTGCAACGTGCTGGTGTGCAATAAACCGGCTGTTGACATCTAAAGTCGTCACACAAAAAGAGATAATCAAATTATGATCAGAACAGCACAGATGGTCACATAAATCATCCATTCACATGTTGGACTGCTGCCTCTGTTGCAGAACAATGAATCACGGCTATCAATGCTACAATCGAAAAATAACGGCTCTTATGAATACAAAAAGATTCTTCAGCGCACTGCAGCAACATGTTCCTCTGTTTTGGGGAAAGACAAAATATTATATTGACTGCAAAGCTTTTAAAAATATGAAGGCAGATGTATTATTAAATCTAATAAATAAAACACCTTCATGTCAATTGTGATTTTTTTTATTTCACAGCAATATATTATTTTGTTGCACAAGATAATAATCTGGTGTGCATGTGATATTATGTTAATAACAGCTTTTAAAAAAAAAATCATATTATGCATTATCTGAAAACAGATTCAAGATAAAAACTTGTTCCCACACCTACCTTGTGAGAAAAAAAAAATAAAAATAAAAGATAACTTAGTTCCTCAAGATAATTATCTTGTGTGCATTGATAATATCTTAATCATTGTTTATTTTACGCATTTAAGAAGCTAATCTCATTACAACAAGTACAAGATAATTTGTTCCCACAAGCTAACTGTGGGAACAAACAACTGTTTTGTGGAAATATGTACAAAAGAAAAAAAATTGTTCCCACAACTAACTTGTGGGAACAAGATATAAAATTGTTCCCAAAATGATCTTAAATGATAGTTATGCACACAATTAAGTATCGGCATAATTATTGATAATTATGTTGGGCACACAAGATAATTATCGCAATAGAAATGAATGATTATCTCATGAGTAAGGTTGTTATCTTGTGTGAAACTCATTTTTTTCCCTTAAATTTCTACCTACAATAGCTCATAATGACAATGTGAAAGAAATTATTTTTAATTATTGTTATTTTTTGCAAATTTATTAAAAAAAAAAAACCCTGAGAAATCACATGTACTCACAGCCTTTGACATGAAGCGCAAAATTGTTGTCAGGTGCATCCTGTTTCCCCTGATCATCCTTGAGATGTTTCTTGGTAAGACACACACCTGTCTGCATATAAGGTCCCACAGTCGACAGTGCATGTCAGAGTACAAACCAAGCATGAAGTCAAAAGAATTGTCTGTAGACCTCCAAGACAGGATAGTCTCTAGGCACAAATCATCATCTATAAATGGAAGAAGTTCAGATCCACCAAGGACTCTTCCTAGAGCTGGCCACCTGTCTAAACTGAGCGATCAGGGGAGAAGGACATTAGTCAGGGACGTGACCAAGAACCCGATGGTCATTCTGTCAGAGCTCCAGCATTCCTCTGTGGAGAGAGGAGAACCTTCCAGAAGGACAACTATCTCTACCTTATAGGACTGATTGGTGAACTGCTGCACAGTGGCCAGACGGAAGTCATTCCTGAGTAAAAGGCACATGTCAGCCCACCAACAGTTTGCCAAAAGGCACCTGAAGGACTCTCAGACCATGAGAAAAAAAAATTCTATGGTCTGAGACAAAGATTGAACTCTTTGGTGTGAATGCCAGGCATCATATTTGGAGGAAACAAGGCACCATCCCCACAGTGAAGCATGGTGGTGACAGCATCAAGCTATGGGGATGTTTTTCAGCAAGAACTGGGAGACTAGTCAGGACTGAGGGAAAGATGAATGCAGCAATGTACAGAGATATCTTGGATGAAAACCTGCTCCAGAGCGCTGTTGACCTCAGACTGGGGTGAAGGTTCATCTGTCAGAAGGACAAAGACCCTAAACACATTCCTGCCTGTGGCCTTTCTGTGTGGAGTTTGCATGTTCTCCTTGTGTTTGTGTGGGTTCTCTCCGGGTGCTCCGGCTTCCTCCTCCATCCAAAGACACACAGGATAGGTGGATTGGAAACTTTAAATTGTCCATAGGTGTGCGTGTGAATGTGTTTGTCTGTCTATATGTGACCCTGCGACAGACTGGTGTCCAGTCCAGGGTGTACCCCGCCTCACGCTCTATGACTGCCGTCATAGGCTCCAGCCCCGCCGCAACCTTCAGTTGGAGTAAGTGGCTGAAGATGAGTGAGAGTGAAGTGCTGTGAATGCACGGTAACTATCTTGTGTGTAGAAGATAATGTCTTGTTCACATTATAATAATTCATTATCTTGGTTGCCCAAGATTATTTTGTTGTGCACACAACAATATTTCACAAGGATCTCTGTGACAAAAACATTCTTAAATTAAACAGATTAATTTTTTTAATTAAAACTGAAGAAACATTTTTTTTGAGGTTTGGGGCTGACATGTTGGCGTCCTGTCCAGGATGTACCCCACCTCACGCCCTACGACTGCTGGATTAGGCTCCAGCCCCCCGTGACCCTTAATTGGAGTAAGCGAGTATAAAAAATGGATGGATAGAAGGGTTTGGGGTTGTGTAGAATGATTAAATGTGTCATATATTCTATTCTAAACATACTTTTGCATCATTAGAAATTTGAAACTGTTGGTGATGACAGTTACAGTTCTGACTGGGAACACACACACTTGAAAATCCACATCTCCTGATTTAAAAAAGAGTAGCAAGTCAAAGCCTCCTTTCTCGGTGTGCTGTCAGCATCTGCACATGCAGAAAAGCCTAATCAGAGAGATACCAGCAAAGTGCATGTAATACTTTAGAGATTTAATGCAGTTTTTAATTGGATAGAGGCCCATTATTTTTCAATACAGAAAGGGCACTGAGGCACATAAAGCTCTTGAATATTTTTGCAAATCGTGTTCAACAGCATAATGATTAACCATGGCACTAAATTTGCCTCACAAAATGAAAAGCAAACTTCATGCAAGGCGTAATTTAATTGTTTCCCTTCACATTTTCTGCCTCCCATTGTTGGAAGCTTAACATTTTTAAAGTCTGCTTAACAGCTGCAACAATGTCGTTGACAAATGTTTTGAAGCAGCTGCAGAAGTGACATCACATGTGCCACATGTGAAGCATGTGAAGGTTCATTTTTTTTTATAAAAGGTGGCGCTTCACCACAAACAGGATCATTCACACTTTAATAGTTATACACTTGAATATTTACACATTTTAATCACCTCTTCACATCACATAAATGTTTGTAATGTCAAATAGAATCACACTCATACAAAAACTTCCTTATTAATGACATCCAAGACTGTGCCTGATCATTAATATTTTAGCATGCCACATTCTGGAAGAATTTTCTTTGTTTTCAGTAAAATATAAGAACTACAAGTGACATTTCAGCATGAAGGAAACACTGCCATCTGGAGTACAATGAGTGGAAATGCAATGCTAAAATACAATGTGCTCGTATGCAGTGCCATAACAAACCTACAGAAACACTGACAAACAAATAAATAGGTTAAAATACAGGAAATATAAAAACAACCAGTGTGTTGCCCGTGAGGATCCACGGTCTCCAGATTGGGTAGTGCTCATAAAATAGGTAGCTGACGTTTTTTCAAGGGTGTTAATAAATTAAACAGTGTTTCTATAATGAGTTGAAATGGCGTGTGAGACCTCAACAATTTTTAGAAGAAGAATTCAACCCTTTTATTTCCTGTTAATTATGTAATTTTTTTTAATGTTAATTTACTGTCTTAATGTACTCATAAATTGTTTAGGCTCTTGTTATCATATACACAGTATTATTATTATTATTATGATTATTGTTCTTGTCCTTTCGGCTGCTTCCATTTGTTCCGGGCCGCCACAGAGTATACAACCAGATCTGCATTGGTATTTGGCACAACTTTTACACCAGATGCCCTTCCTGATGTAATTCCAGTTTTACCTGGAGAAACACAGACCTTGGGTTCCAAACTGGCTGCACTATTATTACTAACATTATTAGTATCATTTTATTTTATTATTACTTCAATTTTGTCATTTGATTTTTAAATGGACCACAATGGAAATAAGTGTTTTCAGTTTCTTGTGTCATCCATGTATTTTAACATATTTACCGTTATATTATATTATGCACTTACATTGAACTTACTAAATATCACGCATGCACTCACGCTTTTAATATAAGATGATTTACCACCGTCTGCCACAGTAGCATGTAAATCCAGTTAGAAACATCCACTGTTCAGTGTTGTTAGCTAATAGCCGTAGTTTCTCCAAAAATATTAGTCCTATCAACATTCTGTTTTTGCACCATTCACTCTTGACCCAAAATACATAAACATACTACATGTCAACTGTCCCCAGTTGCACGCATGCAGAGGTGTATTTTTTATTTTATTATTTATTATTTCTCCAACCTTCCTTTCTCTCAAAAATTCTTGAAAGGGTAGTTGTAAAACAGCTAACTGATCATCTGCAGAGGAATGGTCCTATTTGAAGAGTTCAGTCAGGTTTTAGAATTCATCATAGTACAGAAACAGCATTAGTGAAGGTTACAAATGATCTTCTTATGGCCTCAGACAGTGGACTCATCTCTGTGCTTGTTCTGTTAGACCTCAGTGCTGCTTTTGATACTGTTGACCATAAAATTTTATTAGAGATTAGAGCATGTCATAGGTATTAAAGGCACTGCGCTGCAGTGGTTTGAATCATATTTATCTAATAGATTACAATTTGTTCATGTAAATGGGGAATCTTCTTCACAGACTAAGGTTAATTATGGAGTTCCACAAGGTTCTGTGCTAGGACCAATTTTATTCACTTTATACATGCTTCCCTTAGGCAGTATTATTAGACGGTATTGCTTAAATTTTCATTGTTACGCAGATGATACCCAGCTTTATCTATCCATGAAGCCAGAGGACACACACCAATTAGCTAAACTGCAGAATTGTCTTACAGACATAAGGACATGGATGACCTCTAATTTCCTACTTTTAAACTCAGATAAAACTGAAGTTATTGTACTTGGCCCCACAAATCTTAGAAACATGGTGTCTAACCAGATCCTTACTCTGGATGGCATTACCCTGACCTCTAGTAATACTGTGAGAAATCTTGGAGTCATTTTTGATCAGGATATGTCATTCAAAGCGCATATTAAACAAATATGTAAGACTGCTTTTTTGCATTTACGCAATATCTCTAAAATCAGAAAGGTCTTGTCTGTCGCCAAGTGCTTGCTCACAGGGGGGTCGTTTGACCTTTGGGGTTTTTACGTAATTATTGTATGGCCTTGCCTTACAATATAAGCGCCTTGGGGCAACTGTTTGGTTGTGATTTGGCGCTATATAAATAAAATTGAATTGAATTGAGACAAAGGCAGAAGATGGTCAAAAGCAAATACTCTTCTAACTCATGGTAATGGCAATATGACACTTAATTAAACTGACTAAACCAATTAAACTACAAAACACAATAAATCAGTAACACTAACAATACTGTTAAACTAACATGAACCACAATAACATTTACGAGCCCAAAACATTAAACACCCATGATGCATTGCAGCACAATGTCCATTTATTTACTGGTTAGCTAAAACTGGTCATTTCTCCAAAACTATTAGTCCTATTAACTTTGGTTTTTCAGTGTTCATCCTTGATCCAAAATACATAAACATACCAAATGGCAAATTAAATCAAATCAAATGGCAGTATGTATTCATCAACTCTAAATACAGTGTTGAGGCTGTCATTCTCAGCATCTGTGTGGATGTTAAAATCGCCCACTATAATTATCTTATCTGAGCTAAGCACTAAGTCAGACAAAAGGTCTGAAAATTCACAGAGAAACTCACAGTAACGACCAGGTGGACGATAGATAATAACAAATAAAACTGGTTTTTGGGACTTCCAATTGGATGGACAAGACTAAGAGTCAAGCTTTCAAATGAATTAAAGCTCTGTCTGGGTTTTTGATTAATTAATAAGCTGGAATGGAAGATTGCTGCTAATCCTCCGCCTCGGCCCGTGCTACAAGCGTTCTGGCAGTTAGTGTGACTCGGGGGTGTTGACTCATTTAAACTAACATATTCATCTTGCTGTAACCAGGTTACTGTTAGGCAGAATAAATCAATATGTTGATCAATTATTATATCATTTACTAACAGGGACTTAGAAGAGAGAGATCTAATGTTTAATAGACCACAAATGACCGCTCTCCTCGGTTTCTTTGTGATCGAAACCATACAAACACACGCACACACACACACACACACACACACACACACACACACACACACACACACACACACACACACACACACACACACACACAGAATCCACTTGGCTATGATAATATAGGGGACTTGATTCATCAAGAGCCCGAGATTACCAACAAGACATTTCAGGTTGGTCTGTATTTTATGTTATGGTCATTGTGTATGTGAAAAGATGCAAACATGGTCCAAAATAGTCGGTCATCTGGTTCTCATCTCTATCAGAACTACAAATTTCAGAGCTGAATATGCAGCATTTTTTAATGGAGTTATGGAAATTGTGCAGAATTTCCATAAATCATGTTACAAATTACTGATGCACAGAAATTAAACATTGTACAGTACATGCCGTTACACATACACGTGACACATGCTTGGACCCAAACCTTTCCACAGGAAAGGTTACTTTACTCAAACAACCACAGCCAGAGACCTGCTCATGAGTCAGGAGACCTTACCAGATATCCAAAGCATTCATTAGGGTTATGTTCATTTAATGACAATAACTGCTCAGAGACAGCCAAAACATGCTACAAACCATTATTATAATTCTCACAAGCCATTCTGATGTAACAACAGAAGTATATATATATATATATACCCAAAAGTTTGAGCATTTTGAATTCTGGGAATTCAGTTAAATTTTAATGCATGGTGTTTTATTTGCCCACTCTGGCTTGTTTGCAGAATGTTCTGGTTTCAGGGAGTGTTCAGATTACTCAGATAAAAACCTGAAAAACTGTCTCTGATTCTCCACTGTGTACATCAGCACACACTTGTCTTGTGACCAAATCATTACTGAATTAACATGATTTTACTATTATGAGTAAGTTAATTCATTTCATACCCTGATTTAAAAACTCCATCACTGGGTTTATTTGTAGAAACATGCACCACTTTGTTTCATGTTATTCAAGTTTTGAAATTCTGATAGAATAGAGCCTTTATTGTCACTGTACATGTATACATACATACAATGAAACCTGTCCTTTGCATTTAACCCATCCTAATTACAGTTAGACACAATACAACCACTAGGAGCAGTGGGCAGCCACAGTCCGGTGCCTGGGGATCAACGCCAGATGTAGAGACGCTGGGCAGATAAAGGAGCAGAACCTAAATAAGCATGTTTTTGATTGTGGGAGGAAACCGGAGTGCCCGGAGGAAACCCACAGAGACACAGGGAGAACATGCAAACTCCACACAGAAAGGAAGGAAGCGACCCCACAGCCTTCTGGCTGTGAGGCACCAGTGCTAACCACTAAGCATTGTGCCGCCCAAATACTGTACAGTGGGGTAAAAAAGTATTTAGTCAGTCCCTGATTGTGCAAGTTCTCCTACTTAGAAAGATGAGAGAGGTCTGTAATTTTCACCATAGATACACTTCAACTATGAGAGACAAAATGAGAAAAAAAAAAAAAAAATCCAGGAAATCACCTTGTAGGATTTAAAAAAAAATTATTTGTAAATTATGGTGGAAAATAAATATTGCTTTTCTATTAACGATAAATATTGCTTTTCTATTAAAGTAAATGTTCCTTTTTTATTAAATGTTTGACCAAATGTTTAAAGTTCTGTTTGTTTGACTGACTGTAACCCTTCTGTTACTTAAATGCTAAAGACTTGCTTTGTGTGAAAGATACTGATCAACAGCCTTTTGTGACACATCTGATAAAACCATTCCTAGGCTGCATCGCCACACAAATGGCTCCGTGTCACCCTGCTAATCCCTGATCAGTCACAATGCGAGAAGAAGCACTGTAGACAGTCTCAGAGTGGGACATGGCTTTGGGACCCCCAGAACAGAAAAGGACCCTTTGATCATCACAGCCCTGTCACTCTCATAAGCCCCTTTCACATTGGCGTATTCGTAGAGCTGCTCATTGCAGCATATCGTCTACGCTGAGTTGAGCAGCTCTACGCCCACTTTAGCAGCTCTACGTCGAGTTTTTGCTCACTATGAAGCAGTATGTTGAAGGCTACGCACATAGGACGGAAGAAATTAAACATGTTTAATTTTCTTAGGCGTAGAGCGCTGGACACAGTTTTAAGCAGGTCTGCGCAGCACAGCATTACTGCATGTAAGTCTGTGAAACACTGCGCTCCTGTACAAAACAAAAAACTGAGTGCATCAGCTGGAGAACATGAGAACATGATCACACAGCCCACAGCAACTGTGAGTGATCAGAACAGGGAGTCGAACCTCAAATCAGAAAAACAGAACAGCAGGTCGCTCTCTCCCGTGCACGCTCTCCCTCTCCCTCTCTCTCTCTCTTTCTCTCTCTCTCTCTGTGTGTGTCTGATCAGACCTGTGACTTTAAAATAAAAGCGCACTGTCGGTGCACTCATCAAGCACCCTGATCGATCAGGTCTGATCAAATCAGCAGACCTGATTGGAGCAACCGGAGGTTTAATAGTTTAACAAGTCACAGCGTTTCGTTGAGAGCAGCCTTTACCACAGCCAGACTCAGCAGCATCTGTACACAAAGAAAGTGATCCACCAAGACAAAATAAATAAATAAATCTTCTTCTTGTCTTTCGGCTGTTCCCGTTAGGGGTCGCCACAGCAGATCAATCGTTTCCAATCTCACCCTGTCCTCTGTATCTTCCTCTGTCACACACCAACCACCTGCATGTCCTCTCTCAGCACATCCATGAACCTCCTCTTTGGTCTCCCTCTTCTCCTCCTGCCTGGTGGCTCCATCCTCAGCATCCTTCTCCCTATATACACTGGGTCCCTCCTCTGCACATGTCCAAACCATCTCAATCTCGCCTCTCTGACTTTGTCTCAAACCGTCCCACCTGAGCTGTCCCTCTGATATGTTCATTCCTAATCTTGTCCATTCTTGTCACTCCCAAAGAGAATCTCAACATCTCTGCCACCTCCAGCTCTGCCTCCTGTCTTTTTGTTAGTGCCACTGTCTCTAAACCATACAACATAGCTGGTCTCACTACTGTTTTGTAAACTTTCCCCTTCACTCTTGTTAATATTCTTTGGTCACAAATCACTCCTGCCACCTTTCTCCACCCACTCCAGCCTGCCTGCACTCTCTTCTTCACCTCTCTACCACACTCTCCATTACTTTGAACAGTTGACCCCAAATATTTAAACTCATCTACTTTCACCACTTCTACTCCTTGTAACTGCACTATTCCACTGGGCTCCCTCTCATTCACACACATGTAACTCAGACTCAGTCCTTGCTTCTACTGACTTTCATTCCCCTTCTCTCCAAAGCATATCTCCACTTCTCCAGACTAGACTCAACTTGCTCTCTACTCTCACTACAGATCACAATGTCATCTGCAAACATCATAGTTCATGGGGACTCCTGTCTGATCTCATCTGTCAACCTGTCCATCACCACTGCAAACAAGAAAGGACTCAGAGCTGATCCTTGGTGTAATCCCACCTCCACCTTGAATGAGTCCGTCATTCCGACTGCGCATCCTCACCGCTGTCACACTATTCTTGTACATGTCCTGCACTACCCTAACATACTTCTCTGCCACTCCAGACTTCCTCATACAATGCCACAACTCTTCTCTTGGCACCCTATCATAAGCTTTTCTAAGTCCACAAACACCAATGTAACTCTTTCTGTCCTTCTCTGTACTTTTCCAACAGTATTCTCAGAGCAAACATGGCATCTGTAGTGCTCTTTCTCGGCATGAAACCATTTGCTGCCACAGATCTTCACCTGTTTTCTAAGCCTACTTCTACTACTCTTTCCCCATAACGTCATGCTGTGGCTGATCAGCTTTATGCCTCTGTAGTTACTGCAGCTCTGCACATCACCCTTGTTCTTGAAAACAGGAACTAGCACACTTCGTCTCCACTCCTCAGGCATCCTCTCACTTTCCAAGATTTATTAAACAATCTGGTTAGAAACTCTACTACTGCCATCTCTCCTAGACATTTCCATGCCTCCATGGGAATGTCATCTGGACCAACTGCCTTTCCACTCTTCATGCCTCTTCATAGCAGCCCTCACTTCTTCCTTGCTAATCTCTTTACTTCCTGATTTACTCTCACCACATCATCCAGCCTTTTCTCTCGCTCATTTTCTTTATTCATCAACTCTTCAAAATATTCCCTTCACCTTCTCAGCACACACTCCTCACTTGTCAGCACATTACCATGTGCATCTTTAACCACCCTAACCTGCTGCATATCCTTTCCAGCTCTGTCCCTTTGTCTGGCCAATCGGTACAAGTCCTTTTCTCCTTCCTTACTATTCACTTCTTGTACAGCTCGCAATATGCCTTTTCCTTTGCTTTTGCCACTTCTCTTCTCGCCTTACGCCGCATCTCCTTGTACTCCTGTCTACTTTCTTCATCTCTCCGACTATCCCAAAACTTTTTCGCCAACCTCTTTCTCCTTATGCTTTCCTGGACCTCTTCATTCCACCCACCAAGTCTCCTTGTCTTCCTTCCACTGTCCAGATGTCATACCCAGTACTGCCCTAGCTGTCTCCCTCACCACATCTGTAGTACTTTTCCAGTTGTCCAAAAGTTGCTTCCCCTCCAACTAGTGCTTCTCTCCCTGCTCGCTAAATTTCACACAACAGTCTTCCTCCTTCAGCTTCCAACCATCTGATCCTTTGTTGAGCTCTCACTCTCTTCTTCTTCTTTACCTCTAAAGTCATCCTACAAACAACCATCCTATGCTGTCTAGTGACACTCTCCTGCTACCCACCTTACAGTCCTGTGATTTCTTTTAGCTTGCATCTCCTATAAAGAAGGTAGTCCACCTGTGTGCACCTTCCTCCACTCTTATATGTTACCCTGTGCTCCTCCCTTTTCTTAAAGTAGGTATTCACCACAGCCATTCCATCCTTTTTGCAAAATCAACTACCATCTGTCCTTCCCCATTCCTATCCTTGATACCATATCTGTTGGGAAAGTGTAGTGACACGGACCCGCAACAGGGGGCGTAAATGAACGGACAATGGAGGAAGTCAAATATGAACACTTTACTGTTGTGAATAGCACAACTCAACACAGCAGATTACAGAATAGGTGCAAAAAATCAATTAACAAAGGTGTCGTGTGGGCAGGCTCGAGGATAGAAGACGTCTGTCCTGAGAAGAACCGGAACCACACGATTTCCTCCCGCCACCGAACCTGGAAAATACTGGAGCCGCCAAGTTCCGAGTCCCCAGGTGGCCACCGTCTTCCGCGTGTTGGATCTGGTACGTGCTGGCGAGGAACAGAAACAATCAGATTGGGGGTGTGAACACCCAGTAACACGTATGGTGGATATTCCACCTCCACCTCTAACACAGTAAGAGACTGAGGGCTACTTAGTTGGACGTGCGTCACTCGTCACGTTTCCCAAACTTAGCGTCCTGTTAACAGTAGGCTCCTCCAGAAACTCCTGCAACAACTCGAGAATTACGTTGTTTTTAGAACAACAACGGCTGAGAGTATTACCGCCGTAGGTAATGATATCTCGGCAACGAGGTGGAGATGACGTCCGGCCAGCCTCCTTGTCTATTAGGTGGGTCTAAATGTGGCCCTGCTCGTGTCCATAGCCGCATCAGCAGGGGGAGCTGTAGCCACACGGAGTGTAGAGGCCGTGGAGTGTGGGAGGGCGGAACCCTTTCGGAACCGTAAGGGAGAGGGACGGCGCGTGCCCGGCCAGCCCTTCGTCATGTTCCCGACAGCGTTCCTCCAACCGATTGTCTAGCCGTATAACGAGATCGACAGCCCATCGAAATCCCGTGGTTCATCCTTAGCCACCAGGGCTCCTTCAGGACCGACGACAGTCCCGTTTATGAAGGCGGCGCGGAGCGCAGCGTTATTCCACCGGATCTCACAGCCGCGATGCGGGAAGTCGACTACATAAGCGGCTGCGCTCCGACGCCCCTGTCTCATTGACAGCAGCACTGTCGAAGCGGTCCTCCTCCTCTATTAGGGTGATCAAACCCTGTTTTGAACTCCCTCACAAACCCAGCGTACGTGAGAAGGAGCCGTGAATTTTGCTCCCAAGCGCCATAGCCCAAGCGCGTGCCTCTCTCCTCGAAGCAGGTTAATAACATAAGCTACTTTACTAGCATCAGACGCGTACATCACTGGACGTTGTGCAAGAGGATCGACACTGCATAAGAAAGTCCGCGCGAACGTCGTCCACACAACCCCTGTACGCTCTGGGGGGCTTATGTATGCTTCAGGGGATGGTGGGAGGGGTCGTTGAACGACCAGTGCAACATCGATATCCCGCACAGGGTCGGCAGGAGGAGAAGCTGCAGCAGCGCCCTGAGCACGCGCTTTCCACCTGTGCGGTGAGAGCCTCCATCCTACGGTTAAGGATGACGTTTTGGCTCGGTCATCTGATCCAACCGAGCAGTAAAGGCGGTGAGGATTTGCTTGCATCTCATCAATCACACCTCCTGCAGACGCCTGTGCACCCTGCTCTTCCATTGGCCGTTCAACGCCGGTGACCCCCTCGGATCCATGACGATGGCCGAGATATCCTGTTGGGAAAGTGTAGTGACACGGACTCACAACAGGGATGTAAATGACAACGGACAATGGAGGAAGTCAAATATGAAACACTTTACTGTTGTGAATAGCACAACTCAACACAGCAGATTACAGAATAGGTTTTTTAGAACAACAACAGCTGAGAGTATTACTTCCGTAGGTAGATGATATCTCGGCAACGAGGTGGAGATGACGTCCGGTCTTTATGGGTGAGATGATGTAGTGTAGATGGGTGACAGCTGTCAAGAGATAATATGACAGCTGTCACCCCCGGCGGTGTTCCGTGGCGGCAGCGCCCTCTCGTGCCTGAAGCCGCACTTCAGGGCAGGGGCGCCCTCTGGTGGTGGGCCAGCAGTACCCTCCTCTTCTGGCGCCCACACAACAATACCCCCCCTCAACGGGCGCCTCCAGGCGCCCGACCAGGCTTATCCAGTGACAGCAGTAGAAATCGGCCAGGAGGGCCGGATCCAGGATGAAGCTCCTCTTTACCCAGGAGCGTTCTTCGGGCCCATACCCCTCCCAGTCCACCAAATACTGCAACCCCCGGCCCATCCGACGGACGCCCAGGAGCCGGCGCACCGCCCAAGCCGGCTCCCCGTCGATGATCCGGCAGGAGGCTGCGCCGGTCCGGGAGCACAGAGGGGTGAGGTGTGGTGAGGTTTGATCCTTGACACATGAAAAACCAGGTGGATCCGCAGTGAAGCCGGGAGTTGGAGCTTCACTGCGGCAGGACTGAGGATTTTGAGGATTTTGTATGGTCCAATATACCTGTATGGTCCAATATACCTGTCCTTGAGCTTCCTTGAGCTTTCGTGGATAGCCACACCTCCTGCCCGGGCTGGTAAGCAGGGGCCGGGGATCGCCGGCAGTCTGCATGGGTCTTCGCCCTTGTCCGGGCCTTCAACAAGGCAGAACGGGTGGAGCGCCACACCCGACGGCACTTCCGCAGGTGGGCCTGGACCGAGGGCACACCGACCTCTCCCTCCACCACGGGAAACAATGGGGGCTGATATCTCAAACACACCTCAAATGGGGAGAGGCCATGTGGCAGAGGACACCTGGCTGTTATGCGCATACTCGATCCAGGCCAGATGTTCACTCCAGGCCGTCGGGTGTGCGGACGTCACACAGCGCAGGGCTTGCTCCAATTCCTGATTGGCCCGTTCTGCCTGTCCATTAGTCTGCGGGTGATACCTGGACGAGAGGCTCATAGTGGCCCCCAGTTCCCGGCAGAAGCTCCTCCAGATGTGTGAGGAGAACTGGGCACCACGATCAGAGATGATGTCGGTAGGTATCCCATGCAGACGGACGACGTGGTGGACCAGGAGGTCTGCAGTCTCCTGGGCCGTGGGGAGCTTCGGGAGGGCCATGAAGTGGGCCGTCTTGGAGAATCGGTCCACTATTGTGAAGATGGTCGTCATGCCCTGGGACGGCGGGAGGCCCATGACAAAATCCAGACCGATGTGGACCAGGGGCAATGAGGCACAGGAAGTGGCTGAGAAGTCCCTGTGCCTTCTGGTGGTCTGCCTTGCCCCTGGCACAGGTGGTGCAGGCCTGGATATATTCCCGGACGTCGGCCTCCAGGGACGCCCACCAGAAGCGCTGCCGGACCACTGCCACGGTCCTTCGCACCCCCGGATGACAGGAGAGCTTAGAACTGTGACAGAAATCCAAGACAGCAGCCCCGGCCTCTGGTGGGACATAGAGCTCGTTCTTCGGCCCAGTTCAGGGGTCCGGGCTCCGTGCCAGGGCCTCCCGGACGGTCTTTTCCACATCCCAGGTGAGGGTGGCCACGATAGTGGACTCCGGAATGATGGGCTCTGGTGGATCCGACAGCTCAGTCTTGACTTCATCTTCATGCACCTGGGACAATGCATCCGATCTCTGGTTCTTGGTCCCGGGGCGGTAGGTGATTCGGAAGTCAAAACGCCGAAGAACAGTGACCAGCGTGCTTGTCTGGGGTTCAGCCGCTTGGCGGTCCTGATATACTCCAGGTTCCACTGGTCAGTGAAAATCGTGAAAGGCACACAGACGCTCCCTCCAAAAGGTGTCTCCACTCTCAAGAGCCTCTTTCACGCAAGGAGTTCTCGGTTGCCGACGTCATAGTTCCGTTCTGCCGGGGTCAACCTGCGGGAAAAATAAGCACACGGATGAAGAACCTTATCGGTCTCTCCACTCTGGGATAGCACGGCTCCTATCCCTGAGTCAGAGGCGTCCACTTCAACCACAAACTGGCGGCTAGGATCGGGCTGCCACCAGAACGGGTGCAGTCGAGAACCGCCGTTTCAACTCCTTGAACGCGCACCGCACCGATCCGACCAGGTGAAGGGGACTTTCGGAGAGGTCAGGGCTGTCAGGGGGCTAACTACCTGACTATAGCCCTTAATGAACCTCCTGTAGAAATTTGCGAAGCCGAGGAACTGTTGCAGCTTCCTACGGCTTGTTGGTTGGGGCCAATCTCTCACCGCCGCAACCTTGGCCGGATCAGGGGCGACGGAGTTAGAGAGGGATGATAAACCCCAGGAAGGACAAAGAAGTGCGGTGGAACTCACACTTCTCGCCCTTCACAAACAGCCGGTTCTCCAACAACCGCTGCAGGAACTGACGTACATGTCGGACATGAGTCTCAGGGTCGGAGAAAAGATAAGAATATCATCCAGATATACGAAGACGAATCGGTGCAGGACGTCCGCAAGACGTCATTAACCAAAGCTTGGAACGTCGCGGGGGCGTTAGTGAGGCCGAACGGCATGACCAGGTACTCAAAGTGACCTAACGCGGTTGTTAAATGCCGTCTTCCACTCGTCCCCTTCCAGACCCGAACCAGGTGGTATGCATTTCTAAGGTCCAATTTGTAAAGATCTTGGCTCCATGCAGGGGGGTGAACACCGATCTAATAAGGGCAACGGGTATCGGTTGCGAACCGTGATCTTCGTTCAGCCCCCTGTAATCAATGCATGGACGAAGTCCGCCATCTTTCTTGCCCACAAAAAGAAACCTGCTCCATCGGGGAGGTGGACTTCCGGATCAGCCCGGCAGCTAAGGAGTCCCGGATGTAGGTCTCCATTGATTCGCGCTCAGGTCGTGAGAGGTTGTACAGCCTGCTGGACGGGAACTCCATGCCTGGAATCAAATCAATGGCGCAATCGTACGGACGGTGCGGGGAAGGGTGAGTGCCAATCCTTGCTGAAAACGTCAACAAGATCGTGGTACTCAACCGGCACCGTTGACAGATTGGAGGGATTTTGACCTCCTCCTTAGCCTGTGAACCGGGAGGAACCGAGGATCCTAAACACACCCGATGGCAGGTCTCGCTCCACTGCACCACTACCCTGGACGGCCAATCAATCCGGGGATTGTGCTTTAACATCCACGGGAACCCCAAAATCACGCGGGAGGTAGAAGGAGTCACAAAAAAAACTCAATCTCCTCCCGGTGATTGCCAGACACCACCAGGGTTACTGGTAGTGTCTTGTGTGTGATCAAAGGGAGAAGGGTGCCATCTAGTGCCCGCACCTGCAATGGCAAAGGGAGCGCCACCAGAGGGAGCCCTACCTCCCTAGCCATCTGCTGTCTAGCAGATTCCCTTCTGACCCCGTGTCCACCAGTGCTGGGGCCTGAAGGGTTAAATCCCCGCTAAGGATTGTAACTGGGAGTCGTGTGGAAATATGTGTGTCCCACGTGAATGTCTTGGCCCACCCTAAGCCCAGTTTCTAGGGGCGGGTTGGTGTTTAACGCTCGGGGCAGTCTCTCAATTGATGCTCAATTGAGCCGCAGACAAAGCACGCCCCGCGGGCCAGCCTCCTTTGTCTATTAGGTGGTCTAAATGTGGCCCTGCTCGTGTCCATAGCTCATCAGCAGGGGGAGCTGTAGCCACACAGAGTGTAGAGGCCGTGGAGTGGGGAGGGCGGAACCCTTTCGGAAACGGAAGGGAGAGGGACGGCGCGTGCCCGGCCACGCCCTTCGTCATGTTCCCGACAGCGTTCCTCCAACCGATTGTCTAGCCGTATACGAGATCGACAAGCCCATCGAAATCCCGTGGTTCATCCTTAGCCACAGGTGCTCCTTCAGGACCGCGACAGTCCGTTTATGAAGGCGGTGCGGAGCGCAGCGTTATTCCAGCCGGATCTCACAGCCGCGATGCGGAAGTCGACTGCATAAGCGGCTGCGCTCCGACGCCCCTGTCTCATTGACAGCAGCACTGTCGAAGCGGTCCTCCTCTATTAGGGGATCAAACACTGTTTTGAACTCCCTCACAAACCCAGCGTACGTGAGAAGAGCCGTGAATTTTGCTCCCAAAGCGCCGTAGCCCAAGCGCGTGCCTCTCCTCGAAGCAGGTTAATAACATAAGCTACTTTACTAGCATCAGCCCGTACATCACGGACGTTGTGCAAAGATGAGCGAACACTGCATAAGAAAGTCCGCGCACGTCTCCACACAACCCCCGTACGGCTCTGGGGGCTTATGTATGCTTCAGGGATGGTGGGAGGGGTCGTTGAACGACCAGGAACGTCGATATCCCGCACAGGGTGGCAGGAGGAGAAGCTGCAGCAGCGCCTGAGCACGCGCTTCCACCTGTGCGGTGAGAGCCTCCATCCTACGGTTAAGGATGACGTTTTGCTCGGTCATCTGATCCAACCGAGCAGTAAAGGCGGTGAGGATTTGCTGCAACTCATCAATCACCTCCTGCAGACGCCTGTGCACCCTGCTCTTCCATTGGCCGTTCAACGGCCGGGTGACGCCCCTCGGGATCCATGACGATGGCCGAGATATCCTGTTGGGAAAGTGTAGTGACACGGACCCACAACAGGGGGGTAAATGAACGGACAATGGAAGTCAAATATGAACACTTTACTGTTGTGAATAGCACAACTCAACACAGCAGATTACAGAATAGGTGCAAAAATCAATTAACAAAGGTGTCGTGTGGGCAGGCTCGAGGATAGAAACGTCTGTCCTGAGAAGAACCGGAACCACACGATTTCCTCCGCCACCGAACCTGGAAAATACTGGAGCCGCCAAGTTCCGAGTCCCCAGGTGGCCACCGTCTCCGCGTGTGATCTGGTACTGCTGGCGAGGAACAGAAACAATCAGATGTGGGTGTGTGAACACCCAGTAACACTTATGGTGGATATTCCACCTCCACCTCTAACACAGTAAGAGACTGAGGGCTACTTGTTGGACGTGCGTCACTCGTCACGTTTCCCCAACTTAGCGTGTTAACAGTAGGCTCCTCAGGAACTCCTGCAACAACTCAGAGAATTACGTGTTTTTTAGAACAACAGCTGAGAGTATTACTTCCGTAGGTAGATGATATCTCGGCAACGAGGTGGAGATGACGTCCGGTCTTTATGGAGTGAGATGATGAGTGTAGATGGGTGACAGCTGTCAAGAGATAATGAGTGACAGCTGTCACCCCCGGCGGTGTCCGTGGCAGCAGCGCCCTCTCGTGCATGAAGCCCGCACTTCAGGCAGGGCGCCCTCTGGTGGTGGGCCAGCAGTACCTCCTCTTCTGGCGGCCCACACAACAATATCTACCCATTACTTCCTCATCACGTCTGTTCCCTTCACCAACATGCCCATTGAAGTCTGCTCCTATCACCACTCTTTCATGCTTGGGCACACTCTCCACCACCTCATTTAACACACTCCAGAAATCTTCTTTCTCCTTCATCTCACAACCTACCTGTGGGGCATATGCACTGATGATATTCATTATCACCCCTTCAATTTCCAACTTCACACTCATCACCCTGTCAGACACTCGCTTAACCTCCAACACACTCTTCCTTTAAAATGACCCCAACACCATTTCTCTTCCTGTCCTCACCATGGTACAACAACTTGTACCGACCACCGATGCGCCTGCTCTTACTTCCCTTCCACTTGGTCTCTTGCACACACAATATGTCTACCTTTCTCCTCTCCATCATATCAGCCAGCTCTCTCCCTTTACCAGTCATACTACCAACATTCAAAGTCCCCACTCTCATTTCCACCCTTCTAGTTTCTTCTTCTCCCGCTGTTTGTGGCAACATTTTCCTCCTCTTCTTCGTCATCTTCGCCCAGCAGTAGCCCAATTTCCACTGGCACCCTGTTGGGCAATAGCACCGGTGGCGGACGTTGTTAACCCGGGCCGCGACCGATCCTGTATGGGAATTCGATTCTGAGTCTGCATAGTTGGGTTGGCTTGTTTTACGCCGGATGCCCTTCCTGACGCAACCCTCCTCATTATCCGGGCTTTGGACCGGCACTCAGAATGTACTGGCTGCACACCCCATGTGGCTAAGTTAAAATAAATAAATAAATAATAATAATGTTAAATGACTCTGTTTTTGAGCCGCACCACACCTGCAGTGGAGAACAGAGTGCACTTCCACAGAGGCAGAAAATTGCACTGAACTGGTTTAATAGCAGCATGGTACACGCGACTGTGTGAGCGAACACATGTAGCTGCAAGTATGAAACGAACACTGAAAAAGGCTGAGTACGAGTGCATTTCGGGCGTATTTAAATGAAACACAACGCTGCAATAAGCAGCTCTACGAATACGCCAATGTGAAAGGGGCTATAGATAGGGAACAACCACTACTTCCATTTCCAATGTTTATGTGTGAACAGATGTATTTTCTTAACACCATATGCATAATTTCTTCCTGTCCTGATGTGGATAACAGCTGTGCTCAGAAAGCCACACTTTACACTGTTCCAATCAGGACACACTGGTTGGCACAGCGTTCGAAGTACTTCGTAATAAAAAGCCTGTCATTTGACAAACGGTCAATGTCTTGACTCTTTTCTTTCACAGACAGGCCGGAAAATCCTTCAGCCTCAACATAAGTATTTGGTCAACAACAAACAAGCAAGATTTCTGGCTCTCACAGACCTGTAACTTCTTTAAGAAGCTTTTCTGTCCTCCACCTGTTACCTGTATTAATTTCTCCTGCTGGAACTTGCTATCTGTATAAAAGACATCTATCCACAGCCTCAAACAGTCAGACTCCAAACTCAACCATGGCCAAGACCAAAGAGCTGTCGAAGGACACCAGGAAGAAAATTGTAGATGTGCACCAGGCTGGGAAGAGTGAATCTACAATAGTCAAGCAGGTTGGTGTGAATAAACCAACTGTGGGAGCAACTGCAAGAAAATGGAAGGCATACAAGACCATTGATAATCTCCCTCAATCTGGGGCTCCACGCAAGATGTCATCCCATGGGGTCAAAATGATCATGAGAACGGGGAACAACAATCCCAGAACTACACAGAGGGACCTGATGAATGACCTGCAGAGAGCTGGGACCAAAGTAACAAAGGCTACACACTGCGCAGAGAGGGACTCAAATCCTGCAGTGCTAGGCGTGTCCCCCTGCTTAAGCCAGTACGTGTCCAGGCCCGTCTGAAGTTTGCCAGAGAGCATATGGATGATCCAGAAGAGGATTGGGAGAATATCATGTGGTCAGATGAAACCAAAATAGAACATTTTGGTAAAAACTCAACTCGTCGTGTTTGGAGGAAAAAGAATGCTGAGTTGCATTCCAAGAACACCATATCTACTGTGAAGCATGGGGGTGGAAACATCATGCTTTGGGGCTGTTTTTCTGCAAAGGGGACAGGATGACTGATCTGAGTTAAGGGAAGAATGAACGGGGCCATGTGTCGTGAGATTTTAAGCCAAAACCTCCTTCCATCAGTGCGTTGCGACAGTAGATTCGAAACAGGTCTGCAGTTGATTTGACACAAGTTTTACACCGCATGCGCTTCCTGACGCAACACCGTATTGCACGATGAAGGACATGGGGGGGGGGGTCTGGAACAGAGAACCTTCTGCTTTAGAAGCAAACATACTGACCACTTTGGTACCACAACAACCTTGAATAATATATAATATAGGCCTGAGACCTGTTGGTATTGTGCTTGTTCCTCGATATCGTACCATGAAAAGTGTAATGTTGTGCAGCTCAGAGTCTATGAGCCCCCACCCCCCCCCCCCCCTCAGACGGGGCGCCCATCTATCACAAGAGACTTCTCCAGCAATCGGCATAGATTTAAAGCTGGGGGGACTGGGATGATGCAGACAGTCTGTAGACTGCTCATCCAACTCATAGTTTTAATAAATACAAAGTTAAAATGATATTTCTAAAATTCTCAGCATGTGGGCGGAGTTCTGAAAGCATGATTCCTGGGCACATATATTCAGGCCTCTTTTTTCATATGTGAAATAGCCTTTGTCTCTAAGTGGTGGGCACCCACTTTAAAACACAAACAAACAAACAAATTCACTTTATCAAGTATATCAGATGCATGCAGGTGCAATTTCCCTTTTCTAATCAGGCTGAATGTTGCACTTGTTGACCTCAGTGTGACCTTTTCTTCCACCATCCAAACGCTTCTCATCCATAAGTGACAGGATCATCACGCACGCGCACTAACTGAGAACAGGACAGCAGCATCCTGAGAGTGACAGCGCAGCAAATGCTGCTTAATGGTGCCATCTAGTGGCGGGTCCCCCTGCTGCTGAGCGAGCCGGGATAACAATTATGTGTTGTGTTTGCATGAATGTGATTGCTTTGTCTGCACACTCATCTGACTGCAATTATAAAGAGTAGCATTAAAACACTAATTCATTAACTCAATTGTGTGTGGATTGATTAATTCTAAACAAACACGAGATCGCAGCAGCAAATGAGCTCTGGAGTGCTTGATGCATCCGGGACATTTTGATTATCTGCAGACACATGTAGTTGCAAATCTTTTAATTAACACAAACAGATAGCAGCGGCGAGTTAGTTGTGCAACTTTGGTGCTTGTTAAATCATAATTTGGTCAGCCTGAATGAGGCTGTTTGGTGTGCGGCTTCCAGACAGTGATCGAGGAGAAGCTCGCTCCTTTCCAAAGTTGCACGTGCACACGTGCAACGTGCTGGTGTGCAATAAACCGGCTGTTGACATCTAAAGTCGTCACACAAAAGAGATAATCAAATTATGATCAGAACCACAGATGGTCACATAAATCATCCATTCACATGTTGGACTGCTGCCTCTGTTGCAGAACAATGAATCACGGCTATCAATGCTACAATCGAAAAATAACGGCTCTTATGAATACAAAAAGATTCTTCAGCGCACTGCAGCAACATGTTCCTCTGTTTTGGGGAAAGACAAAATATTATATTGACTGCAAAGCTTTTAAAAATATGAAGGCAGATGTATATTAAATCTAATAAATAAAACACCTTCATGTCAATTGTGATTTTTTTATTTCACAGCAATATATTATTTGTTGCACAAGATAATAATCTGGTGTGCATGTGATATTATGTTAATAACAGCTTTTAAAAAAAAATCATATTATGCATTATCTGAAAACAGATTCAAGATAAAAACTTGTTCCCACACCTACCTTGTGAGAAAAAAAAATAAAAATAAAAGATAACTTAGTTCCTCAAGATAATTATCTTGTGTGCATTGATAATATCTTAATCATTGTTTATTTTACGCATTTAAGAAGCTAATCTCATTACAACAAGTACAAGATAATTTGTTCCCACAAGCTAACTGTGGGAACAAACAACTGTTTTGTGGAAATATGTACAAAAGAAAAAAAATTGTTCCCACAACTAACTTGTGGGAACAAGATATAAAATTGTTCCCAAAATGATCTTAAATGATAGTTATGCACACAATTAAGTATCGGCATAATTATTGATAATTATGTTGGGCACACAAGATAATTATCGCAATAGAAATGAATGATTATCTCATGAGTAAGGTTGTTATCTTGTGTGAAACTCATTTTTTTCCCTTAAATTTCTACCTACAATAGCTCATAATGACAATGTGAAAGAAATTATTTTTAATTATTGTTATTTTTTGCAAATTTATTAAAAAAAAAAACCCTGAGAAATCACATGTACTCACAGCCTTTGACATGAAGCGCAAAATTGTTGTCAGGTGCATCCTGTTTCCCCTGATCATCCTTGAGATGTTTCTTGGTAAGACACACACCTGTCTGCATATAAGGTCCCACAGTCGACAGTGCATGTCAGAGTACAAACCAAGCATGAAGTCAAAAGAATTGTCTGTAGACCTCCAAGACAGGATAGTCTCTAGGCACAAATCATCATCTATAAATGGAAGAAGTTCAGATCCACCAAGGACTCTTCCTAGAGCTGGCCACCTGTCTAAACTGAGCAATCAGGGGAGAAGGACATTAGTCAGGGACGTGACCAAGAACCCGATGGTCATTCTGTCAGAGCTCCAGCATTCCTCTGTGGAGAGAGGAGAACCTTCCAGAAGGACAACTATCTCTACCTTATAGGACTGATTGGTGAACTGCTGCACAGTGGCCAGACGGAAGTCATTCCTGAGTAAAAGGCACATGTCAGCCCACCAACAGTTTGCCAAAAGGCACCTGAAGGACTCTCAGACCATGAGAAAAAAAATTCTATGGTCTGAGACAAAGATTGAACTCTTTGGTGTGAATGCCAGGCATCATATTTGGAGGAAACAAGGCACCATCCCACAGTGAAGCATGGTGGTGACAGCATCAAGCTATGGGGATGTTTTTCAGCAAGAACTGGGAGACTAGTCAGGACTGAGGGAAAGATGAATGCAGCAATGTACAGAGATATCTTGGATGAAAACCTGCTCCAGAGCGCTGTTGACCTCAGACTGGGGTGAAGGTTCATCTGTCAGAAGGACAAAGACCCTAAACACATTCCTGCCTGTGGCCTTTCTGTGTGGAGTTTGCATGTTCTCCTTGTGTTTGTGTGGGTTCTCTCCGGGTGCTCCGGCTTCCTCCTCCATCCAAAGACACACAGGATAGGTGGATTGGAAACTTTAAATTGTCCATAGGTGTGCGTGTGAATGTGTTTGTCTGTCTATATGTGACCCTGCGACAGACTGGTGTCCAGTCCAGGGTGTACCCCGCCTCACGCTCTATGACTGCCGTCATAGGCTCCAGCCCCGCCGCAACCTTCAGTTGGAGTAAGTGGCTGAAGATGAGTGAGAGTGAAGTGCTGTGAATGCACGGTAACTATCTTGTGTGTAGAAGATAATGTCTTGTTCACATTATAATAATTCATTATCTTGGTTGCCCAAGATTATTTTGTTGTGCACACAACAATATTTCACAAGGATCTCTGTGACAAAAACATTCTTAAATTAAACAGATTAATTTTTTTAATTAAAACTGAAGAAACATTTTTTTTTGAGGTTTGGGGCTGACATGTTGGCGTCCTGTCCAGGATGTACCCCACCTCACGCCCTACGACTGCTGGATTAGGCTCCAGCCCCCCGTGACCCTTAATTGGAGTAAGCGAGTATAAAAAATGGATGGATAGAAGGGTTTGGGGTTGTGTAGAATGATTAAATGTGTCATATATTCTATTCTAAACATACTTTTGCATCATTAGAAATTTGAAACTGTTGGTGATGACAGTTACAGTTCTGACTGGGAACACACACACTTGAAAATCCACATCTCCTGATTTAAAAAAGAGTAGCAAGTCAAAGCCTCCTTTCTCGGTGTGCTGTCAGCATCTGCACATGCAGAAAAGCCTAATCAGAGAGATACCAGCAAAGTGCATGTAATACTTTAGAGATTTAATGCAGTTTTTAATTGGATAGAGGCCCATTATTTTTCAATACAGAAAGGGCACTGAGGCACATAAAGCTCTTGAATATTTTTGCAAATCGTGTTCAACAGCATAATGATTAACCATGGCACTAAATTTGCCTCACAAAATGAAAAGCAAACTTCATGCAAGGCGTAATTTAATTGTTTCCCTTCACATTTTCTGCCTCCCATTGTTGGAAGCTTAACATTTTTAAAGTCTGCTTAACAGCTGCAACAATGTCGTTGACAAATGTTTTGAAGCAGCTGCAGAAGTGACATCACATGTGCCACATGTGAAGCATGTGAAGGTTCATTTTTTTTTTATAAAAGGTGGCGCTTCACCACAAACAGGATCATTCACACTTTAATAGTTATACACTTGAATATTTACACATTTTTAATCACCTCTTCACATCACATAATGTTTGTAATGTCAAATAGAATCACACTCATACAAAAACTTCCTTATTAATGACATCCAAGACTGTGCCTGATCATTAATATTTTAGCATGCCACATTCTGGAAGAATTTTCTTTGTTTTCAGTAAAATATAAGAACTACAAGTGACATTTCAGCATGAAGGAAACACTGCCATCTGGAGTACAATGAGTGGAAATGCAATGCTAAAATACAATGTGCTCGTATGCAGTGCCATAACAAACCTACAGAAACACTGACAAACAAATAAATAGGTTAAAATACAGGAAATATAAACAACCAGTGTGTTGCCCGTGAGGATCCACGGTCTCCAGATTGGGTAGTGCTCATAAAATAGGTAGCTGACGTTTTTTCAAGGGTGTTAATAAATTAAACAGTGTTTCTATAATGAGTTGAAATGGCGTGTGAGACCTCAACAATTTTTAGAAGAAGAATTCAACCCTTTATTTCCTGTTAATTATGTAATTTTTTTTATGTTAATTTACTGTCTTAATGTACTCATAAATTGTTTAGGCTCTTGTTATCATATACACAGTATTATTATTATTATTATGATTATTGTTCTTGTCCTTTCGGCTGCTTCCATTTGTTCCGGGCCGCCACAGAGTATACAACCAGATCTGCATTGGTATTTGGCACAACTTTTACACCAGATGCCCTTCCTGATGTAATTCCAGTTTTACCTGGAGAAACACAGACCTTGGGTTCCAAACTGGCTGCACTATTATTACTAACATTATTAGTATCATTTTATTTTATTATTACTTCAATTTGTCATTTGATTTTTAAATGGACCACAATGGAAATAAGTGTTTTCAGTTCTTGTGTCATCCATGTATTTTAACATATTTACCGTTATATTATTTATGCACTTACATTGAACTTACTAAATATCACGCATGCACTCACGCTTTTAATATAAGATGATTTACCACCGTCTGCCACAGTAGCATGTAAATCCAGTTAGAAACATCCACTGTTCAGTGTTGTTAGCTAATAGCCGTAGTTTCTCCAAAAATATTAGTCCTATCAACATTCTGTTTTTGCACCATTCACTCTTGACCCAAAATACATAAACATACTACATGTCAACTGTCCCCAGTTGCACGCATGCAGAGGTGTATTTTTTATTTTATTATTTATTATTTCTCCAACCTTCCTTTTCTCTCAAAAATTCTTGAAAGGGTAGTTGTAAAACAGCTAACTGATCATCTGCAGAGGAATGGTCTATTTGAAGAGTTTCAGTCAGGTTTTAGAATTCATCATAGTACAGAAACAGCATTAGTGAAGGTTACAAATGATCTTCTTATGGCCTCGACAGTGGACTCATCTCTGTGCTTGTTCTGTTAGACCTCAGTGCTGCTTTTGATACTGTTGACCATAAAATTTTATTAGAGATTAGAGCATGTCATAGGTATTAAAGGCACTGCGCTGCAGTGGTTTGAATCATATTTATCTAATAGATTACAATTTGTTCATGTAAATGGGGAATCTTCTTCACAGACTAAGGTTAATTATGGAGTTCCACAAGGTTCTGTGCTAGGACCAATTTTATTCACTTTATACATGCTTCCCTTAGGCAGTATTATTAGACGGTATTGCTTAAATTTTCATTGTTACGCAGATGATACCCAGCTTTATCTATCCATGAAGCCAGAGGACACACACCAATTAGCTAAACTGCAGAATTGTCTTACAGACATAAGGACATGGATGACCTCTAATTTCCTACTTTTAAACTCAGATAAAACTGAAGTTATTGTACTTGGCCCCACAAATCTTAGAAACATGGTGTCTAACCAGATCCTTACTCTGGATGGCATTACCCTGACCTCTAGTAATACTGTGAGAAATCTTGGAGTCATTTTTGATCAGGATATGTCATTCAAAGCGCATATTAAACAAATATGTAAGACTGCTTTTTTGCATTTACGCAATATCTCTAAAATCAGAAAGGTCTTGTCTGTCGCCAAGTGCTTGCTCACAGGGGGTCGTTTTGACCTTTGGGGTTTTTACGTAATTATTGTATGGCCTTGCCTTACAATATAAAGCGCCTTGGGGCAACTGTTTGTTGTGATTTGGCGCTATATAAATAAAATTGAATTGAATTGAGACAAAGGCAGAAGATGTCAAAAGCAATACTCTTCTAACTCATGGTAATGGCAATATGACACTTAATTAAACTGACTAAACCAATTAAACTACAAAAACACAATAAATCAGTAACACTAACAATACTGTTAAACTAACATGAACCACAATAACATTTACGAGCCCAAAACATTAAACACCCATGATGCATTGCAGCACAATGTCCATTTATTTACTGGTTAGCTAAAACTGGTCATTTCTCCAAAACTATTAGTCCTATTAACTTTGGTTTTTCAGTGTTCATCCTTGATCCAAAATACATAAACATACCAAATGGCAAATTAAATCAAATCAAATGGCAGTATGTATTCATCAACTCTAAATACAGTGTTGAGGCTGTCATTCTCAGCATCTGTGTGGATGTTAAAATCGCCCACTATAATTATCTTATCTGAGCTAAGCACTAAGTCAGACAAAAGGTCTGAAAATTCACAGAGAAACTCACAGTAACGACCAGGTGGACGATAGATAATAACAAATAAAACTGGTTTTTGGGACTTCCAATTTGGATGGACAAGACTAAGAGTCAAGCTTTCAAATGAATTAAAGCTCTGTCTGGGTTTTTGATTAATTAATAAGCTGGAATGGAAGATTGCTGCTAATCCTCCGCCTCGGCCCGTGCTACAAGCGTTCTGGCAGTTAGTGTGACTCGGGGGTGTTGACTCATTTAAACTAACATATTCATCTTGCTGTAACCAGGTTACTGTTAGGCAGAATAAATCAATATGTTGATCAATTATATATCATTTACTAACAGGGACTTAGAAGAGAGAGATCTAATGTTTAATAGACCACAAATGACCGCTCTCCTCGGTTTCTTTGTGATCGAAACCATACAAACACACGCACACACACACACACACACACACACACACACCACACACCACACCACACACCACACACACACACACACACACACACACACAGAATCCACTTGGCTATGATAATATAGGGGACTTGATTCATCAAGAGCCCGAGATTACCAACAAGACATTTCAGGTTGGTCTGTATTTTATGTTATGGTCATTGTGTATGTGAAAAGATGCAAACATGGTCCAAAATAGTCGGTCATCTGGTTCTCATCTCTATCAGAACTACAAATTTCAGAGCTGAATATGCAGCATTTTTTAATGGAGTTATGGAAATTGTGCAGAATTTCCATAAATCATGTTACAAATTACTGATGCACAGAAATTAAACATTGTACAGTACATGCCGTTACACATACACGTGACACATGCTTGGACCCAAACCTTTCCACAGGAAAGGTTACTTTACTCAAACAACCACAGCCAGAGACCTGCTCATGAGTCAGGAGACCTTACCAGATATCCAAAGCATTCATTAGGGTTATGTTCATTTAATGACAATAACTGCTCAGAGACAGCCAAAACATGCTACAACCATTATTATAATTCTCACAAGCCATTCTGATGTAACAACAGAAGTATATATATATATATATACCCAAAAGTTTGAGCATTTTGAAATTCTGGGAATTCAGTTAAATTTTAATGCATGGTGTTTTATTTGCCCACTCTGGCTTGTTTGCAGAATGTTCTGGTTTCAGGGAGTGTTCAGATTACTCAGATAAAAACCTGAAAAACTGTCTCTGATTCTCCACTGTGTACATCAGCACACACTTGTCTTGTGACCAAATCATTACTGAATTAACATGATTTTACTATTATGAGTAAGTTACTTCATTTCATACCCTGATTTAAAAACTCCATCACTGGGTTTATTTGTAGAAACATGCACCACTTTGTTTCATGTTATTCAAGTTTTGAAATTCTGATAGAATAGAGCCTTTATTGTCACTGTACATGTATACATACATACAATGAAACCTGTCCTTTGCATTTAACCCATCCTAATTACAGTTAGACACAATACAACCACTAGGAGCAGTGGGCAGCCACAGTCCGGTGCCTGGGGATCAACGCCAGATGTAGAGACGCTGGGCAGATAAAGGAGCAGAACCTAAATAAGCATGTTTTTGATTGTGGGAGGAAACCGGAGTGCCCGGAGGAAACCCACAGAGACACAGGGAGAACATGCAAACTCCACACAGAAAGGAAGGAAGCGACCCCACAGCCTTCTGGCTGTGAGGCACCAGTGCTAACCACTAAGCATTGTGCCGCCCAAATACTGTACAGTGGGGTAAAAAAGTATTTAGTCAGTCCCTGATTGTGCAAGTTCTCCTACTTAGAAAGATGAGAGAGGTCTGTAATTTTCACCATAGATACACTTCAACTATGAGAGACAAAATGAGAAAAAAAAAAAAAATCCAGGAAATCACCTTGTAGGATTTTAAAAAAAATTATTTGTAAATTATGGTGGAAAATAAATATTGCTTTTCTATTAACGATAAATATTGCTTTTCTATTAAAGTAAATGTTCCTTTTTTATTAAATGTTTGACCAAATGTTTAAAGTTCTGTTTGTTTGACTGACTGTAACCCTTCTGTTACTTAAATGCTAAAGACTTGCTTTGTGTGAAAGATACTGATCAACAGCCTTTTGTGACACATCTGATAAAACCATTCCTAGGCTGCATCGTCACACAAATGGCTCCGTGTCACCCTGCTAAATCCCTGATCAGTCACAATGCGAGAAGAAGCACTGTAGACAGTCTCAGAGTGGGACATGGCTTTGGGACCCCCAGAACAGAAAAGGACCCTTTGATCATCACAGCCCTGTCACTCTCATAAGCCCCTTTCACATTGGCGTATTCGTAGAGCTGCTCATTGCAGCATATCGTCTACGCTGAGTTGAGCAGCTCTACGCCCACTTTTAGCAGCTCTACGTCGAGTTTTTGCTCACTATGAAGCAGTATGTTGAAGGCTACGCACATAGGACGGAAGAAATTAAACATGTTTAATTTTCTTAGGCGTAGAGCGCTGGACACAGTTTTAAGCAGGTCTGCGCAGCACAGCATTACTGCATGTAAGTCTGTGAAACACTGCGCTCCTGTACAAAACAAAAAACTGAGTGCATCAGCTGGAGAACATGAGAACATGATCACACAGCCCACAGCAACTGTGAGTGATCAGAACAGGGAGTCGAACCTCAAATCAGAAAAACAGAAACAGCAGGTCGCTCTCTCCGTGCACGCTCTCCCTCTCCCTCTCTCTCTCTTCTTTCTCTCTCTCTCTGTGTGGTCTGATCAGACCTGTGACTTTAAAATAAAAGCGCACTGTCGGTGCACTCATCAAGCACCCTGATCGATCAGGTCTGATCAAATCAGCAGACCTGATTGGAGCAACCGGAGGTTTAATAGTTTAACAAGTCACAGCGTTTCGTTGAGAGCAGCCTTTACCACAGCCAGACTCAGCAGCATCTGTACACAAAGAAAGTGATCCACCAAGACAAAATAAATAAATAAATCTTCTTCTTTGTCTTTCGGCTGTTCCCGTTAGGGGTCGCCACAGCAGATCAATCGTTTCCATCTCACCCTGTCCTCTGTATCTTCCTCTGTCACACCAACCACCTGCATGTCCTCTCTCAGCACATCCATGAACCTCCTCTTTGGTCTCCCTCTTCTCCTCCTGCCTGGTGGCTCCATCCTCAGCATCCTTCTCCCTATATACACTGGGTCCCTCCTCTGCACATGTCCAAACCATCTCAATCTCGCCTCTCTGACTTTGTCTCAAACCGTCCCACCTGAGCTGTCCCTCTGATATGTTCATTCCTAATCTTGTCCATTCTTGTCACTCCCAAAGAGAATCTCAACATCTCTGCCACCTCCAGCTCTGCCTCCTGTCTTTTTGTTAGTGCCACTGTCTCTAAACCATACAACATAGCTGGTCTCACTACTGTTTTGTAAACTTTCCCCTTCACTCTTGTTAATATTCTTTGGTCACAAATCACTCCTGCCACCTTTCTCCACCCACTCCAGCCCTGCCTGCACTCTCTTTCTTCACCTCTCTACCACACTCTCCATTACTTTGAACAGTTGACCCCAAATATTTAAACTCATCTACTTTCACCACTTCTACTCCTTGTAACTGCACTATTCCACTGGGCTCCCTCTCATTCACACACATGTACTCAGACTCAGTCTTGCTTCTACTGACTTTCATTCCCCTTCTCTCCAAAGCATATCTCCACTTCTCCAGACTAGACTCAACTTGCTCTCTACTCTCACTACAGATCACAATGTCATCTGCAAACATCATAGTTCATGGGGACTCCTGTCTGATCTCATCTGTCAACCTGTCCATCACCACTGCAAACAAGAAAGGACTCAGAGCTGATCCTTGGTGTAATCCCACCTCCACCTTGAATGAGTCCGTCATTCCGACTGCGCATCTCACCGCTGTCACACTATTCTTGTACATGTCCTGCACTACCCTAACATACTTCTCTGCCACTCCAGACTTCCTCATACAATGCCACAACTCTTCTCTTGGCACCCTATCATAAGCTTTTTCTAAGTCCACAAACACACAATGTAACTCTTTCTGTCCTTCTCTGTACTTTTCCAACAGTATTCTCAGAGCAAACATTGCATCTGTAGTGCTCTTTCTCGGCATGAAACCATATTGCTGCGCACAGATCTTCACCTGTTTTCTAAGCCTAGCTTCTACTACTCTTTCCCATAACTTCATGCTGTGGCTGATCAGCTTTATGCCTCTGTAGTTACTGCAGCTCTGCACATCACCCTTGTTCTTGAAAACAGGAACTAGCACACTTCGTCTCCACTCCTCAGGCATCCTCTCACTTTCCAAGATTTTATTAAACAATCTGGTTAGAAACTCTACTGCCATCTCTCCTAGACATTTCCATGCCTCCATGGGAATGTCATCTGGACCAACTGCCTTTCCACTCTTCATCCTCTTCATAGCAGCCCTCACTTCTTCCTTGCTAATCTCTTTTACTTCCTGATTTACTCTCACCACATCATCCAGCCTTTTCTCTCGCTCATTTTCTTTATTCATCAACTCTTCAAAATATTCCCTTCACCTTCTCAGCACACACTCCTCACTTGTCAGCACATTACCATGTGCATCTTTTACCACCCTAACCTGCTGCATATCCTTTCCAGCTCTGTCCCTTTGTCTGGCCAATCGGTACAAGTCCTTTTCTCCTTCCTTACTATTCAACTTCTTGTACAGCTCGCAATATGCCTTTTCCTTTGCTTTTGCCACTTCTCTTCTCGCCTTACGCCGCATCTCCTTGTACTCCTGTCTACTTTCTTCATCTCTCCGACTATCCCAAAACTTTTTCGCCAACCTCTTTCTCCTTATGCTTTCCTGGACCTCTTCATTCCACCACCAAGTCTCCTTGTCTTCCTTCCACTGTCCAGATGTCATACCCAGTACTGCCCTAGCTGTCTCCCTCACCACATCTGTAGTACTTTTCCAGTTGTCCAAATTGCTTCCCCTCCAACTAGTGCTTCTCTCACCTGCTCGCTAAATTTCACACAACAGTCTTCCTCCTTCAGCTTCCACCATCTGATCCTTTGTTGAGCTCTCACTCTCTTCTTCTTCTTTACCTCTAAAGTCATCCTACAAACAACCATCCTATGCTGTCTAGTGACACTCTCCTGCTACCACCTTACAGTCTGTGATTTCTTTTAGCTTGCATCTCCTATAAAGAAGGTAGTCCACCTGTGTGCACCTTCCTCCACTCTTATATGTTACCCTGTGCTCCTCCCTTTTCTTAAAGTAGGTATTCACCACAGCCATTTCCATCCTTTTTGCAAAATCAACTACCATCTGTCCTTCCCCATTCCTATCCTTGATACCATATCTGTTGGGAAAGTGTAGTGACACGGACCCGCAACAGGGGGCGTAAATGAACGGACAATGGAGGAAGTCAAATATGAACACTTTACTGTTGTGAATAGCACAACTCAACACAGCAGATTACAGAATAGGTGCAAAAATCAATTAACAAAGGTGTCGTGTGGGCAGGCTCGAGGATAGAAGACGTCTGTCCTGAGAAGAACCGGAACCACACGATTTCCTCCGCCACCGAACCTGGAAAATACTGGAGCCGCCAAGTTCCGAGTCCCCAGGTGGCCACCGTCTCCGCGTGTTGGATCTGGTACTGCTGGCGAGGAACAGAAACAATCAGATGTAGGGTGTGTGAACACCCAGTAACACGTATGGTGGATATTCCACCTCCACCTCTAACACAGTAAGAGACTGAGGGCTACTTAGTTGGACGTGCGTCACTCGTCACGTTTCCCCAAACTTAGCGTCCTGTTAACAGTAGGCTCCTCAGGAACTCCTGCAACAACTCAGAGAATTACGTGTTTTTTAGAACAACAACGGCTGAGAGTATTACCGCCGTAGGTAGATGATATCTCGGCAACGAGGTGGAGATGACGTCCGGCCAGCCTCCTTTGTCTATTAGGTGGTCTAAATGTGGCCCTGCTCGTGTCCATAGCCTCATCAGCAGGGGGAGCTGTAGCCACACGGAGTGTAGAGGCCGTGGAGTGTGGGGAGGGCGGAACCCTTTCGGAACCGGAAGGGAGAGGGACGGCGCGTGCCCGGCCACGCCCTTCGTCATGTTCCCGACAGCGTTCCTCCAACCGATTGTCTAGCCGTATAACGAGATCGACAAGCCCATCGAAATCCCGTGGTTCATCCTTAGCCACCAGGTGCTCCTTCAGGACCGACGACAGTCCGTTTATGAAGGCGGCGCGGAGCGCAGCGTTATTCCAGCCGGATCTCACAGCCGCGATGCGGAAGTCGACTACATAAGCGGCTGCGCTCCGACGCCCCTGTCTCATTGACAGCAGCACTGTCGAAGCGGTCTCTCCTCTATTAGGGTGATCAAACACTGTTTTGAACTCCCTCACAAACCCAGCGTACGTGAGAAGGAGCCGTGAATTTTGCTCCCAAAGCGCCATAGCCCAAGCGCGTGCCTCTCCTCGAAGCAGGTTAATAACATAAGCTACTTTACTAGCATCAGACGCGTACATCACGGGACGTTGTGCAAAGATGAGCGAACACTGCATAAGAAAGTCCGCGCACGTCTCCACACAACCCCTGTACGGCTCTGGGGGGCTTATGTATGCTTCAGGGGATGGTGGGAGGGGTCGTTGAACGACCAGTGCAACATCGATATCCCGCACAGGGTCGGCAGGAGGAGAAGCTGCAGCAGCGCCCTGAGCACGCGCTTCCACCTGTGCGGTGAGAGCCTCCATCCTACGGTTAAGGATGACGTTTTGCTCGGTCATCTGATCCAACCGAGCAGTAAAGGCGGTGAGGATTTGCTGCATCTCATCAATCACACCTCCTGCAGACGCCTGTGCACCCTGCTCTTCCATTGGCCGTTCAACGGCCGGGTGACGCCCCTCGGGATCCATGACGATGGCCGAGATATCCTGTTGGGAAAGTGTAGTGACACGGACTCACAACAGGGAGTGTAAATGAACGGACAATGGAGGAAGTCAAATATGAACACTTTACTGTTGTGAATAGCACAACTCAACACAGCAGATTACAGAATAGGTTTTTTAGAACAACAACAGCTGAGAGTATTACTTCCGTAGGTAGATGATATCTCGGCAACGAGGTGGAGATGACGTCCGGTCTTTATGGAGTGAGATGATGTAGTGTAGATGGGTGACAGCTGTCAAGAGATAATGAGTGACAGCTGTCACCCCCGGCGGTGTCCGTGGCGGCAGCGCCCTCTCGTGCCTGAAGCCCGCACTTCAGGCAGGGCGCCCTCTGGTGGTGGGCCAGCAGTACCTCCTCTTCTGGCGGCCCACACAACAATACCCCCCCCTCAACGGGCGCCTCCAGGCGCCCGACCAGGCTTATCCAGGTGACAGCAGTAGAAATCGGCCAGGAGGGCCGGATCCAGGATGAAGCTCCTCTTTACCCAGGAGCGTTCTTCGGGCCCATACCCCTCCCAGTCCACCAAATACTGCAACCCCCGGCCCATCCGACGGACGCCCAGGAGCCGGCGCACCGCCCAAGCCGGCTCCCCGTCGATGATCCGGGCAGGAGGCTGCGCCGGTCCGGGAGCACAGAGGGGTGAGGTGTGGTGAGGTTTGATCCTTGACACATGAAAAACCAGGTGGATCCGCAGTGAAGCCGGGAGTTGGAGCTTCACTGCGGCAGGACTGAGGATTTTGAGGATTTTGTATGGTCCAATATACCTGTATGGTCCAATATACCTGTCCTTGAGCTTCCTTGAGCTTTCGTGGATAGCCACACCTCCTGCCCGGGCTGGTAAGCAGGGGCCGGGGATCGCCGGCAGTCTGCATGGGTCTTCGCCCTTGTCCGGGCCTTCAACAAGGCAGAACGGGTGGAGCGCCACACCCGACGGCACTTCCGCAGGTGGGCCTGGACCGAGGGCACACCGACCTCTCCCTCCACCACGGGAAACAATGGGGGCTGATATCTCAAACACACCTCAAATGGGGAGAGGCCATGTGGCAGAGGACACCTGGCTGTTATGCGCATACTCGATCCAGGCCAGATGTTCACTCCAGGCCGTCGGGTGTGCGGACGTCACACAGCGCAGGGCTTGCTCCAATTCCTGATTGGCCCGTTCTGCCTGTCCATTAGTCTGCGGGTGATACCTGGACGAGAGGCTCACAGTGGCCCCCAGTTCCCGGCAGAAGCTCCTCCAGATGTGTGAGGAGAACTGGGCACCACGATCAGAGATGATGTCGGTAGGTATCCCATGCAGACGGACGACGTGGTGGACCAGGAGGTCTGCAGTCTCCTGGGCCGTGGGGAGCTTCGGGAGGGCCATGAAGTGGGCCGTCTTGGAGAATCGGTCCACTATTGTGAAGATGGTCGTCATGCCCTGGGACGGCGGGAGGCCCATGACAAAATCCAGACCGATGTGGGACCAGGGGCAATGAGGCACAGGAAGTGGCTGAAGAAGTCCCTGTGCCTTCTGGTGGTCTGCCTTGCCCCTGGCACAGGTGGTGCAGGCCTGGATATATTCCCGGACGTCGGCCTCCAGGGACGCCCACCAGAAGCGCTGCCGGACCACTGCCACGGTCCTTCGCACCCCCGGATGACAGGAGAGCTTAGAACTGTGACAGAAATCCAAGACAGCAGCCCCGGCCTCTGGTGGGACATAGAGCTCGTTCTTCGGCCCAGTTCAGGGGTCCGGGCTCCGTGCCAGGGCCTCCCGGACGGTCTTTTCCACATCCCAGGTGAGGGTGGCCACGATAGTGGACTCCGGAATGATGGGCTCTGGTGGATCCGACAGCTCAGTCTTGACTTCATCTTCATGCACCTGGGACAATGCATCCGATCTCTGGTTCTTGGTCCCGGGGCGGTAGGTGATTCGGAAGTCAAAACGCCGAAGAACAGTGACCAGCGTGCTTGTCTGGGGTTCAGCCGCTTGGCGGTCCTGATATACTCCAGGTTCCACTGGTCAGTGAAAATCGTGAAAGGCACAGACGCTCCCTCCAACAGGTGTCTCCACTCCTCAAGAGCCTCTTTCACCGCAAGGAGTTCTCGGTTGCCGACGTCATAGTTCCGTTCTGCCGGGGTCAACCTGCGGGAAAAATAAGCACACGGATGAAGAACCTTATCGGTCTCTCCACTCTGGGATAGCACGGCTCCTATCCCTGAGTCAGAGGCGTCCACTTCAACCACAAACTGGCGGCTAGGATCGGGCTGCACCAGAACGGGTGCAGTCGAGAACCGCCGTTTCAACTCCTTGAACGCGGCACCGCACCGATCCGACCAGGTGAAGGGGACTTTCGGAGAGGTCAGGGCTGTCAGGGGGCTAACTACCTGACTATAGCCCTTAATGAACCTCCTGTAGAAATTTGCGAAGCCGAGGAACTGTTGCAGCTTCCTACGGCTTGTTGGTTGGGGCCAATCTCTCACCGCCGCAACCTTGGCCGGATCAGGGGCGACGGAGTTAGAGGAGATGATAAACCCCAGGAAGGACAAAGAAGTGCGGTGGAACTCACACTTCTCGCCCTTCACAAACAGCCGGTTCTCCAACAACCGCTGCAGGAACTGACGTACATGTCGGACATGAGTCTCAGGGTCCGGAGAAAAGATAAGAATATCATCCAGATATACGAAGACGAATCGGTGCAGGACGTCCCGCAAGACGTCATTAACCAAAGCTTGGAACGTCGCGGGGGCGTTAGTGAGGCCGAACGGCATGACCAGGTACTCAAAGTGACCTAACGCGGTGTTAAATGCCGTCTTCCACTCGTCTCCCTTCCAGACCCGAACCAGGTGGTATGCATTTCTAAGGTCCAATTTGGTAAAGATCTTGGCTCCATGCAGGGGGGTGAACACCGAATCTAATAAGGGCAACGGGTATCGGTTGCGAACCGTGATCTCGTTCAGCCCCCTGTAATCAATGCATGGACGAAGTCCGCCATCTTTCTTGCCCACAAAAAAGAAACCTGCTCCCATCGGGGAGGTGGACTTCCGGATCAGCCCGGCAGCTAAGGAGTCCCGGATGTAGGTCTCCATTGATTCGCGCTCAGGTCGTGAGAGGTTGTACAGCCTGCTGGACGGGAACTCCATGCCTGGAATCAAATCAATGGCGCAATCGTACGGACGGTGCAGGGGAAGGGTGAGTGCCAAATCCTTGCTGAAAACGTCAACAAGATCGTGGTACTCAACCGGCACCGTTGACAGATTGGAAGGGATTTTGACCTCCTCCTTAGCCTGTGAACCGGGAGGAACCGAGGATCCTAAACACACCCGATGGCAGGTCTCGCTCCACTGCACCACTACCCTGGACGGCCAATCAATCCGGGGATTGTGCTTTAACATCCACGGGAACCCCAAAATCACGCGGGAGGTAGAAGGAGTCACAAAAAAACTCAATCTCCTCCCGGTGATTGCCAGACACCACCAGGGTTACTGGTAGTGTCTTGTGTGTGATCAAAGGGAGAAGGGTGCCATCTAGTGCCCGCACCTGCAATGGCAAAGGGAGCGCCACCAGAGGGAGCCCTACCTCCCTAGCCCATCTGCTGTCTAGCAGATTCCCTTCTGACCCCGTGTCCACCAGTGCTGGGGCCTGAAGGGTTAAATCCCCGCTAAGGATTGTAACTGGGAGTCGTGTGGAAATATGTGTGTCCCCCACGTGAATGTCTTGGCCCACCCTAAGCCCAGTTTCTAGGGGCGGGTGTTGGTGTTTAACCGCTCGGGGCAGTCTCTCAATTGATGCTCAATTGAGCCGCAGACAAAGCACGCCCCGCGGGCCAGCCTCCTTTGTCTATTAGGTGGTCTAAATGTGGCCCTGCTCGTGTCCATAGCCTCATCAGCGGGGGGAGCTGTAGCCACACAGAGTGTAGAGGCCGTGGAGTGTGGGGAGGGCGGAACCCTTTCGGAAACGGAAGGGAGAGGGACGGCGCGTGCCCGGCCACGCCCTTCGTCATGTTCCCGACAGCGTTCCTCCAACCGATTGTCTAGCCGTATAACGAGATCGACAAGCCCATCGAAATCCCGTGGTTCATCCTTAGCCACCAGGTGCTCCTTCAGGACCGACGACAGTCCGTTTATGAAGGCGGTGCGGAGCGCAGCGTTATTCCAGCCGGATCTCACAGCCGCGATGCGGAAGTCGACTGCATAAGCGGCTGCGCTCCGACGCCCCTGTCTCATTGACAGCAGCACTGTCGAAGCGGTCTCTCCTCTATTAGGGTGATCAAACACTGTTTTGAACTCCCTCACAAACCCAGCGTACGTGAGAAGGAGCCGTGAATTTTGCTCCCAAAGCGCCGTAGCCCAAGCGCGTGCCTCTCCTCGAAGCAGGTTAATAACATAAGCTACTTTACTAGCATCAGACGCGTACATCACGGGACGTTGTGCAAAGATGAGCGAACACTGCATAAGAAAGTCCGCGCACGTCTCCACACAACCCCCGTACGGCTCTGGGGGGCTTATGTATGCTTCAGGGGATGGTGGGAGGGGTCGTTGAACGACCAGTGCAACGTCGATATCCCGCACAGGGTTGGCAGGAGGAGAAGCTGCAGCAGCGCCCTGAGCACGCGCTTCCACCTGTGCGGTGAGAGCCTCCATCCTACGGTTAAGGATGACGTTTTGCTCGGTCATCTGATCCAACCGAGCAGTAAAGGCGGTGAGGATTTGCTGCATCTCATCAATCACACCTCCTGCAGACGCCTGTGCACCCTGCTCTTCCATTGGCCGTTCAACGGCCGGGTGACGCCCCTCGGGATCCATGACGATGGCCGAGATATCCTGTTGGGAAAGTGTAGTGACACGGACCCACAACAGGGGGTGTAAATGAACGGACAATGGAGGAAGTCAAATATGAACACTTTACTGTTGTGAATAGCACAACTCAACACAGCAGATTACAGAATAGGTGCAAAAATCAATTAACAAAGGTGTCGTGTGGGCAGGCTCGAGGATAGAAGACGTCTGTCCTGAGAAGAACCGGAACCACACGATTTCCTCCGCCACCGAACCTGGAAAATACTGGAGCCGCCAAGTTCCGAGTCCCCAGGTGGCCACCGTCTCCGCGTGTCAGATCTGGTACTGCTGGCGAGGAACAGAAACAATCAGATGTGGGTGTGTGAACACCCAGTAACACTTATGGTGGATATTCCACCTCCACCTCTAACACAGTAAGAGACTGAGGGCTACTTCGTTGGACGTGCGTCACTCGTCACGTTTCCCCAAACTTAGCGTCCTGTTAACAGTAGGCTCCTCAGGAACTCCTGCAACAACTCAGAGAATTACGTGTTTTTTAGAACAACAGCTGAGAGTATTACTTCCGTAGGTAGATGATATCTCGGCAACGAGGTGGAGATGACGTCCGGTCTTTATGGAGTGAGATGATGTAGTGTAGATGGGTGACAGCTGTCAAGAGATAATGAGTGACAGCTGTCACCCCCGGCGGTGTCCGTGGCAGCAGCGCCCTCTCGTGCATGAAGCCCGCACTTCAGGCAGGGCGCCCTCTGGTGGTGGGCCAGCAGTACCTCCTCTTCTGGCGGCCCACACAACAATATCTACCCATTACTTCCTCATCACGTCTGTTCCCTTCACCAACATGCCCATTGAAGTCTGCTCCTATCACCACTCTTTCATGCTTGGGCACACTCTCCACCACCTCATTTAACACACTCCAGAAATCTTCTTTCTCCTTCATCTCACAACCTACCTGTGGGGCATATGCACTGATGATATTCATTATCACCCCTTCAATTTCCAACTTCACACTCATCACCCTGTCAGACACTCGCTTAACCTCCAACACACTCTTCCTTTAAAATGACCCCAACACCATTTCTCTTCCTGTCCTCACCATGGTACAACAACTTGTACCGACCACCGATGCGCCTGCTCTTACTTCCCTTCCACTTGGTCTCTTGCACACACAATATGTCTACCTTTCTCCTCTCCATCATATCAGCCAGCTCTCTCCCTTTACCAGTCATACTACCAACATTCAAAGTCCCCACTCTCATTTCCACCCTTCTAGTTTTCTTCTTCTCCCGCTGTTTGTGGCAACATTTTCCTCCTCTTCTTCGTCATCTTCGCCCAGCAGTAGCCCAATTTCCACTGGCACCCTGTTGGGCAATAGCACCGGTGGCGGACGTTGTTAACCCGGGCCGCGACCGATCCTGTATGGGAATTCGATTCTGAGTCTGCATAGTTGGGTTGGCTTGTTTTACGCCGGATGCCCTTCCTGACGCAACCCTCCTCATTTATCCGGGCTTTGGACCGGCACTCAGAATGTACTGGCTGCACACCCCATGTGGCTAAGTTAAAATAAATAAATAAATAATAATAATAATGTTAAATGACTCTGTTTTTGAGCCGCACCACACCTGCAGTGGAGAACAGAGTGCACTTCCACAGAGGCAGAAAATTGCACTGAACTGGTTTAATAGCAGCATGGTACACGCGACTGTGTGAGCGAACACATGTAGCTGCAAGTATGAAACGAACACTGAAAAAGGCTGAGTACGAGTGCATTTCGGGCGTATTTAAATGAAACACAACGCTGCAATAAGCAGCTCTACGAATACGCCAATGTGAAAGGGGCTATAGATAGGAGAACAACCACTACTTCCATTTCCAATGTGTTTATGTGTGAACAGATGTATTTTCTTAACACCATATGCATAATTTCTTCCTGTCCTGATGTGGATAACAGCTGTGCTCAGAAAGCCACACTTTACACTGTTCCAATCAGGACACACTGGTTGGCACAGCGTTCGAAGTACTTCGTAATAAAAAGCCTGTCATTTGACAAACGGTCAATGTCTTGACTCTTTTCTTTCACAGACAGGCCGGAAAATCCTTCAGCCTCAACATAAGTATTTGGTCAACAACAAACAAGCAAGATTTCTGGCTCTCACAGACCTGTAACTTCTTTAAGAAGCTTTTCTGTCCTCCACCTGTTACCTGTATTAATTTCTCCTGCTGGAACTTGCTATCTGTATAAAAGACATCTATCCACAGCCTCAAACAGTCAGACTCCAAACTCAACCATGGCCAAGACCAAAGAGCTGTCGAAGGACACCAGGAAGAAAATTGTAGATGTGCACCAGGCTGGGAAGAGTGAATCTACAATAGTCAAGCAGGTTGGTGTGAATAAACCAACTGTGGGAGCAACTGCAAGAAAATGGAAGGCATACAAGACCATTGATAATCTCCCTCAATCTGGGGCTCCACGCAAGATGTCATCCCATGGGGTCAAAATGATCATGAGAACGGGGAACAACAATCCCAGAACTACACAGAGGGACCTGATGAATGACCTGCAGAGAGCTGGGACCAAAGTAACAAAGGCTACACACTGCGCAGAGAGGGACTCAAATCCTGCAGTGCTAGGCGTGTCCCCCTGCTTAAGCCAGTACGTGTCCAGGCCCGTCTGAAGTTTGCCAGAGAGCATATGGATGATCCAGAAGAGGATTGGGAGAATATCATGTGGTCAGATGAAACCAAAATAGAACATTTTGGTAAAAACTCAACTCGTCGTGTTTGGAGGAAAAAGAATGCTGAGTTGCATTCCAAGAACACCATATCTACTGTGAAGCATGGGGGTGGAAACATCATGCTTTGGGGCTGTTTTTCTGCAAAGGGGACAGGATGACTGATCTGAGTTAAGGGAAGAATGAACGGGGCCATGTGTCGTGAGATTTTAAGCCAAAACCTCCTTCCATCAGTGAGAGCATTGAAGATGCAACATGGCTGGGTCTTCCAGCATGACAATGATCCCAAACACACCGCTCAGGCAACAAAGGAATGGCTCCGTAAAAAGCATTTCAAGGTCCCGGAGTCACCGAGCCAGTCTCCAGACCTCAACCCCATAGAAAATTTGTTGAGGGAGTTGAAAGTCCGTGTTGCCCAGTGACAGCCCCAAAACATCACTGCTCTAGAGGAGATCTGCATGGAGGAATGGGCCAAAATACCAGCTACAGTGTGTGCAAACCTGGTGAAGACTTACAGGAAACGTTTGACCTCTGTAATTGCCAACACAGATTATGTTACAAAGTATTGAGTTGAACTTTTGTTATTGACCAAATACTTATTTTCCACCATAATTTACAAATAAATTCGTAAAAAATCCTACAGTGTGATTTCCTGGATATTTTTTTTTCTCATTTTGTCTCATCGTTGAAGTGTACCTATGATGAAAATTACAGAACTCTCTCATCTTAGCATGTAGGTGGTTTAAAACAAGGAGATATCCAAGGCAATATGCCATTCCTGGTCTATAATTGAGCTACTCTTCAGATCTGTTGTATTAATCGGTGCATATTTACTGTCACTGCAACATAACAGAAGTTTAGCACAAATAAGAAGAAACCTCTTTCTGTCTGAGCCACATGCTGATAATCAGCCTGAACATTATCTTAGCACACGTCACGTTGTGTGCATGCTGCACCCTTCTAATGCCGTCGTCTTACCACTCAGCGATGTGCTCGCTGCATTTCAGTGCGGCTGAAAATAAAGTGACATCAGTGTTGGTGTGTAGTGCCGGTGGAGGAAATAAAATGATAACAGCAGCTTCGTCTAAATCCAGTAGAATGGCAACTTTTCCTCATTCAGCAGCGTGCAGACTTTTGAAGAGATGCCATTGCTGCCTCATTGGTTTTTCACTCTCTCTGATTACTCCTCTCATCTTATGTAAATCCTCTTAAGTCACATGTTATTGTTTATTGCAACTGTGAAGGTTAGGTGTTCCTAAGCCCCGTGCGTGTGCTTATCTCGGCAGTGCATGCATCTTTGTCTCTCCAATGCGTCTTGTTTTGGTAATACACTAATGGATGGGGAAAAGTTGTCTGGACTGATGCGCTGCAGACAACCAATCCACTGCAGCTGAATGCTAATCTCTCCCAGTGGCTAACAACTCTTCATGAAAGCGAGGCAGTTGAATGCTCCAGGGATATCACCGCATTATCGAAAGCCTCCAAAATACTGGGGAGCTTGTTTTTTTTAATATATATATATATATATATATATATATATATATATATATATATAAATGCTATACACAAACAACTCAAAAAGCAGACAATCCACAACATACAATCAGTGAGGACCTGCCGTGCATACTGTCTCAAAGTTATGGTACTTTTTTTTAGCATGACACCTGACTACACTCTGGAGAACCCCTTGGAATGTTTGAGTCAAACAAATGGTTGGTCAGGGAGACTCAGGGAGGAGCATCAGCTGTGACGCCACAGCTATGTTGCACATTTTACCAGGCATGATCCAGCACACAGGTGGTTACTCAGAACCCCGGGCGTCTGGACCGTGACAACATGATGCCCACGTGATGCCTGTCTGTGGCACACAGATGGTTATGTCCAGGAGATACAGATGGCCCACAGGTCTGCTTGGATAGCAGCCAGTTTGGACCCAAAAGTAGTACTGTGAGAAGTTGGATACCAGTGAGACTAATGTCCATGATCACAGAGTTTCTGACCAGTCATTGTCTTATGATGTATGTTGGAACAAAATAGTTGGAGTTCAAGTCAAAACTTTGCTGAAATAATAAAAACCAAAAGACAGGGAGATGGGATAAAAGCCTACTAATTATATACATATAGAGATAGACAGCCAGGAGGATGCCCACACTTCACCTGGCTGTGGCAGATTTGTGGTTATTTTAGAGATGTGGGGATGGAGAGTTTGTCTTCCTGACTGCTTAATATCCAGGAAACAAGGCAGTTCTGTGGTGCAGTGGACGTGGCAAAGCACAGAACCCTTGCATGGTCCCAGATTTGGCAAAATCCAACACCTCTACATTGTGACACCTGGGTAAGGTGTCACAATGAAGGGGACTGCCTGTTGGGGGTGAAAAACAGTGGGGACACTATGTGTCCAGTGGCCCCTACAGCAATCATGAAGGCTCCATAGGAACCCTGAACATAAGACAGACCCTGATCATCTGGGATGTCCCATGCATCGGACCAGACTAAGCATTTGTCGAGGACTGTGTGTTTGTTGGGGTGCAACATTCCTACTTTAAACAAACCCTAGCTCAACCTTAGATGTAGAATTCCACCATCCCGTCCAGGAATTGAGCAAGAGACAATCTTTCTCTCCACCAAGGGATTATTGCGATGACGAGTATTATCATACATGTATCATTTAATTCAATCAATTCAATCAATCAATTTTTTTATATAGCGCCAAATCACAACAAACAGTTGCCCCAAGGCGCTTTATATTGTAAGGCAAGGCCATACAATAATTATGTAAAACCCCAACGGTCAAAACGACCCCCTGTGAGCAAGCACTTGGCTACAGTGGGAAGGAAAAACTCCCTTTTAACAGGAAGAAACCTCCAGCAGAACCAGGCTCAGGGAGGGGCAGTCTTCTGCTGGGACTGGTTGGGGCTGAGGGAGAGAACCAGGAAAAAGACATGCTGTGGAGGGGAGCAGAGATCGATCTTGGCTTATCTTAATGCTAACTATAATATTGAAAATGCCATAGACAAGCTAATGTGTTAGCATCTGTCCCATGTTTAAGTTATAAAATACATCTATCAACTGTTTCCAAAGACCATAACAAGTCAGTTTAACATAAAAAAGGTAAATATTACTCACAGACATATGCTCTTTAGGGTTTTAGCGAGGAAAAATTAAGATAAAATGAAATAAATCAAAGAACCAACAAAGCAGCAGATCGAAGCACTGCTTCATTGGTTCAGCGTTCAAAGCAAAGCCGCGCTGCAGAAACGCCAGAAATTATAATTTTCTTGACAAAGGCCCCCCCAAAACAACAGCCACTCTGAAGGACCAATAAGGGAATCGTTAAGCAAAAAGGCTATTGATGCCAATGGATCGAATCATTTCTTAAGGATGCCGGAAAAGAACCGCTTCCCAACCCACAACCCTAACAGCAACACACTTTTTTTTTAATAAATGTCACATTAAAGACTCATGATTATCTTAGTTAAACACCTAAATACATATTTTGGTTGAACTCAGCTCCATAACGACGCGATGTTGCAAACAAGTTGCTGCAAACGCTTGCTTACACTGACAACGAAATCTCGGCCTCCCCAGCGAGAACGCGATTACGTGTGAGATTTGACACCATAAAGGCGTCTAATTGATGCCTTTACAGTGTCAAATTCAGACCCAATGTGGACCTTCTTTGTACATTTTGTCACATCTGAGGAATTCATTGTTCAACTTTTCTTTGATTGTACTTACCTTTTGCAGTGATATCTGTTTCTTTAAAAAAACAAAAAAAAAAAACAGGAATCTGGACATTGGCAGCATGGTGGCTTAGTGGTTAGCACTGTTGCCTCACAGTGAGAAGGTCGTGGGTTCAATTCCTGTGGCCTTTCTGTGTGGAGTTTGCATGTAAACTCTCCCCGTGTTTGTGTGGGTTTCCTCCGGGTGCTCCGGTTTCCTCCCACATCCAAAGACATGCGGGTTAGGTGGATTGGAATCTTTAAATTGTCCGTAGGTGTGTGTGTAGGTGTGTCTGTGTTTGTTTGTCTATTTGTGACCCTGTGACAGACTGGTGTCCTGTCCTGGATGTACCCCGCTTCACGCTCTATCAATCAATCAATCAATCAATTTTTTTTTTATATAGCGCCAAATCACAACAAACAGTTGCCCCAAGGCGCTTTATATTGTAAGGCAAGGCCATACAATAATGATGTAAAACCCCAACGGTCAAAACGACCCCCTGTGAGCAAGCACTTGGCTACAGTGGGAAGGAAAAACTCCCTTTTAACAGGAAGAAACCTCCAGCAGAACCAGGCTCAGGGAGGGGCAGTCTTCTGCTGGGACTGGTTGGGGCTGAGGGAGAGAACCAGGAAAAAGATATGCTGTGGAGGGGAGCAGAGATCGATCACTAATGATTAAATGCAGAGTGGTGCATACAGAGCAAAAAGAGAAAGAAACAGTGCATCATGGGAACCCCCCAGCAGTCTACGTCTATAGCAGCATAACTAAGGGATGGTTCAGGGTCACCTGATCCAGCCCTAACTATAAGCTTTAGCAAAAAGGAAAGTTTTAAGCCTAATCTTAAAAGTAGAGAGGGTGTCTGTCTCCCTGATCTGAATTGGGAGCTGGTTCCACAGGAGAGGAGCCTGAAAGCTGAAGGCTCTGCCTCCCATTCTACTCTTACAAACCCTAGGAACTACAAGTAAGCCTGCAGTCTGAGAGCGAAGCGCTCTATTGGGGTGATATGGTACTACGAGGTCCCTAAGATAAGATGGGACCTGATTATTCAAAACCTTATAAGTAAGAAGAAGAATTTTAAATTCTATTCTAGAATTAACAGGAAGCCAATGAAGAGAGGCCAATATGGGTGAGATATGCTCTCTCCTTCTAGTCCCCGTCAGCACTCTAGCTGCAGCATTTTGAATTAACTGAAGGCTTTTTAGCGAACTTTTAGGACAACCTGATAATAATGAATTACAATAGTCCAGCCTAGAGGAAATAAATGCATGAATTAGTTTTTCAGCATCACTCTGAGACAAGACCTTTCTGATTTTAGAGATATTGCGTAAATGCAAAAAGCAGTCCTACATATTTGTTTAATATGCGCTTTGAATGACATATCCTGATCAAAAATGACTCCAAGATTTCTCACAGTATTACTAGAGGTCAGGGTAATGCCATCCAGAGTAAGGATCTGGTTAGACACCATGTTTGTAAGATTTGTGGGGCCAAGTACAATAACTTCAGTTTTATCTGAGTTTAAAAGCAGGAAATTAGAGGTCATCCATGTCTTTATGTCTGTAAGACAATCCTGCAGTTTAGCTAATTGGTGTGTGTCCTCTGGCTTCATGGATAGATAAAGCTGGGTATCATCTGCGTAACAATGAAAATTTAAGCAATACCGTCTAATAATACTGCCTAAGGGAAGCATATATAAAGTGAATAAAATTGGTCCTAGCACAGAACCTTGTGGAACTCCATAATTAACTTTAGTCTGTGAAGAAGATTCCCCATTTACATGAACAAATTGTAATCTATTAGACAAATATGATTCAAACCACCGCAGCGCAGTGCCTTTAATACCTATGGCATGCTCTAATCTCTGTAATAAAATTTTATGGTCAACAGTATCAAAAGCAGCACTGAGGTCTAACAGAACAAGCACAGAGATGAGTCCACTGTCCGAGGCCATAAGAAGATCATTTGTAACCTTCACTAATGCTGTTTCTGTACTATGATGAATTCTAAAACCTGACTGAAACTCTTCAAATAGACCATTCCTCTGCAGATGATCAGTTAGCTGTTTTACAACTACCCTTTCAAGAATTTTTGAGAGAAAAGGAAGGTTGGAGATTGGCCTATAATTAGCTAAGATAGCTGGGTCAAGTGATGGCTTTTTAAGTAATGGTTTAATTACTGCCACCTTAAAAGCCTGTGGTACATAGCCAACTAACAAAGATAGATTGATCATATTTAAGATCGAAGCATTAAATAATGGTAGGGCTTCCTTGAGCAGCCTGGTAGGAATGGGGTCTAATAAACATGTTGAGGGTTTGGATGAAGTAACTAATGAAAATAACTCAGACAGAACAATCGGAGAGAAAGAGTCTAACCAAATACCGGCATCACTGAAAGCAGCCAAAGATAACGATACGTCTTTGGGATGGTTATGAGTAATTTTTTCTCTAATAGTTAAAATTTTGTTAGCAAAGAAAGTCATGAACTCATTACTAGTTAAAGATAATGGAATACTCAGCTCAATAGAGCTCTGACTCTTTGTCAGCCTGGCTACAGTGCTGAAAGAAACCTGGGGTTGTTCTTATTTTCTTCAATTAGTGATGAGTAGAAAGATGTCCTAGCTTTACGGAGGGCTTTTTTATAGAGCAACAGACTCTTTTTCCAGGCTAAGTGAAGATCTTCTAAATTAGTGAGACGCCATTTCCTCTCCAACTTACGGGTTATCTGCTTTAAGCTACGAGTTTGAGAGTTATACCATGGAGTCAGACACTTCTGATTTAAAGCTCTCTTTTTCAGAGGAGCTACAGCATTCAAAGTTGTCTTCAATGAGGATGTAAAACTATTGACGAGATACTCTATCTCCCTTACAGAGTTTAGGTAGCTACTCTGCACTGTGTTGTTATATGGCATTAGAGAACATAAAGAAGGAATCATATCCTTAAACCTAGTTACAGCGCTTTCTGAAAGACTTCTAGTGTAATGAAACTTATTCCCTACTGCTGGGTAGTCCATCAGAGTAAATGTAAATGTTATTAAAAAATGATCAGACAGAAGGGAGTTTTCAGGGAATACTGTTAAGTCTTCTATTTCCATACCATAAGTCAGAACAAGATCTAAGATATGATTAAAGTGGTGGGTGGACTCATTTACTTTTTGAGCAAAGCCAATAGAGTCTAATAATAGATTAAATGCAGTGTTGAGGCTGTCATTCTCAGCATCTGTGTGGATGTTAAAATCGCCCACTATAATTATCTTATCTGAGCTAAGCACTAAGTCAGACAAAAGGTCTGAAAATTCACAGAGAAACTCACAGTAACGACCAGGTGGACGATAGATAATAACAAATAAAACTGGTTTTTGGGACTTCCAATTTGGATGGACAAGACTAAGAGACAAGCTTTCAAATGAATTAAAGCTCTGTCTGGGTTTTTGATTAATTAATAGGCTGGAATGGAAGATTGCTGCTAATCCTCCGCCCCGGCCCGTGCTACGAGCATTCTGACAGTTAGTGTGACTCGGGGGTGTTGACTCATTTAAACTAACATATTCATCCTGCTGTAACCAGGTTTCTGTTAGGCAGAATAAATCAATATGTTGATCAATTATTATATCATTTACCAACAGGGACTTAGAAGAGAGAGACCTAATGTTTAATAGACCACATTTAACTGTTTTAGTCTGTGGTGCAGTTGAAGGTGCTATATTATTTTTTCTTTTTGAATTTTTATGCTTAAATAGATTTTTGCTGGTTATTGGTAGTCTGGGAGCAGGCACCGTCTCTACGGGGATGGGGTAATGAGGGGATGGCAGGGGGAGAGAAGCTGCAGAGAGGTGTGTAAGACTACAACTCTGCTTCCTGGTCCCAACCCTGGATAGTCACGGTTTGGAGGATTTAAGAAAATTAGCCAGATTTCTAGAAATGAGAGCTGCTCCATCCAAAGTGGGATGGATGCCGTCTCTCCTAACAAGACCAGGTTTTCCCCAGAAGCTTTGCCAATTATCTATGAAGCCCACCTCATTTTTTGGACACCACTCAGACAGCCAGCAATCAAGGAGAACATGCGGCTAAACATGTCACTCCCGGTCTGATTGGGGAGGGGCCCAGAGAAAACTACAGAGTCCGACATTGTTTTTGCAAAGTTACACACCGATTTAATGTTAATTTTAGTGACCTCCGATTGGCGTAACCGGGTGTCATTACTGCCGACGTGAATTACAATCTTACCAAATTTACGCTTAGCCTTAACCAGCAGTTTCAAATTTCCTTCAATGTCGCCTGCTCTGGCCCCCGGAAGACAATTGACTATGGTTGCTGGTGTCGCTAACTTCACATTTCTCAAAACAGAGTCGCCAATAACCAGAGTTTGATCCTCGGCGGGTGTGTCGTCGAGTGGGGAAAAACGGTTAGAAATGTGAACGGGTTGGCGGTGTACACGGGGCTTCTGTTTAGGGCTGCTCTATGACTGCTGGGATAGGCTCCAGTCCCCCCCGCAACTCTTAATTGGAGTAAGTAGAAGATGAATGAATGAATGAATGAATCTGGACATTCATCTTCTTTACTCCTCACTAATCTACTAATGTAAAGTGGAATTTGAGTTATTCAGATCCTTTAATGACGAAACCCGAAACCCCTGCTAAAAAACCCCATATCTGATCAACCTTGTTATTATTTTAGCCAAATTCTATATACACACCAGTAAATGTTTTAATCAAAAACCCAGTTTTGTTGTTTTTCTGCTTTATTTAAAATTTTATTGGAGACCTTAAAATATTGCACTAAAAACAACAACAAAAAAGATGTAAAAACCAAAACATTATTAAGAGAATTTACCTTCTAATCACTGTATCCATTTTGAGGTTGAGGTTCTCTTATTTAACGTGGGTAACCAACGAAAGGCTCAGTGAAAGACTTATTTCCAGAAGGGCCCACGTTGCGTGTCTCAGTCCTCCCCAGCACTGATGTTGAAGGTGTCAGTCGGGAGCGAGGCTGCGATCGGAAAACGAACCCGAGTCGCTGTCGTCCCAGTCCAACGTGTAAGATGTTACGTCACCACCTCCCTGTCCATTTTATGCATGCTCTTTATTTTAATGCCTTTCTGTATTGTGTATGCACACCTCGAACCATTGTTCTGTTTAGCCTGTATTGTTCATATTTGTATAAATCCATGAAAAAACAAAAACAAAAACCCTGAGGTCCTCACAACAGCTTTGGGTTTTCTGAGTTGCCGTGAATGCATCACGGAGCGATCACAGAAACAGCGGAAAAAACTGACGGTGTTTTATTGAGTTAGCAAAAACATCATGTTCGGCTCGAATTGACGTCAGGATAAATTGTTTTACTATTAAAACAGTTTATCAGAACGGGCGATACTCAACACCAAGCGGAGTTTTCGTGTGTCGCTTCTCGACTGCTGGTGGGAAAAAGTGCAGGGCGTTAAACCAGAAATTGATATTTTCAGCACCAGAGGTGAGAACAGTCTGAACACAGACCGCTGAAGCAGCAAACTTTTACTTTCTAATTATTTATTTGCATGTAAGACAATTACAAACACACACAGAGCACCAGTCCATGGTTTGTGTGTGTGCGCGCCCGCGCGCATGCATGCATACACATGTTTTTAATATTGTAATTTTGAATTTTGAGCATTGAGGCCCACAGTGGGCGGGAGATCCTCAGTGATATTCATGTGGGCGTATCTTTATTCACTTTAACGGTTTTTTTTTTGTTTTGTTTTGTTTTTTTACCAAATTAGCCAAGTAAACTCTAATCTCACAGATGTACCAAATTATATAAAAAAGTGTGCCATCTTTTTTTATTCAAATCTATCCCAGACTGTTATGTATTACTGTACTATCTTACACCTAAATGTGTGAATGTCTTTTATCAAGTCAATTTTATGTCTCTTTTCAGGTGAAACTGGCACAAGTTTTGTTTCAGCTGAAAAAAATGTGTATTTGTCAGATACTGTGAATTTTGTAGAGATATTGTTACAAATTGACTTTAATATTGATTTCCCGTGAGCAGAGTCCTTCGTGTTTGTGATATGTGACCGCACAGGAGACATCATCTTTGCAAATGTTCGAGGCAAATTCTCTGGCACGAAGCTCTGTTTAACATTGCAGTACATATGCCAGGCCTGTGTGTGGCGCTGTAATGTCCCCCCCCCCATACAAAACAGAAGACGAGAGCATGAGCATAAGCCGTGTAAGAGCTAATCCATGTAGCACCAAAAAGAGTAAAATAAAGCCTTTTCAGAGAAAAAGGATCCACACTTATCATCTGAAACAGACTTACTGCGCTCCGTTCTCAAAACGGTACATGAAAGCAAACGGTACTCACCTTTGCAGATGTACAGCAGGGTTCACTGCTGCCTTGTCAGGGCTCGTAACATCAGATCTTGAAGTTCAGAGTCCATTGTATGCCCCCCCCCCCCCCCAAAAAAAATTGCCAGTACTCACAAATGTACTTAAACATCCCTTGTTTATTGTTTCAGCATTCTAAAGAGACAACAAGACAGAGGGAAGGAGTGAGTGAGAGAGAGCACTTCATGTACTGTTTTGAGAATGGAGCGCATTTCTGAAAATAAATACAAGTACTTAATTTAGTCATTTGGAGTTAGTTTGGGTAAATCCTCGCACCCCTCCCAGAGTGAAAGGCAATAAAATCTAAGATTTCAGACTTTACAAATGCTTTTAACTGTTAAACTTTATTCACTATGCCCGCGAAAATATGTCGGCGGTCTAAAAGTTATTGGAACTAAATTAATTGGAAGCTAATTGGTCTGCTGATGGTTTTCAAAGTTATCTGAAAAGCTAATCTGCTAACAAAAACGTTAGCTTAGATAATTAGCGGTTAGTGGATTAGCAGAACTGTGCCCACAACTGCTGTCCCATATGCAAACAAGTTCAGGGGCACAAAAAGCTGCTGCTCCATCACACTGTGTTCACTCTGCGTGCAGCTTTTCTGCAGACATGACTGAGCCCAGAGGGATTCTGATCAAAGGGGGGAAAGTCGTCAATGAGGACTGCTCCTTCATCAGTGATGTCTACATCCAAGATGGCAAAATTACGGATGTTGGGCTGAATCTGAAGATCCCAGCTGGAGTGCGGGTCATCGATGCCACCGATAAGCTGGTGATACCAGGTGGCATCGACCCTCATACCCACATGGAGTTTGAGTTCATGGGCAGCAGGTCTGCAGATGACTTCTACATTGGAACCAAGGTGATATTTAATTATAATCCAGTATGATGAATGTGAAATAAAATAAACTGATCAACAATGTTTGCAGTTAAAATACTTTCATTTTAGGCTACAAACTGTCCTGGCTCCACCCCCCAAATGAAATTGTTTCAATACCACATGAATGAATGTTTTCACAGTTTTACAGAAGTCATCACTAAATCATTCACTGTCTGGCCCAGGATTTTCACTGAATTGTTTAAAAATATTTTATGCATACACACACTCCTTTAAAAACTTTAAGGTGAAGCCAATATAACATGTGGATAATGGTGCATATTAGGGAGTGGACCAAATATTTTACCTGAGTTTCAGAAAAGTTAGTTAATAAAAAAATGTCGTCTCTTACAGTGTTACAAAGTTTCTTAAAAAAATCCTGCTTCCAACTTTTTTGGCTAATTTTCTGTAAATCCTTTTTAGCACATTTATGAAAACTTCAGTAATCATCTAAACATCCCCCAAAAATAAGTGATAAAGAAAATCACCATGTTTAACAAAGTAACATGAATTCCCAGCCACATTTAACATTAAACCACATCCACAAACTGAGTTACATCATGGCACCTTCATTTTGCACAACTATACAGCTGTACAAAGGTCTTTGACTTTGGCTGCTGATTGTGGGGCTCTGCACAATGTTGTCATGCACTTTCACAGACTTAATGTTTACAGTGCAAATAACTGTTTGACCTGGGTGGTCTGCACGCAACATATGAACCAATGTGAAGCAGCACAGTGACAAGAATGTGTGCATGAATGACCATTTAGTTGCAAATTAATGGCTCTCTAAAAGAAAGATTTCTGTATTTTTTTCTTCCCTCCTCTTGGTAACCTTCATGTTACTCCTGTGTGTGTCCAGGCTGCAGTGGCCGGAGGGACCACAATGATCCTGGATTTTGCCATTCCCCAAAAAGGTGCCTCTCTCCTGGAGGCCTACGATCGCTGGCGTAGCAAGGCTGATCCTAAAGTCTGCTGTGACTACTCGCTGCATGTTGCTGTGACGTGGTGGAGTGACATGGTGAAAAAGTGGCTTATAAGAAATTTTTGGTTTAGTTGCAGCAGTGACCCAAAGTGTAGTTTTATTTTCCTGTGAGGTGAACAGTTTCTTCATGCTATTCTCCAAACGTTTGTTTGTGCAGGTGAAGAATGAAATGGAAATGCTGGCCAAAGAGAAAGGAGTGAACTCCTTCAAAGCGTTTATGGCCTACAAAGACACAATGATGCTGCAGGACATCGAACTCTATGCTGCCTTCTCACAGTGTCATCAGATTGGAGCGATCGCTCAGGTGCACGCTGAGAACGGAGACCTGATTGCAGAGGTTTGTGCCAGCAAACGTCTTGAACTCTGTTCAAAAGTGCTCAGTGGAGCCATGCCCACATTTCAGTGTCACAAAGAGAAAATGATGCACAGGCAAGTTTGTCAACAATAAAATATATGAACTGAATCCATAAAATTAGCCATTTTCCATTCTCTTAGCATGGGGAGAGAAATTTGACCTTGACCTCTGACCTTTGTCAGTTTATGCTCTTGAAAAATTGAATTGCTGCTTTCTGCCTACAGGCCCATCAATCCGTGATTAAGTTTGATCTTAATCCTGTAAGTTTGATAGATACCTTTCAAACATGTATTTAATCAATTCCCCCACTTTAAATGGTATCGGGGGTGGAGGTGTACAGCTTCAGGTGAAGGGGGGCACACCCAACCAAGTCTCTCCCCCCCCCCACCACAAAATGTTAAAAATCTATAGCCGTTTTCCTGTGTCCTGAGGCAGTCCGGGAAGCTTAATGCTGACTCGATTCATCGTGTTAATACAAATTTTATTCTGTAACTCTAATTTTTGAATGCAGCGATGCTCAAAAATCATAAGTTGTTCATGGATGAACTTTCCCATATTTTAATTACACCTTTGGTCAGCTGCTCATCAAAGGGGGTTGTGATCCCCTCAGACCCCGCCTTCCAGATCCTCCCACTTAGAGCAGGGGGTTCCTAAAGGGTAGGCCACATCCTCCTGCTAGGATGGTCATGAGGTCATTTAAACAAAAACAAACAAACAAAAAAAAGCCCTCAACAACTGACTTTCAATTTAGTAATGATGTTTTAAATGACAGAATTAAAAAAAATGTAATCAAACATTTATTTACATGATGTGTTGTTCATTTATCTGACCTAGTTTAAACATGTTGAATGGAATAATATATGGAAATACTTCATCTTGGTAGGTGTCGGTCGAGATTGTGATGGGCTCCAGAACTTTATTGTTCTCGTGTTAGGAAATGGCTGGTAGAGAGTAACTCTCTCCTGATCAACGTTATACTGCTACAAGCTGGACGATAAAGTACTGACTAGTAGTTTTGATAATAGAAATATCACACTGATCAATAAATGTTACTTCACGAGAAACCGCTTTCTAAACTGTATGAGTGTCAAGGAGTGCTTGAAATAGAAACTGAAATGCAGTCAGCAAAGGCACACAGGGAACTGGATGCAAATTAAAAAAAAAATAGGCAACTGAAGGAGAAACAAGTGTTTTTAAGAGCCAGAGATTAGTGCAGCTCCACCAAAGAGCACCAGAGGGAGACACTGAGTGTTGTGTGGGCCGCTGAAGAGGAGGTACTGCTGGCCCACCACCACCAGAGGGCGCCCTGCCTGGAGTGCGGGCTCCAGGCACCAGAGGGCGCTGCCGCCTGATGAGAGCAGCCAGGGTGACAGCTGTCACCCATTACCGGACACAGCTGACTCCACTCAGCACGGAGGTATATCATCAGGACGGCGTCTCCACCTCGATGCCGAGATATCGCCTTAAGATAGAGGTAACGATTCTCTGCTGTAATATTGCCTTTCTTATTGAGCATTGCAGGACAGCTGTCTACTCAAAGCCGTTGCTTCAGATAAGTACTCACCTTCCTGCAGTATTGTGACGTGAGGTGGAGACGGCTTCTCCCCTCTCTGTGTTACTGGGTGCAGCCGCATCCACACCTGTGTGTTTTGTTCTCTTGCCAGCAGTACCGGATCCGACGAGCGGAGGCAGTGGCCACCTGGGAATTCGGGACTTGGCGGTTCCAGTACTTCCAGGGTTCGGTGGCAGAGGAAATCTGGATGGTTCTGGTTCGACTTGGACGGACGTCTCCTACCTTCGAGCCTGCCCACACGACACCAGTGGAATTCGGCTTAACCCCAAATTGTCAATTGTTGTATTGGTTGTGCACGTTTCACAACAGTAAAACCTTGTTATTTACCTTCTCCATTGTCCGTTCATTTGCGCCCCCCTGTTGTGGGTCCGTGTTCCTACACTTTCACAACACTGAGAGGAAGAATATCATGGAGTTGTACACAAGAGAAATCAAAAGTAATAATGATACTGGAAGAACAACATCAGGGAACAAACACACAGAGCTGAAGCCTAAATTAAAGGAACAGTACACCCAAAACTCCTCAAATAAATCCAAAAAGAAGACAAACACAAAAAGAAGTTACAGTTTCTGTCCTGCCCTTGCACTTAATTAGCCAGGTAGATAACCATCATCTCAAAAACCACACCTTTGTTCCCTTTTTGCTGTTTACAATGGTCCCTCATTTATCGCGGGAGTTACGTTCTAAAAATAGCCCGCAATAGGCAAAATCCGCAAAGTAGACAGTGTTATTTTTTACAATTATTATAGACGTTTTAAGGCTGTAAAACCCCTCACTACACACTTTATACACTTTTCTCAAACAGGCATTAACATTTTCTCACTTTTCTCTCGTGTGTAAACACTCTCAAAGTTCAGACCTTAGTAGAAAAATAAGACCAACCTGTTTTCAGGCCCAAACATTTGTTTGAGAAATAAAAATAGAACGTTTTCCTATAAATAATTATGATGGCTTTTAGAACTAACAAATTTAATTTTAACGATCAACCTACGAGGTTGGACACATAAGAAATTATTAATAGTGACTGACCAGTATTTCACAGTTCCTCTGATCGCGCCTCTTCGTCGTGGCGCTGCTCCGCTGTCACGTCTTTTTCCACTGAGTCACACCTCAGTGCAGGTATCTTTTTCCGAGTGAAGAACACAGCTATGGGTTGTTGTTTGCACTCTTTTTTTCTTCTGGGCGAGAAGATTCTTATAAACAGACACACACAATGCACATACTCTCCCTTCGTGGTGCCGCGACTGGCCTGCTTGATGAGGACGCAGAACACAATGCGCTGTTAAAAAAAACATGTAAAATTGGACTAAAAAAAATCTGCAAAACTGCGAGGCCACGAAAGGTGAACCGCGTTATAGCGAGGGACCACTGTATTTGATGGATGCATGGTGTGGCTGAATTAACGAATGAGTGAATGGTAAAAATGTAAAAGGACACAGAATAGTATGTATGAGCTGATATGTAAAACAACATTTTTAACAATATAAAATATGAGCAGCAAAACATCTGACCTAATAATAACCCCTAAATTTATACAGTAAGCCACAGCCAAAGAAGATTAACAGGCTAACGGTCACTAGTGAATGGCTAATTACCATCTATGCTAACATCTGGTAAAACACTTGGTTTTCAGGTGCATTACTCACATAACGGCACATGGCAGTTAGTACTAAACATTCTGATAAAATATGTAATTCTTACTTACTTACAGGCTGTGCTGGCTTAAAACACAGCATGACAGGTGCAGCAGGTCTTTCGCTTCTTCTCAGACAGGAAGTGACGTGACACCACTTCCGGTATGTTGCCAAAATAAAATGTTCCATGCAAAAATATTGCAAAGAACAAATATAGGCTGTATGAACCTATATATAACACCAAAATAATAACTGAGGTGGTTCTTTGGGAGCCAGAACACTCCCCACCTGACATCCGTAAGATGTCACACTTATACCTCAAAACTAAACTTGTAGCGCAGCATCTGATACAAGGAGAACAACATCTGTAACTGGTCTCAAGTAAACTGTAGCCTTACCATCTTTCGTTATCTTAACTTCTACCTTTCTAACAAGTCCATCACTGCTAAAATGAACCTTTGCAACCACTCCCATTGGCCATTGGTTTCTCTTCACAAGGGGATCCTTCAGGGGGATGTGGTCCATTGCTGCCTGTAGAGGTCCTTCTCCTCAAAGTCACCATGAGGTGTAGGAGCTACTCCAACCTTCTACGCAAGAGGCGTGACTGGAGTGAGAATGAATGGGTAGTCCGGATTGCTAGACACTGGAACCAGCGGCCGTGTGTTGATGATAGCGACCACCTCTGCCAAGAAGGCGGTCAGGATGTCGTGCATGAGGGGCCTGGAACCAAGTTGAGCTAGCTTGGAGTCTAGGATCTTGCGTGCAACCCCAACTACCCCCCCTTGTGTGATGAGTGCGGCGGATTAAAGACCCAAGTGCACCCACTATCATTGAGGAATGATTCAACGTTTGTGTCACCAGGGATCTTGTTAAAACCGAGCTCCCTACATGCCACTGTGAAATTAGTCCCACCGTCTGATCTCAACTGTTTCATGGGTCCCCTGACTGAAAAGAACTTGCGGAGTGCATTGATAAAGCTAGAAGTGTCTATGAGCTCAAGGTGAACTGCCCTTGTGCTCATACAGGTGTACATCACAGCCCATCGTTTGTTGCTAGCAAGTCCACGCCGAGTGCGACAAGAAGAAACTGACCATGGCCAAACACGTCAATGCCGACATAAGAGAATGGTGGCTCGGTACTAACGTGCTCTGTAGGAAGGTCTGCCATTATTTTGCAAACGAGTTCCTCCTCTTAACTTGCAACAAACTACATGAGTAAATGAGACTGCTGATCTGGTGTTTCTGTGAAGGCTCACAGTTGTCCAGGTGGTTTCCATAGTAGAGAAGCTTGAATCTTCGACTGGACTGGGTTGCTTGACGCGAGGACATTTCGCTTCAAATCGCAGAAGCTTCCTCAGCTAAAATTCTTGCTGTGGTAGTCTGACTTCTGTCTTGACTCTTGTAGAGAAGAACAAAAAGAAGCCACAAAAGCTGGAGTTTTAAACCTAACCAGACCCCTCTTACCGAGAGGCAGACTGCTATTGGCTATTGACTAAACAATAGCTTTTATTAGCACCTATTGTGCTCTAGTTAGCAATTAATAAAATTAAATTCGTTAGTTCTAAAAGCCATCATAATTATTTATAGGAAAACGTTCTATTTTTATTTCTAAAACAAATGTTTGGGCCTGAAAACAGTTTGGTCTTATTTTTCTACTAAGGTTTGAACTTTGAGAGTGTTTACACAAGAGAGAAAATTGAGAAAATGTTAATGCCTGATTGAGAAACGTGTATAAATTGGTTTTACAGGGTTTTTACAGCTTTAAAACGTCTATAATAATTGTAAAAAAAATAACGCTGACTACGTCGCGGACTTCATTTTTTGCGGACTATTTTTAGAACGTAACTCCCGCGATAAATGAGGGACCACTGTAACACTTTTTGTGATTATACTACAAAACAATTGATGCCACGGCCGCTTTTGACGCTCTATTGGCACGCGTCGTGATTGGTGGAGTTCTTTTTCTTTGCCGTCTTCCTGGCTTCCATGTCGTAAAATGAGGGTGTGTCTGAAGCGGAGTCTGAATATTTATGGGCGTGTTTATTATAATTACGATTGTTTTCACCCGCCGCATTTATCAAGGTCACATCAGGCGTACGCTGGAAATGGGCAGGTGCGCACTGCTTGATACATGTCACGGCAACTTTGGTGTACTTCAAATTTACACCGTAAATTTACGCCACAAGTGCGCAACGTTGATACATGAGGCCCATTGTGAGGGCTTTCTGGACAAGTTGTTGTTCTTTAGCCCACAACTACAGAGGGAAAGGCTTTCCGGACAAGTTGTCCGGAAAGCCTTCACAATTTGTCGGATGCGTTGCACACGATTGTTCACAAAGACATTAAATCTCCTTGACTCGTTGTAGATATAGCCAAGAACGACTCTGCTGTCCAAGAATAATCACATGTTACAGATCTGAATGAACAGGAGCCCCCCCCACTTCAGTCCCCACAAACCTGAGTGCATGCTGAGCTGGTCTCTAAGGCTGGATTATTCTCCCCGTCATACTCCTCTCTGTGCTCCCTGCCCTGATCTGGAGTACTGTTTTAAGCTTTTACATTTTGTGTCCATGGAGCGGGACCCACATGCAGTGCAGCAATATGTTTGGTGCTGTTGCACTCCAAACATATAATTTCTGCCTTGCAGTCTCTGGCTTGGTGAGTGGAAGAATCACAGCACCTAAAGCAAATGTGTTCCTTGAGGTACGCTTTGTGCTCGTCTAATGCTTGTCTAACCCCTACACTTCTTTGAGTGTGGTTTCTTATGAATGGGACACTGCTTGTTTGTGAACTCACTTGGACTGACTGAGCTTGTTTTGCAAGTTTTCTTTACCTCTGTTTTGTGGACAGCAACAGGAGGTCTTGACTTAACAGATCTTGTAAAGTGGTTGTTGTGAGTTGCTGGGGTGGAGGTGGGAGCTGAAGTGGCTGACTTAAAACTGGGGTCATTTTTCGTCCTTGCTTCATCTTGTATGAAGCGACAAAAGAATGAAAATGGAAGGACATTCAGTTGTCTTGAAGATTTATCGGCAACTTATCAACAATTGGGGCAATGCCACATGAGGTGTTCAAATAAAGTAGTCCAGGTAAAGAGTCATCAGATTTTGCTGCATCGATTTCAGACAGTAGGTCACTAAGTTCTCCTAGTTTTGGGGGCTCTTTGTTTGAAACCTTGGTGAACCATTCAAGTCTGTCAAGGAGAGACTTCTCAATAGCCTCTGGGGTGCCATAACATTGATGTAGCTGTGTCCAGACTCAACATAGGCCCTCTGCTGGATTGTTGAGATGGACAGAGCGTATGTTTTTGGCCTGTTTGGACGATTCTTCTCTGAGCCATCAGGTGAGCAAATCCATGGGCACAATTTGGTGGGGGATAGGGGGGACATGTCCCCCCCACCTTTTCAACCAGGGGGACAGAATATGATATGTCCCCCCCACCTTCTGACATATATGTGTGTACTTGAACATGCTATGCCAGTCTTATGTGAAAAACCATGTCAGAATAGTATCTTTGTTTCTGCAAATTTGTATTTTTAGCAGCATTGACTTGTTTACAACACCTGTTTCTTGTTTGTCACATTCTGAATTTTCTGGGACTGCATTTGCCCAGATCTGAAACCAAAAATAGTTGCCTCTAGGGACTAGTGTCTACACATAAGTATCAATGGATCATATGCTAATTTACTAAATTCTGAAAGTTAGAAAAGGAAATCAGAAAAGCTATCTGGGACCTCAGAAAGCGATCTGCAATTATTGCTTGATCTCCAAAATCAGTCTATGCAAGCGAAATTATGTTCAGTATGAGTGTTGTCATTAGTGCCACTTTGAAAATTAAATTCATGATAAGTAATTTATCCTAAACTTATGATCTGTTGTTTTTTCAAACTTAGGCAAAAACAAATCTTGAGGAAAAAAAAATACAGTATGCGATAGTTAATAATTATTAAGAGCCTGTTCTTTCATATTTCTGAATACATTTTACCACATTGCAGTTGTTTTTTGAATGAAAACTCAACCTATCATTCTTTTTGAGTTCTACACATGTGGTGATACCTTATTTACACCAGGATGTTAACAAAATCAGTGCTGGCTATTCTCAGAATAAAGTACTTATATCCACAGTTTCAAATTGTATAAGTCAAATGGTGTCCACTTTATGGTCTCAAAACATTAAAATTACTGTTCTGGATGCTCAGAATGCATCTGAGCTTATCTAGAAACCCCTGGCCTATGGGCTTCGGCATTGTGGGCCTCGCACTTTGTCCCCCCCCAATTTCTAGTTCTAAATTGTGCCCTTGAGCAAATCTAACTCTTCACTGGGCTTTAAGCTTAACCCCTTTATGGCGTTATGAAAGGAAGCTCTCCAGTAGTCCTCTGCACTGTCTGTAAATTTTGTTAGACCGTCTGTGACTAAATCTCTTTTGGTCAGAAATTTGACAAGATGAGCAAAGTCACTGTTCTCATTGTTATATTGCCTTGACTGGGAGGGGCATTTTTGGGTGAATTTTTTAGTGTCTGGTAAGTCTTCACCGAGATGGTCTGATGAATATCTGAGGTATAGCTTTGTAGTCTGTATGATTGGGTTGAAACTGAAAGCTGGCTTAACATGTGAGAGTTCAGTTTAAGTTGTGTCTTGTCTTGACCTTGGCTTGATTCCTCATGTTGTTTCCTTGATCCATGTGTTGACAACATTTCCCCGCTCATCTGCTATTGCTGCTTCACACACAGTGGCTTCAGCGAGCGCGGCTTCTGCTTCCTTTTCTTCTTTTAGCACTTCTAAGGTTGCACTTAGCTCTGCTTGTCTCATTTAAGGCGGGCTTACACTGTGCGAGTTTTGTCCCTTTTTCAGCCGATTTTTCACTCGTGAGAGAATTTTTTGGATTGCGCCGAGTTTCAGCTTAATTGTGCGTCCTGCATCGTGCAGTCTACATGGAGTAACGAGCTGCGTTTAACATCTCACAACCACCTCCCGATCGGGAATCATATGGTCGGATGAAAATCAAACCTGTTTGATATTTTGGTCGGCCGTCGTGACTCGTGAGGGTTCCGCGCTGTTGAAGCAGCGCTACAAGCGTCTACGCACTGATTACGTCGCGCACTGTGCGTGAGCAAACACCGGAGAGAGCAAACAGTGATCTCATGTAAAGTCTTGTGTTTTTTTTTTTTTAACGGTCCCTCGCAATAACCTAATATCATATTAAAGTTCATGCTTATCAGCGCGCACAGTGAGTGGAATCAGGTGGGGGAGACTGAACGTATATGCACATACACACACACACACACACACACAGCAGACAACAGGATTTAATCAATCAATCAATCAATCAATCAATTTATTTATATAGCGCCAAATCACAACAAACAGTTGCCCCAAGGCGCTTTATATTGTAAGGCAAGGCCATACAATAATTACGTAAAAACCCCAACGGTCAAAACAACCCCCTGTGAGCAAGCACTTAACAGGAAGAAACCTCCAGCAGAACCAGGCTCAGGGAGGGGCAGTCTTCTGCTGGGACTGGTTGGGGCTGAGGGAGAGAACCAGGAAAAAGACATGCTGTGGAGGGGAGCAGAGATCAATCACTAATGATTAAATGCAGAGTGGTGCATACAGAGCAAAAAGAGAAAGAAACACTCAGTGCATCATGGGAACCCCCCAGCAGTCTAAGTCTATAGCAGCATAACTAAGGGATGGTTCAGGGTCACCTGATCCAGCCCTAACTATAAGCTTTAGCAAAAAGGAAAGTTTTAAGCCTAATCTTAAAAGTAGAGAGGGTGTCTGTCTCCCTGATCTGAATTGGGAGCTGGTTCCACAGGAGAGGAGCCTGAAAGCTGAAGGCTCTGCCTCCCATTCTACTCTTACAAACCCTAGGAACTACAAGTAAGCCTGCAGTCTGAGAGCGAAGCACTCTATTGGGGTGATATGGTACTACGAGGTCCCTAAGATAAGATGGGACCTGATTATTCAAAACCTTATAAGTAAGAAGAAGAATTTTAGATTCTATTCTAGAATTAACAGGAAGCCAATGAAGAGAGGCCAATATGGGTGAGATTTACAACAGATGAGGGATTAAGTTGCTGCACCTTGCACAGCTGTATGACTCCGTATGAAATATAGTTTATTTATACAACAGTGTAAGTAGCAACACCTGTTATGAATGTTTGTTTTCTTTTTTTACCGTCCTCTCATGGATCATGTTGCTGTCTGCTGTGTGTGCACACACGTTCAGTCTCCCCCACCTGATTTCACTCACTGTGCACTGATAGGCATGAAATAATTTTTTTTTTTAAAAAGAAAAAAAAGCTTCCGACGAGTGGTGTTTGAACGTACAATGTGAGCAGTCAGATCGCATCAGAGCATCAGGCCGTACAGTGTGAGAACATGAATCGTGCTCTCTGAACTTTTAACCCCTGCGGTTTTGTCGCACAGTTTAAGCTGGAGCCAAGTACAGCGATTGAAAATATCGCACAGCGTATGCCCAGCCTTTGCATGTGCTTCGACTGCTGCTTTGGTGAGTGAGCTGCGAGATCTGGACGATGAGCCCGAGCAGGTGGTCCGGACCACCAGGTGTTCCTCCTCTGCGGACAGCATCGTTACATCTGGGTCTGAAGCCTGGGAGACTGTGTGCTGTACCTCCTGGTGTAGCTGTTCCACAGCCTTTTTACTGTCCTGCCCTCACACTTAACTAGGCAGGTAGATAACAGTCATCTCAAAATCCACACCTTTTTGCTGTTTATTTGATGGATGCATGTGGCTGAATTAACGAATGAGTGAATGGTAAAAATGTAAATAAAGGACACAGAATAGTATGTATGAGCTGATGTGTAAAACAACATTTTTAACAATATAAAATATGAGCAATAAAACATGTGATTCAGTGATTTCCTGCTGATCTTTCTCCTCATAAGACAGTGATAATAAATATGGAATATGGCTCATATTCTAAATGGTGTTTACTCAGATTCTTATCATAACGTTTGTTTAGTTGGCGGATTGGTTAATGTTATGTCACAAATGTTTGATTCAGAGCAGATAACTTGATTCTAGTAAATGCAATATAATTGTAATTTAATTAAAAAGTAATTACAGGAGCAGTTTTCAAAAGTTGTAGTGTTCAGTCACTTTCATTTTAAATCTGCTAATTATTCTAAAAATGAATGAGGGTGTGATTGTCAGCATGTTTGTTGCGCATGTTGCACAATGTTCAAGGTCCAGTATGCACTATGAGAGAGATTATTCTTTTAAAGATGCAATGAAAAATCTGTTATCTCAACTGAAATGTTCTATTGAACAAACCTTAACAGCTAATATTAAAAAAGGCAGTGGTGCAACTAATTGCACTATAATTTGAGTTACTATATAATAATAAGATTTACGATCAATTTTTTTAATTTCATAAAATACAGATACCAACAACCACAGCTACATGTTAACATATTATTTTGAAACAAATACACTTTGTTCCACTCTAAGAGTTTAAACAAATGACAGCCAGAAGCAGAAATGACATTTGAAAAATTATTTTTAAAAACAAACTCTTGGAATATTTTTATTTTACTCTTCTAATGGTTCATGACTTGTGAAATGTCACAGTTACTTTAAAATTTACCAAAGCAAATTTAATTCCCATGTCTGTATATATTATATAAACATTGTTAAAGGGCGATTCTGTGGTAACGGAATTACAATCGGAGCACATTTTTAATGGGGAGCTGAAATATGGACAGATTTTCCCGTCGTCGTAATTCCGTTACCATAGAATCACCCTAAAGTAAAAATGATGAGTTTAATACATTTATTTTTAAATGTATTATGTAACAACTTACTGTCTCCCACAAAAGCTACATTTTAATTCTGTTACATTTCATTTTTAAGACAGCAATTTTCAATTGTCATAGCAGAAAACTACCACTAGAGAGTGCCACATACTAAAAAGCAAACTGCTTGTGCTCTCATGGCTTGGTTATTTTATTAATGCTGTTGCTTTTTCAAGTGTTTGTGCAGAATTTATACATTTTTCTTGTTTACTTTCATATAGCCTGTCTGTCTGTCTATCTGGCTTTTATAGCTAGCTAGATATAAAACCTTTAAGTACAGTTTTCAAGTGAAGAAAAATGCTTTTGAAGATAGAAATGATAGAAAACACATTGGAAGATGTGCAAATTTTCATCAATACAATGAAAATGGATTGTTCAAATTCTGTCATATTTTATCTACTGATAGTGACCTCAGCAGCCAAGCACATGTTGACCTCAACTAAAAATGTGTGACTGGGTTTTGCACTTAAACTGTTGAACTCAGTACACACAGAGCGGGTAAAATAAGTATTGGTCACGTCACTATTTTTCTTCAATTAATATATGTCTAAAGGTGGTGTTGACATGAATTTTTCACCAGATGTCAGTAACACCCCAAGTCATCTATACATGTAAAGAAATCAAATCATACGTCCATGAATTAAGTTATGTGGAATAATGTGAAATGACACAGGGAAAAATTATTGAGCATGCTTACTAAAATGTATGCAAAACTTTGTACAAAAGCCTAAATATCCAACACAAGACTAGTGCAGATAACATAAAGCAGAACTCAAAAATGGAAGAATAAAAGGAAAAACAGCTACAAAACTCCATAAAAGAATGGGCAGGCGGGTTTAACCAGGAACCTTACATACTGGAAAGGAGCACACTTAAGTGCTTGGCCTACCACCCCCGCCACTGTGGCCAGCTTAAATAGTGACGATCTGCTCTGTGTCAGCCTGATCCCGTCATATCTCAGAAGCTAATTAGTACTTGGATGGGGGACCTCTTTGGAACACCAGCGGCTGCGTGTGTTTCTCCAGGTAACACGGGAGTTGCGTCAGGAAGGGCATCCGGCGTAAAACTTGTGCCAACTACCATTGCAGATCTGGTATCCACTGTGGCGACCCCGAACGCAAAACGGGAGTGCTCAGCCGATTGGACAACAACAAACAATGAGGAGAACAATGACAGGTGTGCTGACAGTGACGTGAAACAGCTGTCAGGTAGACTGAGTGACAGGACCACACTCGCAAATACAGGCAGACAGAGAGTGAAACATCAAACAAACCATGTATTACAAAGTTTTTCTTCTTTAATCCATATTTTACAAAGGATAGACACGGGCACAAACAACAAAGATCTGCACTGTAGTTGTAGGTTATGCTACTTATTGCAGACAATATCAGGCAGTGTAGAGTGCCCCCTCTGGCCCATATGTGTCTGAGAATGAGAGGGAAGAGCAGACTGAAGTAATCATATCTTAGCCTGTTGTATGTTATTTACAGAGCCTGTAATATATCTGGAAATTATTAATCACTTAGTGGAAACTCTGCTACCCATCCTGTGGATGTCCACAGGTTACAGATTGACCAGCACATCATAGTGTCTCTGTTGTGTAAGTAAGTCCCTTCAGCTGCTCTCTTGTTTGCACTTCCGAGCAAATCTGAGGTGGATCTGCATATTGGCATGGCACAAGTTGTACGCCAGATGCTCTTCCTGACGCAACTCCACATTTCATGGACAAATGTGGCAGGGTACAAAATTAATAATTGGAATTTGATTGAGGGCTTCTTTTCCATTTATGAACTTCACATTAATGAATGTAAAATTAGTCCCGTTTTGATTAAATTTATTGCAGCCTTCACGTGAAAGTGACTTTAAAGTGGAGCATTGGCTGATAAAATGTTCTTTTTTGTTGCCACATCTAAGTCCTTTCCACCCAGAGGGCAGTAAAAGACAGATAAATCTTTGACAAACCTACAATAATACAAATAAAGGAACTGAATTGATATTTGCCCTTGCTGATTTATGTTTTGTTGAATCTACTTTTTCTCCTTAATCTCTTGAGCATGTTTATCCACAAGATTTTTTTTTTAAATTTAACTAGACCATACAAAAACAAAGAAATCCAATTCCTCAGGAAGAACCCTGAAAACACAAAACCTTCTTAAAATCATTTCTGGTTCTTTGGAATTATGACTGGCCCCTAAATGTTTGAAGTTTGGAGTCTGCTGGTTCCTGCCTGAAAATGTATAAATCCAGGTTACTCTGTTTTTTAACAATTCAGACTTTTTTCCAAAAAGTAGAATTAGAGGTCAGTTTGTCTGGAATTATTTTTTTTATTTGCAATAGTTTGAGGTAACTCTTCCAGTGGAAAGAGTTTGGTCCACCTTTCCATCAGGTATAGGAAGCATGTACTGGTACTGTGCGTGATTGTGGATGGCAACCATCCAGGCAGACAACCAGTCCATCCCGACATCTTGACAGGAACCATTTATCTGCCACAACCAGATGAAATCTGGAAGTCCCCTTGGCCTTCTCCAGTTGCTGGAATCCTCAACACTGACAGAAATGCATGCTGGATTGTGCACAGAGGAATGCATCACATGTGCAAAATGTTGTAGCTGGCATCACCTCACAGTAGAAGTGGCAGATTTCTTCTGAGTCTCCCTGAGTAACTGTTCATTTGACACATAGTAAGTCCACTGGTTCCTAAGATTCCTCAGAAGTGAGACAGAGTACCTAAGACCTCTTGTCCTCTCCTTTCCTCACAGGTTAACATCCAAAGGCACTTTTCCACTTCACAAAAGTAGCACTACTCGGCTCGACTCTACTCGGTTTTTTCGCTTTTCCATTAGAGTAGTTTTTAGTACCGGGTAGGTTTTTTTAGTACCTGCTCGGGAGTGGTTTCAAGCGAGCCGAGCCGATACTAAAATGTCACGTCAACAGGCTGTTGGCCACTGATTGGTCAGAGAACGTTGTCACTGGATGAGTCATGAGTGCGCCGTCTGAGAGGAAAATCAAAACCCGCCATTTTTAAATAGTCACAGCGGCGTTACAGCGACCGTCGTTTTCTTTCGTTTCACGGCGGTTTTTTTTGTTTGTTTGTTTTTTTTACTCGCACAAAACCACACCGTGGTCTGTGGATGAGCTGCGGACGTTTATGTTTGGTGGCGGAGGAGAAAATACAGAGTGGATGAAGTGATCCGAAATGAGGCCGCACTCGGCTCACCGGACATTACAGCAACTCAGAGAACAGCTGAAAAAGCTTAAAAGTGATTAAAGGACCACAATGACCGGAGCAGGTCGGACCGTAAAAGGGCTGGAAACGGTACGACCGCAGGAACACTGTTTATGGACAACACCAGCGAGCAACGGGAGGCAGAATGACCGGGACTCGTCTTTGTTGGAAGCGACGGATGGTAAGTGTTTTTGTGACTGTAGTCTGCTTGAAAGCACCGTTTAACGTTCCTTTTCCCATTGGTGGGAAGCAGACTTTAACAAACGAAGATTGTGCGTCTAAACTTGTGTTAAAGTAACATCGTTGTCTCATGTACGCGGACACAGTGAGCTAGCTGACTGCTAACTAGCGAGATAGCTAACCCCGTGCTACGCTTTAAAGTATTAACTTCTGACAGAAAAACACCTCAAGTCAGCAAGAAGACAAACGTGTACATTTGACTCATTTAGTGCCATTACGGTGATGTTTTTTTTTTTTTTTTGACATGTCGCCATTTTGTGTTTTTGTTGGAAGAATCCAGTTCCATAAGCGAGAAGGGTTCGAACACCAGCTTCAACATCTGTATCAACGTCCAGCACCACACAGGAACGTGTCATCACAGGTAAGAATAACACGTCTCACATCACCTTAACTTTCCCAAATACTATATATATATATATATATATATATATATGTATATATATATATATATATATATATATATATACATACAGGGTGACCCCCCCCCCCTCACCAAAAAAAAAAAAAAAATCCAGAACCTATAAATATTGTCATAAATCCCACAAAGGTCCAGCAAATTTTGCTGGACCTTCCCAAAGTTTCAGTTATCTTGATCGCTTTGCATAAAAGTCATGTTCTTTCAAAATGATGCTCCAAATGATCTGATTTGTTGGAGGATAAGTTTGAAAGAACATCATTTTTATGCAAAGTGACCAAGATAACTGCAACTCTGGGGAATGATCATACAGAGATTGAAGCTTTTTTTATTTTTTTTTTTTTAAACTTTCTTTCCCATTTCTACCTTCATTATTGTCCAGGCAAGAGATAAAGGGAGCCTGTTCCAGCAGGAGAATCTGACCATCTTGAGTGACATTGAGGCTGAAGCTGAACTGGTTTCAGTGTGATCGACACATCCGGCTGATCCTTGAGGAAGCAACAGTGGTGGAAGCAGCATTTAATCAGGCATATCTTGGCATGCTGGGTGACCTTGTGCACGCGATGCATGACCGCATGTGACCTGCGCCCCCAACGCAGACTACAGACACATGAAACTTTTGTATAGTTTGTGTTGCTTTTTTTATGTGTGTATTTGCTCTTTTTTGTTGCAGTAAACAATTTGACTCATGTGACTGTATCATAATTTGTCATTTCATTCTGAGTCAACAGTAAAAAACATCTTGGTTTATTTCTAAGAATTTTTAATTTGGGTTTTAGCCTCTCCAGAAGACACTGCACACTACACCTGGCTGAATCTTTACACAGATGCTGGAATAATCATGTCTAAACTGAGATTTTACCAAATGGTATTTAACATAAACAAAAAGGTTTACTCACTTCAGTGAAGGCACCATTACATCAAGGAAATTTGAACAACCAGTTTTACTGTCTGTTACATTTACATTTATGACCCCATTAAATGTAAAACGTATTTTACTACTGGATTATGCTTAAACAGCTTCTCAAATTGTTAGCCTTTAAATCAGTAAACCTTGGTAACTTTTACAAATCAAACTGATGTTACACAAAAGTGGATACATTTTAGCAAAAAGTACAATAATTTATTCAAACTTCACAGTGAAACATAACTGGTGTATAACATGATGATGACAAAGGTGTCCCATTCTGTGGCATGAACCTCTGCAGCTGTGACTCTGAGAAAACCATCTGAAACACACACACATACAGCATACATATTTTAATGAGTGCTGTCAGGTTATTAAAAAATAATGTGATTACAAGGTTGTGATTAGTTAATCTAAATGAATCATTTAATTGCAGGTATATTAAAAAACTCAGATCTGTGTGTGTTTGGGACATTTAATAATCAGGTAAAAAATGATCAGGGTTATTTTTGTTACATATCGAGGTATTAATTGTCCAGGTCGTCATTGTAAATGAGAAAGTGTTCTCAATTGATTTACCTGGTAAAACATTGAATAAATAAATAAAAAATTAAACAAGCTGTAAATTGGTCTTAAATTGGGAGAACTGTCTAATTGTAATTTGGATGGGTTAAATGCAGGCAAATTTCATTGTATTTATGTGTACAATGACAATAAAAGGATATAAAGAATGTCTATAAAAACAGAATTGTGGGAGTTTGGAGGCTGATTCTTTCTGCACAATATGACTCCTTTAATAATTATCTTATTAGATTTCATATTTTAAATTTGTCCATTGAACATTAAAATCTGGATGAAAAACAAAGTTTTTAATGTGTTTTAAGCCTGTTCGAGTTCAGTGACGACGTTAATTAACGGTCATTAAAACCGAATCAACATTTTGTGCGTGAACGTCTGTAAATGCACAAACTCCCACATTTGAGATTTAACAATAAGTTATCAAAGCAAGTTACTTTGGTAAAAAAAAGTATTGACATTAACACGTTTATTGCTCAGAAACGCGTCTTTATTCACAGACCAAGTCACTGACGTCAAAACAAAATGGAGCAAAGTGTGACTGAAGGCCTGATAGGTATTGTAATTAATCTATATTAACGCTTTATTTTGACAGCCACAATTTTAATAGTTAATAGCGACAGCCTGCAGTTATCAATTATTTACGAACTACTTAGGAAGCTAACGATTAGCTTACTGTCATGCTTTGCCTTTTCATCTCTAGCAGCTTGTATCTTCTCGTCTTCATCTTCATATGAATTCTCAAGGTCTTCTGTATGTCTCAAGTGTGTTTTTCTCGCCGCCAGCAACTTTCTCTTAAAAACTCACACAGCAGTAAACACACGGAGTTCGCCATTGTTTATGTTTGTGTCGCGTATAAAACGACGTCACTGCAGTTTGCTCTGCTGACCCTGCCCACATTGAAGAGGTACCATTTGCAGTGGAAAAGCTCGTGCTTGGAACCAGACCGAGTAGAGCCGAGTAGTGCTGGAGCTTTCTAGTGGAAAAGTGGCTCAAGTGTCCAAACCACACAGTAAGACACGAAGCACCAGGACCTGAAAGACTTGGTGTTATGGTTAGAGGTCCAGACTGGACCAGACTGGTACTTGGTGATGGACTTAAATGCTGGGAGCAAAGAACAGAACTGGTTGAAAAGATATTTATTTACAATAAACAAATAAAAAAAATGCTGCGCTGGTTATACGGCCTGCTGAGCCAAGACAGGGCGCGCCTGTTGTGGTGGAAATTAGGGAGCTGCAGGTTCCCAAGCCAGTCTTGAAAAGAGAACTGAAATCCTGGAGAATAGAATAGAATAAACTTTGTCTGTCCCACAAATTCTTCTTCAACAACTTGCTCATAAAAAACATAAAATACTCACATAAAACTTCACTGAGAAGAAAAAAAAAATTAATTGATTTGATTGACAACACAATTGACAGCACAAGCATCTGTCTGGTCTTATTAAGGGCTACTACAGTGGAGAGGATGAAAGATTTCTTATAAATATTTTTGCGGGCCAGAGGAACTCTGTACCACCTGCCTGATGGCAATAACTGGAAGGAGTGGTGGAGGGGGTGTGAGGGGTCCTCAGTGATCAGGGTGGCTTTCTTTCCTGATCACTGTGCGACTGTATAGTTCAGACAGAGGGGTTTGGGGAGTATATGGTTCTGGAGCCGGGATTAGGTGGGACGTACAGAGCAGAGAGCAGAGGAGAACAGAGGTAAGTAATTGCACTCATAACATTGAAGTCTTTAACCATAAGCAGTTCACTGAAGGCTTAAAACAGGAATATTCACAGTTCTGGAAATAAGATTTGCCGTTCAGCAATCGTTCACAGTTCATGAATATCTTCAGCGGTCAGGTGCTGAGCATCTTGTGACGCAGTTCCAATTAAGCACGACTTCAGAAACGACTTGGAAAGTTCTTAGCTGTTATGCACCAGAGCTCATACAGTTCTTGGGATACATTTCTTGGAAACAGTTCTTTAGTCATGCACAGTCACAAACAGCAACTTAACTGAAGCGTGGCAGAGCTACGCACTCTGTAGCTGAGAGCCGGAGAGTTCCAAAGTGGATTTGGGCAGAGAGTGGCACGGGAGACACACAGAAAAGTGTCTGGAAACACCAAAAACATCAATGAGCTCTAATTAGAGGTGGCCAGGTTACCTTGAAATGAGCTGCGGAAAGCTCTGCTGTCTGAGCGCATGGAAGCGGTCGGAAAGATGAGGTCAAGGTCATGGAATCTCATGCAGGATGCAATGCAAGAATCTGGCTTCATACCATGGAAACCCACCAAGAATCCAGCAGTGAATAGGCTGAAAGCCTAGGTTTAAGTAACCCGTGGCTGATGAGCTGCTCATGCACATCAGGTGGGTGGCGGTGATCAGGTGTGTGCCATAGAAAACTCACAAACTAAATAGTAAATGGACTGCATTTATATAGCGCTTTTCCATCTGCATCAGACGCTCAAAGTGTTTTACAAATAATGCCTCACATTCACCCCGATGTGAGGGTGCTGCCATACAAGGTACTCACTACACAAGGGAGCAATAGGGGATTAAAAACCTTGCCCAAGGGCCCTTAGTGATTTTCCAGTCAGGCTGGGATTTGAACCGAGGATCTTCTGGTCTCAAACCCAACGCTTTAACCACTAGACCAGCACCTCTCCCTAAACTAAACTAAACATGATTAAAAAAGAAAGGAGAGAGGCAGCGGCAGACCATGACACTTGGCCCTTCATTCTCCTACAAAGATGTCAGCATCACCAAACACCTCTGTCCAGTGACGTCATGACTCCAGGCACCAGCGGTCTCAAACTGATTTCAGAAAGGGCCAAGAGGGTGAAGGTTTTCTTTGCAGCCATACACTCCACCAGGTGATTTCACTGATTAACGTCACGTTGAGCAGATGGAATCAGTTAATCATTGAAATCACCTGGCGGAATGTGTGGTTGCAAAGAAAACCTGCACCCTCTCGGCCCTTCCTGGAATCAGTTTGAGACCTCTGCCATACACTCTTCCAGGCCTCTTGCTCTCAAAGGACGAGGATCGAGAGACCTTCACATGTACAGATGGAACACCAGAAAAGTGCAATGAAACAGACCGGCAGTGCAAAACATTTCATGTGAATATTTTATTAACAAGAAATAAAACTGGAATATGGCATCACAGCCTGTCAGGAGAACACCAGCCTGAAGAACTGAGTTTTTACTTTGTAAAAATATACAGTGGGGTAAAAAAGTATTTAGTCAGCCCCTGATTGTGCAAGTTCCCCTACTTGGAAAGATGAGAGAGGTCTGTAATTTTCAACATAGGTACACTTCAAACTATGAGAGACAAAATGAGAAAAAAAAAATCTAGGAAATCAAATCAATTTTATTTATATAGCGCCAAATCACAACAAACAGTTGCCCCAAGGCGCTTTATATTGGTGCTCGAGGCTTCATGGGAGTTTGCCCAACCAGTCCACATGTGTTTTTTGGATCTGGAGAAGGCATTCGACCATGTCCCTTGGCGCACCCTGTGGGGAGTGCTCCGGGAGTACGGGGTCCGCGGTCCTTTGCTAAGGGCTATCCGGTCCCTGTACAACCGCAGCAGGAGCTTGAATCGCATTGCCGGTAGTAGTAAGTAAGCAGTCCTACATATTTGTTTAATATGCGCATTGAATGACATATCCTGATCAAAAATGACTCCAAGATTTCTCACAGAAATCACATTGTAGGATTTTTAAAGAATTTATTTGTAAATTATGGTGGAAAATAAGTATTTGGTCAATAACAAAAGTTCAATTCAATACTTTGTAACATAATCTTTGTTGGCAATGACAGAGGTCAAACGTTTCCTGTAAGTCTTCACCAGGTTTGCACATACTGTAGTTGGTATTTTGGCCCATTCCTCCATGCAGATCTCCTCTAGAGCAATGATGTTTTGGGGCTGCTGCTGGGCAATATGGACTTTCAACTCCCTCAACAAATTTTCTATGGGGTTGAGGTCTGGAGACTGGCTTGGCCACTCCAGGACCTTGAAATGCTTTTTATGGAGCCACTCCTTCATTGCCCGAGCGGTGTGTTTGGGATCATTGTCATGCTGGAAGACCCAACCATATTGCATCTTCAATGCTCTCACTGATGGAAGGTTTTGGCTTAAAATCTCACGATACATGGCCCCGTTCATTCTACCCTGAACACGGATCAGTCATCCTGTCCCCTTAGCAGAAAAACAGCCCCAAAGCATGATGTTTCCACCCCCACGCTTCACAGTAGATATGGTGTTCTTGGAATGCAACTCAGCATTCTTTTTCCTCCAAACACGACGAGTTTGACTTCTGTAGATTCCCTCTTCCCAGCCTGGTGCAGGTCTAAATGATTTTTCTGGTGTCCTTCAACAGCTCTTTGGTCTTGGCCATGGTTGAGTTTGGAGTCTGACTGTTTGAGGCTGTGGACAGGTGTCTTTTATACAGATAACCTGTTCACACAGGTGCCATTAATACAGGTAACAGGTGGAGGACAGAAGAGCTTCTTAAAGAGGAAGTTACAGGTCTGTGAGAACCACAAATCTTGCTTGTTTGTGGGTGACCAAATACTTATTTTTCACCATAATTTACAAATAAATTCTTTATAAATCCTACAATTTGAATTCCTTGATTTTTTTTTTTTTTTTCTCATTTCATACTTGAAGTGTACCTATGATGAATATTACAGACCTCTCTCATCTTTCTAAGTCGGAGAACTTGCACAATCAGGGGCTGACTAAATACTTTTTTGCCCCACTGTAAGCTGCTGTCATAAATCTGGCAGCAAAGACAACAATGCTGCTGTAGATAAACCCATGGACAAATCAAGCTCTCTCCTTCTGGAAGCTCTCCTTTATTTTCACATCCTGTTCGTGCTTAGTTTGGGCCTCCAGCATCTCTTTGATGACCTGTTTTTGGGCTTCCAGCATCTCTTGATAGTGTTCCTCCTGGGCTGCCAGCATTCTGGTGTAATGTGCCTCCTGAACACATTACTCCTCTGATAAGCTTCCTTGACTTCGGCCACCTCTTCCCTCAGGCTCTGCATCTCAGCTTCCATGTCTGACAGCTACACTTTGTTTGAGGATTCATGCCACATGACTCGAAAGATGTCTGAAAGAGATCAATAGCAGAAAATGACACGCTTAATTGTTTACTTTCAAATTTACCTGCAAGATTTGTTAAAAGTTTGTCTTTATAGTCCATGGGCCAAAGAGGTTTTCAGCAGTTGTGCAGCACAGTCTCATTTGAGGGCGGGCGCTAAAGGGATAAAATATGATGCATATTACATAATTTTTCTACTTCTGGGGTCAGAAAAATGGCACTTTCTCTGAGATTTTGGTCAAATTACATGTAAACAAAGTGAAAATGCAAAGAAAAAGTGACGATGGAAAGTGGACATGTGTTGTGGTTTGTTTATGACCCGGAGCTCAAACGTGTTGAGGTGATTGTGCAGGTAAGAGAACACAGCTACTCTGGTTAGCTGTGTAAGGTAACGCTTACTCACGCGATGTCTCCCATTTGTCTCGTCTTTCCTTCTCCACTGGGAATTGAAAAAAACTGCACTTTTCGTAACTGCTTTGGTGATTGCAGCTGAAAACAGGTACACCATTTTCCTGTGTGAAGTTATGCTGTGTATATATTGTGCAGTGGGGCAGTCCCCATAAGTGGTCAAATCCCGCGATATCACACAGGGTACAAACGAGACTGCACTGCCCTATTCAAGGGACTAAATAACACTCTAGGGTGGCAGCTGAATCCATGTAGGGGTCAGTGAAAGATTACAAAGGGATCAACGGTGAAAATGCTCCATTCATATTGAAAAGTGTACCACATTTTTTGTCTGGCACAGCAAAGGGTTTGATCATTACTTTGGAAACCAATCATTCAACACAGTCACAACTGTTCCATTTATTAATCCATGGATTCACACAGCGTTGTCCATGAAGTCAAAAACACTCAAACCTTCCTCGTCATCAAAGGCACCTAAACTGCTAAGTATTTGGCCACAACCTGCCCAAATACCCAGTCTGTGTAAGCGTTGAACAGAACACATCCCTGAGGAATGCCAGTATTCAGTGTGAAACACGCAGATTCTGCTTCCATACACCACTCAAAGTACCCTAACCTTTTGGTAAATGCTGGACAGAAAATACAGTCCAGGATAAACATAATACAGAATAAAATGAGGAAAAACTTACCCATCTGTCCTTAGATATTTAAAATCTGTAGTGATGTTCTTTCAAGATTTGTTGAATGTGGAGAATTCATTTTGTTGTTGTCTGCTTGGTGCTGAGGTCAGAATGATGCTGTCAACTGTAAAAACACTTATGAAGTACATTTATGTTTTTTGTGATGAAAAGCAGAATGAAAGATCGCATCTTTGCTGTGTGATATATATATATATATACGAGGTCTATTAGAAAAGTATCCGACCTTATTATTTTTTTCAAAAACCATATGGATTTGAATCACGTGTGATTACATCAGACATGCTTGAACCCTCGTGGGCATGCAAGAGTTTTTTCACGCCTGTCGGTTACGTCATTCGCCTGTGGGCAGTCTTTGAGTGAGGAGTCATCCACCCGCTCGTCGATTTTTTTCATTGTTTAGGAATGGCTCAGAGACTGTTGCTTTGTTTGATAAAAATTTTTTCAAAACTGTAAGGCACAACTGAGTGGACACCATTCAATAAATTCAGCTGGTTTTCGGTAAAAATTTTAACGGCTGATGAGAGATTTTGGTCTGGTAGTGTCGCTTTAAGGACGGTCCACGGCGATCTGCGCTTCGAGGCGGCAGCGTCTCGCCGTTTCAAGTTGAAAACTTCCACATTTCAGGCTCTGTTGACCCAGTAAGTCGTCAGAGAACAGAGAACTTTCAGAAGAAGTCGGCATGAGGAGTTTATTCGGACATTCCATTGTTAATGGTCATTTTGTAATGAAAGAACGTGCGGGCAGAGTCGCATGTCGGGCTGGACCCGACCGCGGGGGGTCGCGGCAGGAAAAACACCTCCGTTGGAAATCTTAATGGGCAAGTTGGAACATGCCCAAGCTGTTAAACAATTTCTCAGTTACTCACTTGTTGAAAGCCATTAAAAGCCGCCTGAATTCTACAAATGGTTTTCAACACGGAGGTGTTTTTCCTGTCGCGGCGCACACAGATTTGCCGAGTCGTCACGGAAACGACTCGGCGAATTTGCGCGTACGTCTTTCATTAAAAAAATGTCCTTAAACAGTGGAATGCCCGCATAAATTCCTCATGCCGGCCTCTTCTGAATCTTCTCTGTTCTCTCACGATGTCCTGGGTGAATTAAGCCTTAAATTAGGATGTTTTCAGCTCGAAACAGGCCGACGACAGCACCTGGAAGCGCTGCAGGACGTCCCGCTCCGTGGGAAGTCCTTACACCGACAGAAACACCCCATAATCTCTCATCAGCCGTTAAACTTTTCACAGAAAACCAGCTTAATTTCTCGAATAGTGTCCACTCGGATATTCCTCACAGGTCCAGAAAAATTTTTGATAAAGCAACGCGCGCCGTCTCGAGCAGCGTGTGAAACAAAGGAATTCAGCCGAGAGGGCGGGACCACATCTCACTCAAGGCCTGCCCACAGGGAAATGACGTCACCGACATGCGTGAAAAAACTCATGCATGCGCACGAGGGTTCAAGCATGATTGGTGTAATCGCATGTCATTCAAATCCATATAGTTAAAAAAAAATAATAAAAGGGTCGGTTTATTATCTAAGAGGCCTCGTATATATATATATATATATATATATACATACATACACACACTGTGAAAAATAAGTACCCCCTGTCAGTTTTGCAGGTTTTCCCACCTACAAAGAATGGAGAGGTCTGTAATTTTTATCATGGGTACACTTCAACTGTGAGAGACGGAATCTAAAAAAAATCCAGAAAATCACATTGTATAATTTTTAAATAATTAATTGCATTTTGTTGCATAAAATAAGTATTTGATCCCCTAGAAAAACAGACCTTAACAATTGGTACAGAAACATTTGTCTGCCATTACAGAGGTCAGACATTTCCTGTAGTTCTTGACCAAGTTTTCACACACTGCAGCAGGGATTTTGGTCCCTCCTCCATACAGATCTTCTCCAAATCTTTCAGGTTTGGAGTTTCAGCTCCCTACAAAGATTTTCTATTGAGTTCAGGTCTGAAGACTGGTCAGGCCACTCCAGGACCTTGAAATGCTTCTTATGGAGACCCTTCTTAGTTGTCCTGGCTGTGTGTTTGGGGTCATTGTCATGCTGGAAGACCCAGCCATGACCCATCTTCAATGCTGTTATTGAGGGAAGGAGGTTGTTTGCCAAAATCTCACAATACATGACCCCATCCATCCTCCCTTCAATACGGTGCAGTCGTCTTATCCCCTCTGCAGAAGAGCACCCCCAGAGTATGATGTTTCCACCCCCATGCTTCATGGTTGGGATGGTTTTCTTGGTCTTGTTCTCATTCTCTCAGGATTTTAAACCATGACAGCATCATGTGTTACTAATGTAATCTTTGTGACTGTGGTCCCAGCTCTCTTCTGGTCATTGACCAGGTCCTGCTGTGTAGTTCTGAGCATTCTCAGAATCGTCCTTACCCCACAAAGTGAGATCTTGCATGGAATCCCAGACCGAGGGAGATTGACAGTCATCTTGTGTTTCTTCCACTTTCTAATAAATAATCATAACATAACATAATCATAACAGTTGTTGTCTTCTACAGAGTAGTCAACAGTTGTTGTTATTAACGTGATGAAAAGCATAAAAAATTACATTTTTGTAGTATAATATTAATTTACAATTGTCATCATGTGGATTCTCTATGTTGTTTTGACGGCAGCGACTCTCTGGCGCAAGGGATTATGGGATACATGAAAACCCCGAATGGTGGACAGGTTGGAGTGTGATTGATTGAGTGTGTGAACAGGTGTCTTTTATACAGGTAACAATTTCAAATAGGTGCAGTTAATACAGGTAAAGAGTGCAGAATAAGAGGGCTTCTTAAAGAAAAATTGACAGGTCTGTGAGAGCCAGAATTCTTGCTGGTTGGTAGGGGATCAAATACTTATTTTATGCAACAAAATGCAAATTAATTATTAAAAAAAATCATACAATGTGATTTTCTGGATTTTTTTTCTTCTTTTTTTTTCTTTCTTTAAGAGTCTGTCTCTCGCAGTTGAAGTGTACCTACAGTATACAATTATAGACTTTTGATTTCGGTGTACCCATGATTATGCGGACCTGGTCAGAATGGGATACCATCCAATCACAGGTACACCGAAATCAAAAGTCTATAACTATTATATGGTAAACAAGAAAATTGGGAGTTTGTCAAACATACTAAAACTGAAAAATCAATCTCAAGTTTTAACTCATTATTATTACTGTCATACTGCACCAACAGGTCCAAAATACTTCATGAGCACAATCTCTAAAGCCCCTTTCACACCGGGGCTGCCTCGAGCTTCCTGTGGTGTCATGACGACGCAGGAATGTCTGCGTCAGGTGCGCGCTGCAGACAGACTGTGCACTCTGATTTATCTTCTAGTTACCTCCGCCAAGGAGGTTATGTTTTCGGTCGGGTTTGTTTGTTTGTTTGTCTGTCTGTTTGTCAGCAGAATAACTCAAAAAGTTTTGAATGGATTTTGATGAAATTTTGTGGAGTGGTTAGAAATGACAAGAGAAACAAGTGATTAAATTTTAGTGGTGAGCCAGATCACGATCCGGATCCCGATATTAACGCGTTAGCTTGTCTATGGCATTTTCAGTGTTAAAAGTTAGCAGTTGCAGCTGTCATCACGTTCGGGTGCATTTGTTTTCAAATTGTAATATTTCTTAAATTTATTTTTGTTTATATATTAATAATCTAATGATTATTATATTCAATTTTAGAGAAACAGACAAAAAGAAATAGATCACTGTGCCAAGGAGGGAATCTCCGTGGGATGAAAAAATACTATAATGTAACAAGTTGGTCAGAACATCAAGCCCTGGAAGACTTTATAGACCTACTAGTGAAAATGCTTAGGATAGATCCCAAACGGAGGATTACGCCCACCCAGGTTCTGCAGCATGACTTCATCACCATGCAAAACCTGGATAAAAACTCTCGATACTTTCAAAAGTGTTTCCAGATTATGCATGTCTGCACAGGTGATGACTTGGATAATACTTCATTCATAGACTTCATACAGTCTTCCAAGTTTTCTCACAGTGTGATTTCCAGCAGTAACCACAAATATCTGGTGGATATTGGAGAAGACAATTATGCCCAAGTAGCTAAGTGCACTGAACTTTAGACAAGAACTCCAGTAGCCATAAAGGTTCAGAATTTTGAAGCTGCCAAACATGAGTTTGACATGATGATGGCCATCAGCACTTTGGATCCAGAAAAATATCATTACCTCCACCAAGGAGGTTATCTTTTCGGTCACGTTTGTTTGTTTGTCTGTCTGTTTGTCAGCAGGATAACTCAAAACGTTTTGAATGGATTTTGATGAAATTTTGTGGAGTGGTTGGAAATGACAAGAGGAACAAGCAATTAAATTTTAGTGGTGATCCGGATCCGGATCACGATCCAGATCCAGGAATTTTTTAAAGGATTCTTCACCATTGCGGGATAGGGGGAATCTTGACTTTCTAGTTTCTAACTCCACAAAAACAAGGCAGAAAGGCTTGAAAAAAATAGGGTGTAACATAGTCAAATGTTCTATCAAACAACAAAGTTTGGTGATGATATCCGGATATGCAAAAATATAAGGAAAATAGAAAATGTGTCAGTGTGAGGTGACAAATGAAGCTAGAGATGCACAACTAACCAAATTGTAGCTGAATCTGTACTGATTCAGTAAGGTGTCATCAGATTTGATGTAGCTTCAAATGCTAGATCCAGAAGAAAACTGCCATTACCGAAAAATCGTTTTTATACAATAATTTTTGAACTAATAAAGACATAAAAGTGATTCCAAGTTCTAGTGGTATGTTTTCATGGTCAAGGATGTCAAATATAAAGGAAAGAAAAGTGTATGTATCATAGTTTTAGTTGTAACACTGAATTGTTGAATAGATCACTGTGCCAAGGAGGGAATCTCTTTAGGGTCAGTGAACCTATGGCCTTGTTTGGAGAAGTGTTTCATAAATGTTAAAAAAAATCATATATTTGCAGTTTAGTTGAATAATAAATTGAATTTTGTCTCTTATTTGTTTTTGTCTATAAGCACATGCAATATCAATATCAGTGCTCAGATGACAGTAGCTTCTGGGAAAGGTGCAAGTTGCAATAAACTGTGATGCCAAGCGCTAAGGATACATGCTATCCAGTCACAGCAGATGAAACTTTTTTACTACTGAGCAAACATCATTGTTAGACTTTTTTAGGTTCAGTGATTCCACGGCATGTAGATGTTATGGCGTCAGTGATCCCATGGCCTTGGCGGAGGTTTGCACTCTCTGAGTGCTTCTAGTTTATATTTGTTCTTGTGCTGAGCTGCAGGTCTGCGCTCTGAGTTCTGTTATAGTTTATCTTTCTTACTTTGACCGCGAGATGCACGCGCGTGAACGAACTGTGTCTGAGTAAATGTGGAGATGTCTGGAGTTATACTTGATGAGGACATGTTCTGTCTCTGGCAGTCAGTCTGTGAGCAGGACTTATGTCCTTTCTTTAACACAGTGATGAGAGAGTTTGCGGAGAGCAAGGAGCACAGGCAGCCTTTTTTCTTTTAATTGTTCACATGGGCGCGCATGAACGAATCGTCTGTGAGTGGACTGGAGATGTCCAGACTTTTTTACTGAACCTGGACATTTTCTGTCTCTGGCAGTCAGTCTGTGAGCAGGACTTTTATGGACTGTATTTAAACACATTTGTGAGAGAAGACCGAGGAGCTGCTGCAGCAGCTGCAGCCAGCAGCGTTGACTGACAGCCAAACTGACAGCCAAAGTAGGCGTTGTATCGCATTATGTGATTGGTCGTTATCGATAGAAGGCGTTGCTCAATTGGCTAGCGCTACGCTGCACGCGAGGTGTACTCTGCTCCACCAGCGGTCAACTAGGCATGTGGTACAGCTCAGAAAGTGGCGAATGAGCCAATCAGAAGTTGGCAAAATCACATACAAATGGACTGCATTTATATAGCGCTTTTCCATCTGCATCAGACGCTCAAAGCGCTTTACAGTAATGCCTCACATTCACCCCGATGTCAGGGTGCTGCCATACGTGGCACTCACTACACATCGGGAGCAATAGGGGATGAAAGACCTTGCCCAAGGGCCCTTAGTGATTTTCCAGTCAGGCGGGGATTTGAACCAAGGATCTTCTGGTCTCAAGCCCAACACCTCCCCCGACTAGACCATCACCTCCCCCGACAAGACCATCACCTCCCCCGAAAAATTACATACCTCTCCATACTTTGTAGGTGGGAAAACCTGAAAAACTGACAGGGGATATGTATAACTAAAACAAACACTGTCCACAGACTGAGTAGTTCAGTACACACTGAACAATTTGGATGTACATTCCCTTGATGCTTTAGTGTTAACCACAGCTGCTCAACACTAGAGTTGAGTATCGAGAACCGGTTCTTTTGGAGTATCGTTAAGAAATGATTCGATCCATCAATATCAATAGCCTTTTTGATTAATGATTTCCTTATCGGTCCTTCAGAGCAGCTGTTGTTTTTGATGGTGTTTGTCAGGAAAATGATCATTCCTCTACGTATGTTGTATGGATTAAAGTCATTAACTGGGACTCTTGTCTTGTTGCAGGTAAGAAATGAGAATCGTCCTCTGTTCCATTGGCACAGCTCCAAAAGCTGCACGGCTCTCTGCTGAGACAGAGTCTGGTCAGAATTAATAACTTCAAAACGAATTGCTGCTTTAAATAAAATGACACCTCTTCCAAAGTTGTAATACAGATAAGAAACTACAATCGACTAAAATGTTTTTTCGTCCCAAAATGAGACGTCCTGCATTCTTTATAAATTACATCCTGACGTGCAGCACAGCCAGCTGTAAGAGCTCAGCTCAGATGTATGGAAAGATATTCATGCCAATAATGTCTGAAAGGAAATGCTTTTGACAAAAACTACAGATTTTGTTTATTTCTATTTATGTCCAGAGATCAAGGATCCACCATGTAGAGTTTATTATGTCCAAAGTTGGATCCAGTGACCAATTTCATATTTATTTACTTTAAGACTCAATAAAATGTTGTTCAATTTCAATTCAATTTCAATTTAATCGGCTTATAAAGTGCCAAATCACAATAAAAACTGTCTCAAGGCTCCTCATATAGAACTGTTGAACATAAAAAATTAAAATAAATAAATAAAAATTAAAAAAATTCAAATACATAATTAAAAACTTTAAGTCTTGACTTAAAAATGTCCACAGACTCCGACTGCCTCACGGTTGCAGGAAGACAGTTCTACAGAGCGGGTGCACAATAAGAAAAAGCTCTTTTACCCACTGACATAGAAAACCTGTAAAGCCTACTTTTAGTACACAAAAAATTCATAAGCGGTATCGATAAGGAATTGGATCGATAAGCAGAACCGATAATGGTATCGATATCGATAAAATCTTCTTGATACCCATCCCTAGTCAACACTGATGTATAAACAATTATATGAACATGACAAACTACACCAGTGGTCTCCAAACTGTTCCAGAAAGGGCCGAGAGGGTGCAGGTTTTCTTTGCAGCCACTGACTTCAGCAGGTGATTTCGCTGATTAACATCACTTGGAGCAGGTGGGACGAGTTCATCAGTGAAATCACCTGCTGGAGTTAGTAACTGCAAAGAAAACCTGCCCTTTCTGGAATAGTTTGGAGACCACTGAACTACACAGTCAAATCACCAGTGTTTAACACTGACAGTGAAAATATGGTCCCACTCTGACCAGAGTGGGAGTCAGTTTTGCTTCCGTTGTGAATTTGTTATGGATTGCTGTCATAAATATGATCAAGTACTTCATAAATGTGGATTATCGTCTTCTCCCCACTAAAATATGAGTGTATTTAAAGTTGGTCAGTCTCTTTAATTCTGCAGTAAGGTGTAGTACACTTTCTCTCCACTAAGGACGAAAAAGTTTGACTTTTCTTGGCATGCCAGAAACAGTTCCTCTTTTGGAATGTGAGCCTTTGCAAGCTTTGCACATCAGTCTGCATTTTTAGTTTAATGCAGCATGTTTTATACCACTATGGAAGCTTTGTTCTTAGTTCGTTAAACTTGTGTGAAAGCAGTGTGAAAGCTGTCAGGGAGGCAATATCTCACAATCTGTGGCCTGGATCCAGTGACGCGGACTGGGGTTACCCTGTACCAGATTTGCATATTTGCAATTGTATTGTGTGCAGACCAAAATTAGGTTTAATGTGAATAAATTATGATCTTATCTCTTAATGATGTCGCTCCCTTGGACTCATTCAGCACTACTTTATCTGGACAGGATTTAAATCAAATGAACAGGCAAGTTAATTTTCTCCATAAAATGAAACATAAAATGGCTTAAAAATTCATCACTAAATTCAAATCAGATCGATTTAGTTAATTCCTTAAGCTTTCTTTCACTGCTTTCTTTCAACGTCTCATGAGAAGCGAAATGTGTCCATAAATGAACTTATTTTGTTCACTATCCAGACTCAAAATGCCAGTAAACTGTTCAGTTTCTTGTATATTTGTACAATCCCAATTCCAATGAATTTGGGACGTTGTGTAAAATGTAAATAAAAACAGAATACAATGATTTGCAAATCCTCTTCAACCTATATTCAATTGAATACACCACAAAGACAAGATAGTAATGTTGGAAGTGATAAACTTTATTGTTTTTGTGCAAATATTTACTCATTTTTAAATGGATGCCTGCAACACGTTTCAAAAAAGCTGGGACAGTGGTATGTTTACCACTGTGTTACATCACCTTTCCTTCTAACAACACTTAATGAGCATTTGGGAACTGAGGATACTAATTGTTGAAGCTTTGTAGGTGGAATTCTTTCCCATTCTTGCTTGATGTATGACTTCAGTTGAAGTTCAACAGTCTGGGGTCTCTTTTGTCATATTTTGCGCTTCATAATGCACTACACATTTTCAGTGGGCAGCAGGTCTGGACTGCAGGCAGGCCAGTCTAGTACCTGCACTCCTTTACTATGAAGCCATGCTGTTGTAACACGTGCAGAATGTGGCGTGGCATTGTCTTGCTGAAATAAGCAGGGACGTCCCTGAAAAAGACATTGCTTGGATGGCAGCATGTGTTGCTCCATTTACATTTGTCTGTCCATTTCAAATGAGCTCGGGCCAAGAGAAGGCGGTGTTTCTGGCTGTTGTTGATGTATGGCTTTCGCTTTGCATGGTAGAGTATTAACTTGGACTTGTAGCTATAGCGACGAACTGTGTTAACTGACAATGGTTTTCTGAAGTGGTCCTGAGCGGTAATATCCTTTACACAATGATGTCAGTTTTTAATGCAGTGCTGCCTGAGGGATCGACGGTCACGGGCATTCAGTGTTGGTTTTCAGCCTTGCCACTTACGTGTAGCGTTTTCCAGATTCTCTGAATCTTCTAATTATATTATGGCCTGTAGATGATGGAATCCCTAAATTCCTTGCAATTAAGAAACATTGTTCTTAAACTGTTGGACTATTTCTTTTTTCACGTAGTTGTTGACAAAGTGGTGATCCTCGCTCCATCTTTGCCTGTGAATGGCTGAGCCTCTTGGGGATGCGCCTTTTATACCCAATCATGACACACCTGTTTCAGTTAACCTGTTCACCTGTGGAATGTTCCAAACAGGTGTGCTTTGAGCATTCATCAACTTTCCCTCTCTTTTGTTGCCCCTGTCCCAGCTTTTTGAAATGTGTTGGAGGCATCCATTTCAAAATGAGTAAATATTTGCACAAAAACAAAAAAGTCTATCAGTTTGAACATTAAATATCTTTGTGGTGTATTCAGGTTGAAGAGGATTTGCAAATCATTGTATTCTGTTTTTATTTACATTTCACACAATGTCCTAATTTCATTGGAATTGGGGTTGTAAATAAAATGTAAATATTTCTGCTGTGGTTCAATGTGTTCAGATGGAAACTCTTGGCCAATCATATCATAGAATTTATGACTTTCACATTTGGTTCACAATGGTTGTTTAAATCAAAGTTCCTATAGCTTGAATTATAGGTGGTGCTCCAGAGATAATTAACTATCATTCTAATAAAAATTATTCAAAATAATTAATAAATCTTAAAATTGTTAATTATTTTGGTGACCTGCTGAATGAGGTCCAGTCCAATTTTATTCAATGTAGGATTTTAATAATTCCATTTGCTACATATTATTGATGCCTCCGTGTGAGGAGCCATTAATCCCAAATTATTAAATTAAACGCCCTGTCACACCTTGACTATTCAGACAGTGTATGCCAACCATATTAAAAAACGTTTCAATAAGTTAAGGATAAGTTAAGAGCAAGTTGAAGCATGTTGAAAACACTCTGAAGCTCACTGATGTACATCCTAATACGCTGAGCTCCTCAAAAAATTTTGAGTATGCTGAAAATTTTCAATGCATGCCAGCGTGTGACTCATACGTCCTGCATATGCTGGACATAAGTTGTAGGTAAGTTATGTGATTGCTGGCAGACGTTTCTTGTAATTTATGCATAAGTTTCATTACAGTAGAAGTCTTTCTGAAATCTCTGTAACTAGGTTTAAGGATATGATTCCTTCTTTGTTATGTTCTTCAATGCTATATACCAACACAGTGCAGAGTAGCTACCTAAACTCTGTGAGTGAGATAGATTATCTCGTCAATAGTTTTACATCCTCATTGAGCACAACTTTGGATGCTGTAGCTCCTCTGAAAAAGAGAGCCTTAAATCAGAAGTGCCTAACTCCGTGGTATAACCCACAAACTCGCAGCTTAAAGCAGATAACCCCTAAGCTGGAGAGGAAATGACATCTCACTAATTTAGAAGATCTTCATTTAGACTGGACAAAGAGTCTGTTGCTCTATAAAAAAGCCCTCCGTAAAGCTAGGACATCTTACTATTCATCACTCATTGATGAAAATAAGAACAACCGCAGGTTTCTTTTCAGCACTGTAGCCAGGCCGACAGAGTCAGAGCTCTATTGAGCTGAGTATTCCTTTAACTTTAACTAGTAATGACTTCATGACTTTCTTTGCTAATAAAATTTTAACTATTACAGAAAAAGTTATTCACAACCATCCCAAAGACATATCTTTATGTTCGACTGCTTTCAGTAATGCTTGTATTTGGTTAGACTCTTTCTCTCCGATTGTTCTGTCTGAGTTACTTTCATTAGTCACTTCCTCCAAACATCAACATGTCTATTAGACCCCATTTCTACCAGGCTGCTTAAGGAAGCCCTACCGTTAATTAATGCTTCGATCTTAAATATGATCAATCTATCTTTATTAGTTGGCTATGTTCCACAGGCTTTTAAGGTGGCAGTAATTAAACTATTACTTAAAAAGCCATCACTTGACCCAGCTATCTTAGCTAATTATAGGCCAATATGGGTGAGATATGCTCTCTCCTTCTAGTCCCCGTTAGTACTCTAGCTGAGCATTTTGAATTAACTGAAGGCTTTTCAGTTTTTCTCTCAAAAATTCTTGAAAGGGTAGTTGCAAAACAGCTAACTGTTCATCTGCAGAGGAATGGTCTATTTGAAGAGTTTCAGTCAGGTTTCAGAATTCATCATAGTACAGAAACAGCATTAGTGAAGGATATAAATGATCTTCTTATGGCCTCAGACAGTGGACTCATCTCTGTGCTCGTCCTGTTAGACCTCAGTGCAGCTTTTGATACTGTTGACCATAAAATGTTATTACAGAGATTAGAGCATGCCATAGGTATTAAAGACACTGCGCTGCAGTGGTTTGAATCATATTTATCTAATAGATTACAATTTGTTCATGTAAATGGGGAGTCTTCTTCAAGGACTAAGGTTAATTATGGAGTTCCACAAGGTTCTGTGCTAGGACCGATTTTATTCACTTTATACATGCTTCCCTTAGGCAGTATTATTAGAAAGCATTGCTTAAATTTTCATTGTTACGCAGATGATACCCAGCTTTATCTATCCATGAAGCCAGAGGACACACTCCAATTAGTTAAACTGCAGGAATGTCTTTCAGACATAAAGACATGGATGACCTCTAATTCCCTGCTTTTAAATTCAGATAAAACTGAAGTTATTGTACTTGGCCCCACAAATCTTAGAAACATGGTGTCTAACCAGCTCCTTACTCTGGATGGCATTACCCTGACCTCTAGTAATACTGTGAGAAATCTTGGAGTCATTTTTGATCAGGATATGTCATTCAATGCGCATATTAAACAAATTTGTTGGACTGCTTTTTTGCATTTGCGCAATATCTCTAAAATTAGAAAGGTCTTGTCTCAGAGTGATGCTGAAAAACTAATTCATGCATTTATTTCCTCTAGGCTGGACTATTGTAATTCATTATTATCAACTTGTCCTAAAAGTTCCCTGAAAAGCCTTCAGTTAATTCAAAATGCTGCAGCTAGAGTGCTAACAGGGACTAGAAGGAGAGAGCATATCTCACTCATATTGGCCTCTCTTCATTGGCTTCCTGTTAATTCTAGAATAGAATTTAAAATTCTTCTTCTTACCTCATAGTACCATATCACCCCAATAGAGCGCTTCGCTCTCAGACTGCAGGCTGCTGGGGGGTTCCCATGATGCACTGAGTGTTTCTTTCTCTTTTTGCTCTGTATGCACCACTCTGCATTTATTCATTAGTGATTGATCTCTGCTCCCCTCCACAGCATGTCTTTTTCCTGGTTCTCTCCCTCAGCCCCAACCAGTCCCAGCAGAAGACTGCCCCTCCCTGAGCCTGGTTCTGCTGGAGGTTTTTTCTTGTTAAACAGAGTTTTTCCTTCCCACTGTCGCCAAGTGCTTTCTCACAGGGGGTCGTTTTGACCGTTGGAGTTTTTCCGTAATTATTGTATGGCTTTGCCTTACAATATAAGGTGCCTTGGGGCGACTGTTTGTTGTGATTTGGCGCTATATAAATAAAATTTGATTTGATTTGATTTGACTGTGGATGACTGGATGAAAGTCATATTCAGTGATGAATCTCGAATCTGCTTTGGGCAAGGTGATGATGCTGGAACTTTTGTTTGGTGCTGTTCCAATGAGATTTATAAAGATGACTGTCTGAGGAGAACATGTAAATTTCCACAGTCATTGATGATATGGGGCTGCATGTCAGGTAAAGGCACTGGGGAGATGGCTGTCATTACATCATCAATAAATGCACAAGTTTACGTTGATATTTTGGATACCTTTCTTATCCCATCAATTGAAAGGATGTTTGGGGATGATGAAATCATTTTTCAAGATGATAATGCATCTTGCCATAGAGCAAAAACTGTGAAAACATTCCTTGCAAAAAGACACATAGGGTCAATGTCATGGCCTGCAAATAGTCTGGATCTTAATCCAATTGAAAATCTTTGGTGGAAGTTAAAGAAAATGGTCCATGACAAGGCTCCAACCTGCAAAGCTGATCTGGCAACAGCAATCAGAGAAAGTTGGAGCCAGATTGATGAAGAGTACTGTTTGTCACTCATTAAGTCCATGTCTCAGAGACTGCAAGCTGTTATAAAAGCCAGAGGTGGTGCAACAAAATACTAGTAATGTGTTGGAGCGTTCTTTTGTTTTTCATGATTCCATAATTTTTATCTCAGAATTGAGTGATTCCATATTTTTTCCCTCTGCTTGGTCTAAAAAAGTAACCGTTACTGACTGCCACAATTTTTTTCCTGATTTCTTATAGTGTTTCTTAAAGCAGAAAGTTGCCATTTGAAATGACTTTAGTTTTGTGTCATGTCTGTGATTTGCTTTTTTCTACAAAATTAAACAACTGAATGAACATCCTCCAAGGCCGGTGATTCCATAATTTTTGCCAGGGGTTGTAGTTAGGGCTGGATCAGGTGATCCTGAACCATCCCTTAGTTATGCTGCTATAGACTTAGACTGCTGGGGGGTTTCCCATGATGCACCCAGTGTTTCTTTTTATTCACCTCTTTTTGCTCTGTATGCACCACTCTGCTTTTAATCATTAGTGATCGATCTCTGCTCCCCTCCACAGCATGTCTTTTTCCTGATTCTCTCCCCTCAGCCCCAACCAGTCCCAGCAGAAGACTGCCCCTCCCTGAGCCTGGTTCTGCTGGAGGTTTCTTCCTGTTAAAAGGGAGTTTTCCTTCCCACTGTCGCCAGGTGTTTGCTCATAGGGGCTCATTTTGACCGTTGGGGTTTTTCTGTAATTATTGTATGGCTTTTGCCTTACAATATAAAGCGCCTTGGGGTGACTGGTGTGATTTGGCGCTATATAAATAAAATTGATTTGATTTGATTTAAGTCTTGATCCATCCATGAATGCTTGCCACTGATTGGCTGAAAGCCGCGGTCCGTATGCAGAACGACTGTTTCATTCACATGAAAAAAATATAAAGTCTTTTCAGTCCAACTCACCATCACAGATGGATATGAATCCACATAAAGCTCCTGATTTTTGAAAATGACCTTGGAAAATCCTTTAATTTGTGGCTGGAAACTTGGCGTTTTAAAGCAAGTCCCTCAGTGTTTTTTTCTGCTGCAGGTGCATTTCTCATGTCGGTGCTGTGCTCTGAACACACAGAAGTGCTGTAATGATTTAAACTTTTAAAGCACTGTTGATGTGGTGTGATCATCAGACGACCTGATCAATCGATCAGGGTGATCACACCTGATTAATACGCTGTTTAAATATTTTAAGTACCGTGGCTTTCGGTGATCACCACACCGACAGATCACACAGCACTTCATTCAGATCATACCTGATCACGGTTGTCTGGCGCTTTAAAAGTTTAAATCATCACAGCGTTTCATTATTCAGGTCTGTGATGACCTGATCAGGAAGCAGCCGGCACTATCAACAATTAAAGAGACTAGGTAAGCCCAAACAGATAGTGCAGGTGAACTGGGAATATCTGGAGGACCCCACTGTATGACAGATCTTCAACTCGCATCTCTGGCAGAGCTTTTCAGGGATCCCTGTGGAGGTTGGGGGTATTAAACCAGAATGGGCAATGTACAAAGCTTCCATTGCTGAAGCCGCAGTGGGGAGCTGTGGCCTGAAGGACTTAGGTGCCTCACGGGGCAGCAACCCTCGAAGACCGTGGTGGACACTGGTGGTCAGGGAAGCCATCCAACTGAAGAAGGAGTCCTTCCGGGATATGTTAATTGTGGGGACACCGGAAGCAGTTGCAAAGTGCAACAGGCCCAAATTGTGGCAGCCTCTGCTGTGAGGTAGGCAAAGCAGTGGGTGTTGGAGGAGTTTGGAGTAACCATGGAGAAGGACGTTCGGTGTGCACCAAGGTACTTCTGGCGGGCCGTGAAGCACCTCAGGAGAGGAAAACGGGGAACCATCCAAGCTGTCTACATTAAGGATGGTACTCTGTTGACCTCAACTGAGGAGGTAGTCAGGTGCTGGCAGGAAAACTTTGAGCAACTCCTGCATCAGATCATACGCCTCTATAGTAATGGCAGGGGTGGAATCTGATGGGGACTCATCATCAATTTTCCCGGTGGAGGTCACTGAGGTAGTCAAACAACTCCGCAGTGGCAAAGCCCTGGGGGTTGATGAGATCCATCCAGAAATGCTGAAGGCTCTGGGTGTGGAGGGACTGTCTTGGATGACACCTCTCTTCAACACTGCGTTAAGGTCTGGGACAGTGCCTAAGGAGTGGCAAAATGGGGTAGTGGCCCAATATTTAAAAAGGGGGACCAGAGAGTGTTTACCAATTACAGGGGCATCACACTACTCAGCCTCATTGGTAAAGTCTACTCCAGGGTGCTTGAAAGGAGGCTTTGGCCGACAGTCAAACCTCAGACTGAACAGGAACAATGTGGCTTCCACCCTGGCCGTGGAACAGCCAACTAACTCTTCACTCTCAGAAGGATCCTGGAGGGGGACTGGGAGTATGCCCATCCAGTCTCCAAAGAACTCCAAAGAAGAAAAATAAGTTTATGAACAGCTTCTTAAAGAAAAGGAGGAGAGCTTCCAGAAGGAATGAGCTTGATAAACAGCAGCATCAGAGTTTTTGTTGCCAGATATAGTGAAATTAAATCACAAGGCCCTGTCACACCTTGACGATTTAGCCAGCGTTTGCCTGCCATATTAAAAAGGCTGGCATACGCTGTCGTACATCTAATAAATTAATACAGCTGTCACGCGATTATCCAACGTCTGCAGACAGCGCCGTTTCAACCCAGTGGTTCTGGTCGGTATCATTTTCATTGTGTACAGAATGCTGATGAGTGGACTGGCTGTGGGAAGCGCTGCCGTGAATGAATGATGTGCTGTCTGTCCAAAGTCCTCCCCCACCCTCTAATCCAACTCACCACTAGATGGTGGTGAGTTGTTCTGAACACTCTTTACCCGAGTGTTCAGAACATACGGACTCAGATCAGATGATACGATCACAAAATTGATCATCGAACTTGGGCATAGGGTGCTTTGGTACCATGTATGCTTATGAGCATCTTTATGTTTGAACATGGTATTTGAAAGTCCATGACTAGTACAGAAGTCCAACAACAAACGACCCCTCGGGTTTAGATCCTAGAGGCCATTCCTCCCAATCATGCCTCTCCAGGTGTCTCTGTCATTGCCCACGTGTGTGTTGAACTACCCCAGCAGAACAATGGAGTCCCCCACTGGAGCCCCATACAGGACTCCATGCAGGAACTCCAAGAAGGCTGACTACTCCAAACTGCTGTTTGGTGCATACGCACAAACAAATTCAATTAACCGATGACCCCCTGAGTTAACATTTGCCCCAAGAAGAACCTTGAAAACATGAGTCCTTTTTAAATTCACTTAAAGACTCCTTAAAATGCTGACTGGCCACTAAATGTTTAGAGTTGGGATTCTGCTGATCTCTGCCTGGAAATGTATAAATCCAGGTTGCTATTTGTTTGTTATCAATTCTAATTTTTTATCCAAAAGGTAGAATTAGAGGCCAGTTTGTCTGGAAAATTTCTTGGTTTACAATGTGGATGAACAAACAATCATCACTACAGCGCCTCTTCAGGCAACCTATCAGATGGAGCAAAGCTTTTATTTTGAAATGCCAACAACATTTTACACTGCTATTATTTAGAAGATCCCAAAGAGGCAAACATGAACACAAACTTGCTGTCCAACAGCCTGGTGCCATATTCAGCTGTGTACACATCACGCCCTGAATGCAGTTTATTCCTCACAAAATATGATTTATTGTTGACTGAGCCACAGTAACACTTTACAGGTCCAACAGAACAAGGATGTTGAAACACACGTGCACTTTATTTATCGAAAAATTTAATAATATATTTCAAAAATACACTGAATAATTTTCAGTCTAATTCTGTGCTTCTGGGACTGTCAAACCAAGAGAAAATGTTTGCTTTATATTGTTTGTTTACCATATATTTCTTCCTTGCAGCGACAGTGTGTTTTTTTTTTTAACAAGAAATAAATCTGGAATGTTGCATCATAGCCTCTGGAGAACATCAACTAGATGTTGAAAAACTTGAAAAACAGAATATTTGTTGGTAATGAAGCTTCAGGATGCTTTCTGTATGGAGACACTAGTTACAGTACATTCATTGCTCAGGTGTGTTTTTGGCCCATCCTTCCACACAAACAGTCTTCAAATCTTTAAGATTCTGTGGACCTCTTCTATGAACTCAGCTCTTTAGTTCTTTCTATTCTTTTCTATTGGATTCAAGACAGGTGATTGGCTGGGCCATACTAGCTCTGAAACCAGTTGAGTTTCCTTGGCTTCCTTGTGGTTGGGATCATTGCCTTGTTCAAATGTCCACCTTTGTTTCATCTTCATCATTCTGGTAGATGGCAGCAGATTTTTATCAAGAATGTCTCTGTACATTTTTCATTCATCCTTTCTTCAAATATGTGAAGTTTACCAGTGCCGTATGCTGAAAAACAACTCCACACCATGATGTTCCCACCTCCAAACTTCACTGTTGGTATGGTGTTTTGGGGATGATGTGCAGTGCCATTTGACCTCCAAACATGGTGTGTTTATGGCATCCAAACAGTTAAATTTTGGGCTTAACTGACCAGACTGTATTCTCCCAGTATTTCACAGGCTTGCCTAAGTGTTGTGCAGGAAACTTTAAACAAGCTTCAACATGCTTTTTCTTTAGCAACGGAATCTTGTATGGTGAGTGTGCATACAGCCCATGGTGGTTGAGTTTTCTTGTTGTTTTCTTTGAAACAATTGTACCTGATAATTCTATGTCTTTCTGAAGATCTGCACAAGTGGTCCTTGGCTCTTGGACAGCTATTCTGATTACACTATGTAACACAATTTTTGTTCCTGGCTTCTAAGTGTTATATTTCAACTGCTTATGTCTAAAGTCTATGGAAAAATGACTACATTCAGCACAAACTTTGATTTTATTTTTTTTTTACGTTCTAGAAAGTTCTAAAAGTTTCTTGAAGTTTCTAGATAATTCTGGAAACTTCTAGAAAATTCTGGACAGTTCTAGCAGTTAAAGAATATTCTAGAAGACTACTCAGTAGTAGTGAAGGCGAATCGAGAATATTCTTGAAAACAGACAAATTTCAAAATATCATCAATCAATCAAGTTTCTGTGGAATAACAGCTATTTTCTATTTATTTAAGGCATAACAGGTTAGGAAAACACACTGTGTACCCAGGAACAAAACAAAAATAAAAAATTGTTACATAGTGTAATTCTTTTCACTCCTCTGTCAGAAATCTTGTGAGGAACACCTGGTCATGGTTGATTTATGGTGAAATGATGATCTTTCCATTTCAGGATTATGGCCTCAACAGTGCTCACAGGAATATTCAGAAGTTTAGAAATCCTTCTGTAAACAAAGCCATCATTATGCTTTGCAACAATAAAGTTGTAACGATCTTGAGAGAGCTCTTTGCTTTTAAACCATCATGAGATGTTTCTTGTGTGACACCTGGGTAATGAGACACCTTTGTAGATGCCATCGGTTGGGAGAGACCCAGCTGATCTTAATTTACACTGACAAGGGGCAGGATTGCATTCTAATTACTGATAGATTTCAGTTAGTTTTCTTGGCTTTCCATGCCTTTTTGCGTGAACTCAAGTTTTATGGGTGAACACATTCACATGTTCATTACTTTTTCCCTGTGTCATTCCACATTATTACACATAATTTATGTACATGCATGGTTTGATTACTTGGTATGTGTGGCTTCCTTGGGTTGTTACCGACATCTGGTAAATATTTCATGTCAGTAGCACCTTTAGAAATATATTAACTGAGAAAAATGGTGAAATGCTCAATTCCTATTTTACCTGCTGTGTGTGTGTGTGTGTGTGTGTGTGTGTGTGTGTGTGTGTGTGTGTGTGTGCGTGCGTGCGTGCGTGCGTGCGTGCGTGCGTGCGTGCGTGCGCACACGTGCATACACAGTTAACCATATAAAACCTTCTGCCTTTGGTTGTCAGTAGCAAATATTATTCTTTCACATATTTTATTTGTGAACTTCAGTCATACTGGAAATAAGACAGAGCTGAAGACAGATTTAATAAGAAAAATGGACTGCAATTACCACAGAAGAGAAAGTCCAAGAACAGCTCTGATTTGCAACTCAGCAATGTTTGAACTTTTTGGAAACTCTTGCTCTGTCAGGAGCTGATTTATGAAGAAAACTGTTTTTTGAGCAATTTTTCGCTCATATTTGACAGCACTTTTGGTCATCTTGGGATGTATCACGAAGTGCTGTTTTATTAGGTGAATATCACATTTTCTTGTCAGAGGGTGATGGTGCTGAAAATAAAATTAGTTATAAATAAACTTTCAAGACTCAAACTTGCTTACACAGGAAGTTTTGCTGAGTAAAATTTACTCTGCTGGGATAACATTTGGTCCCAGTCTAAATACAGTTAAATATACTGCACAGGGATAAATCAACTCAACATAGTGTAAAATCAACTCTTGTTGGAGTAAAACCACTTGCATTGACTTGACGCTGTCGCAGACTGAACGCTCCCCCCTGCTTTCACTGCGCATGCGTCATCAGCCGCGGCGCACCGATTAACACCTTGTTTCACCTTAAAACTGCATCTCCAGTCATCATCTATCTCAGCGACAGATATCTGAAGCTTTATTTCATCAGAAAAGGTGGAGGAAGTGATCACAGCGCAACAGCTACATGAGCTGCTTGCTGTTGCCTTCACTGACTATCCGTCATTTCAAAGCATCACAGATTAATGCCTAGTTCCTGCTTAAAATGGCCTCGTTTCTCCATAAACTGACTTTAGAATGATTTAAGAGGTTTTACCTTGTCATCTGATGGTTAATAATCCCATTAATCCATTTGATCACTTAAGGTGAAGACAGTCCATCCACAGAGTGTCTGAGCTCTGAAATGACGCATGCACAGTGAAGGCAGGGCGGGGGACGTTCAGTCGGCGACCCTGTAGAGCTGATTTCACTCTATAATAGTGTTGTTGTTGTTTTTTTTTTACTCTATTTAGACTGGGATCAGATGTTATCCCAGTAGAGTAAATTTTACGCAGCAAAATTTACTGTGTACTTGCCAATTAAAATAACATAAATGAAGTCAGGGTTTTTTTTTTTGTTTGTTTGTTTTTTTATAAGATTTATGGGCCTTTCACACCGGACGCATCAGAAGTGTCAGAGGTAGGGATGGGTATTGATAAGGTTTTATCAATATCGATGCCATTATTGATTCTGCTTATCGATCCGATTCCTTATCGATTCCCTTATCGATACCTCGTGAGTTTTGTACTAAAAGTAGGCTTTACAGGTTTTCTATGTATTTCCTTGAGTCTTAAAGTAAATAAATATGAAATTAGTCACTGTATCCTTGATCTCTGGATATAAATAAAAATAAACAAAATGGTGTTTCGCTTTGAAGTTATTAATTCAGACTGAATTCTATCATTCTATCTTGACTTGTCTGAGAGCCGCGCAATGTTTGAAGCTGTGTGAACAGAACAGAGGATGATTCTCGTTTCTTTCTCGCAACAAGACAGGAGTCCCAGTTAGTAACTTTAATCCACACAAAAGTGAATCACAACTCATATTCAGGGATGAAAGTGGTGAAAAACAAAAAAAGCTGAAACCCAAAATTACCCCCCAACACCACCTGCATGAAAATGTTTCAATTGTAGAAGCTCTGAAATGCAATCTGGGACTATTCCAGACAATAAACTGGAGTCAGTGCTGAATCCATTTAGGTGAGAAAAAAAAACAAAACACAACTTTCCTTATTCAGATTCATTCCAGTAGTATTCTGCTCTTACTAGGATGCAGCAGTTTTCTAGTTTGGCAGATAGTTCTGGAGGAAATCACTGAAGAAATTAACAAACTGAAAATATGGTTTGACCGAAACAAACTGTCATTAAACTTAAATAAGACAGGGATGAAATGGAGGTGTAAAAGTCACTAGGTGTTCACAGGAAACATTTATTTCTGTATGTATTTATTTATTTATTTATGTTAGTTGCTATTATATATTTTCTGTTGTGTTTCTATTCAGGTTTTTTTGTCTCTTTCTCTAAAATTGTATATAATAATCATTAGATTATTAATATATAAGCAAAAATAAATTTAAGGAATATTACAATTTGAAAACAAATGCACCCAAACGTGATGACGTCTGCAATTGCTAAATGCTAATTTTGAACATTGAAAATGCCATAGACATGCTAACGCGTTAGCATCGCTCCCGTTTTTAAGTTATAAAATACATCTATCAACTGTTTCAGAAGACCATAACAGGTCAGTTTAACATAGAAAAGGTAAATAATACAGACGTATGCTCTTTAGGGTTTTAGCGGGGGAAAATTAAGCGAAAGAAAGAAATAAATGAAGCAATCGACTGAAGCATTGCTTCAATCTGCGAACCACGCTTCGATTGGTTCAAGGTTCAAAGCAAAGCCGCGCTGCAGAAAAGTTGATTAAGGACCCGCTGCAGGGTCTGTAATCAATGTAGAGAAATGATCATTTTCCTGACAAACACCCGCCAAAACAACGGCCACTCTGAAGGACTGATAACAGAATCGTTAAGCACAAAGCTTATTGATGTCGGTGGATCGAATCATTTCTTAACGATACCCGAAAGGAACCGGTTCTCGATACCCATCCCTAGTCAGAGGCATCACGAATCGGTCTAAAAAGCATTATTTTCAACACGTTGCTTTTTAAAGGCATCAGACGGGAGCGCGCATTGCCGCTTGTTGGCAGGCTGACACGGTCAAAGTTCAACCCAATCCAACTTTCGCCGCTCTGAACTGTGACGTAGCTTCGCGCTATCCAATAAGAACTATGCGTCGGGCCTAGGGTTGCCAACCGTCCCTTGAAAAACGGAATCGGCCCTTATTTGGAAATAAAAGTGTGCGTTCTGTATTGACCTGAAACGGGACGCAGTTTGTATTTCTGTGAGAATCAAAAAGTCTGTAAAATGTCAATGGAATTGACTGGCGCTTTATATGGAAACTTACGGTAAATTTGATCCCAGCCTCTCTCCTGCTTTTCACCAGTGAGCTGACAGACACGAGTTGACAATACAGAATCACTCTTATCTCATTGGTCGAGGGACATCTGCTCGCAAGAAGATACTGACGTCATGAGCCGACGACGGTCGCTGGACGACAATAACAAAGCAGCATGGCTGATATCGATACAGACACTGACACTGGCACTGCAGATATGCCTACGGACAGCAATGTCTGTAACGTCGTTACTCCTCCTCCTAAAAAAAAACACAAAAAAGAATGCAAAAACACAGGGGAGAATGAGAAAAGGAAAATGGTTGGGTGGAAAAGGTGCGCGACAACAGTATTGTTTACTTTTCAGACTTTTTGCACTTTTTATTACACTAAATGTGTAAATGTGCACTGTTACATTGTTTTGGATGATGTAAATTTTCTATTGTTTTTTTTTGTTAATTTATACAATTTTAAGTTAAGCAATAGCACTACAGAGATTTATTTTTAAAGAATGCTCATATTGAAATTGTGAGTGAAAATTTATTTTGCACTAAAAATAAATTGCTAAATAATAATTTGTTTTCCACATGTTCATATCAGAACAAATGCATGTATGCATCTACCTAAATTCAGGTTCAAGTCAACAGTCAAATGGTTAAAAATCATTTCACACAGACGCTGGGAAGGGTGAAGGCAATGGTCAGTCGGCCGGTCGGCCCTGGCGGTGAGGTGTCCCTTATTTATTTTTCAGAGAGTTGGCAACCCTAGTCGGGCCAAACCATGGAAGACTAGTGGCAGAAACCATTGATCTCTACAAAACAGAAACGTGTCACAGGACTGCTCATTTATAGAGCAGTTTTCTGAAGACAAATCCTTGCAAATGTTTTTTTTTTTATCTCAAAATTTCTGATTAAAAAAAGAGTTTAGAACACTTGTAATTCAAATAGCTAAATAAATAAAAGGTTCTTTAGAAACCTTTCTTCATCTGTAAATTAAAACCACCTGTAACCTTGGACATTTATTTTTAGACAAATAAAATAACATGGAAATTTGTACATTTTTAAAGTCTGGTAGATTATTTATATCTCATTTCAACCAGAAAAACAGACACTGTAAATAAATACAAATGTTTATTATAAATGCAACAGCAGATAATTTAAGAATGACTGCAGTGTGGTTGTAAAGTAGGATTTCTGTGACATAAACCTCATGATGATTTTTTTTAATTGAGTCATTTCAACTTCTAATTACATCAAAATTTGTGATTGGCTTTAATGTTGTGATCAGGACAGAGGCATTTCTAAAATCTGAATTTCACTAGTGATTGTGAATGTTTTAAAATTGTGCACAATAAGGGGAGAGTTTCGACCTGTGCAAATGTCTTGACTTTGATTTCATGAACATTTTTAATGATCCATTCATTTATTGTTAAACTGTAAAATGAAACACCTTTTTTTAAAAAAAGTAATAAAATAGTTGCTGTTCAAAGAGCCTTTTATTTAGAAGCAGGTGATGTTATGCTGGATTCTCGGGACCAGATGAAGGTCTCGTCTGCAGCTTTGACCTCTGGTGTTGTTGCTGAAGACACTTTTCTCCTATTTTGAAGAGCAGAGATGTTTTCTTCCAACTGGACTTCATGGTGTTCAGCTCATCAGTGGACATTTTTGAAGCACATCTGTATTTAGGTTGTCTGCACAGCAAATGTTCCTGATTGGGACAAATGAAAAATATCTCTTAAAATATAAAGAAACATTACAGTGTGTGTGTGTGTAAGGCCCATTAGTGGGACTATAATTTTTTACATCGTGTGTATTTTTTTCTAAACTCACAAGCCTTGTAGCCACACTTTCTTTTATGTCACTCTGCTTGGACAGACACAGTCACGTGTCCTTTAACCTTTGTCATGCTGGGGCTCCACAGGAGGCCAAGAAGATGCTGTCCATGGGCATCACGGGGCCTGAGGGCCACGAGCTGTGTCGGCCAGAGGCAGTGGAAGCCGAAGCCACTCAGCGAGCCATCACCATCGCCCATGCTGTCAGCTGCCCCCTGTATGTGGTCCATGTTATGAGCAAATCTGCCGCCAAGGTGATCGCCAATGCTCGCAGTGACGGTGAGCAGGTCTTTTCTTTACGCTGGAGGGTAATAGTGATTTTGCTTCTGTGGTCTTCTGAAAGCCAATGCTGATATTTTGTCATGATATTAAATTTCTTTTCAAATAACAGTATTTAAATAATTCACGTGATATCCACCAACTACAATTTGGAGTTTTTCTTTTGGTCCTCAGGGCGCGTGGTGTTCGGGGAGCCCATTGCAGCTGGTTTGGCTGTGGATGGTTCTCATTATTGGAATAAAGAGTGGGCCCATGCTGCCGGATTTGTGATGGGACCTCCACTAAGACCGGACCCCAGCACCCCAGGGTGCCTCATGGACCTGCTGGCCAAGTCAGTGGAGTTTAATTATATATATATATATATATATATATATATATATATATATATATATATATATATATATATATATATATATACAACCCCTAGCAAAAATTATGGAATCACCAGCCTCGGAGGATGTTCATTCAGGGAGTTTTTCCTTCCCACTGTCGCCAAGTGCTTGCTCACAGGGGGTTGTTTTGACCGTTGGGGTTTTTACGTAATTATTGTATGGCCTTGCCTTACAATATAAAGCGCCTTGGGGCAACTGTTTGTTGTGATTTGGCGCTATATAAATAAAATTGATTGATTGATTCAGTTGTTTAATTTTGTAGAAAAAAAGCAGATCACAGACATGACACAAAGCTAAAGTCATTTCAAATGGCAACTTTCTGGCTTTAAGAAACACTAAGAAATCAGGAAAAAAAATTGTGGCAGTCAGTAACGGTTACTTTTTTAGACCAAGCAGAGGGAAAAAAATATGGAATCACTCAATTCTGAGGAAAAAATTATGGAATCATGAAAAACAAAAGAACGCTCCAACACATCACTAGTATTTTGTTGCATCACCTCTGTCTTTTATAACAGCTTGCAGTCTATGAGGCATGGACTTAATGAGTGACAAACAGTACTCTTCATCAATCTGGCTCCAACTTTCTCTGATTGCTGTTGCCAGATCAGCTTTGCAGGTTGGAGCCTTGTCATGGACCATTTTCTTTAACTTCCACCAAAGATTTTCAATTGGATTAAGATCCGGACTATTTGCAGGCCATGACATTGACCCTATGTGTCTTTTTGCAAGGAATGTTTTCGCAGTTTTTGCTCTATGGCAAGATGCATTATCATCTTGAAAAATGATTTCATCATCCCCAAACATCCTTTCAATTGATGGGATAAGAAAAGTGTCCAAAATATCAACGTAAACTTGTGCATTTATTGATGATGTAATGACAGCCATCTCCCCAATGCCTTTACCTGACATGCAGCCCCATATCATCAATGACTGTGGAAATTTACATGTTCTCTTCAGGCAGTCATCTTTATAAATCTCATTGGAACGGCACCAAACAAAAGTTCCAGCATCATCACCTTGCCCAATGCAGATTCGAGATTCATCACTGAATATATATCATCCAGTTATCCACAGTCCACGATTGCTTTTCCTTAGCCCATTGTAACCTTGTTTTTTCTGTTTAGGTGTTAATGATGGCTTTTGTTTAGCTTTTCTGTATGTAAATCCTGTTTCCTTTAGGCGGTTTCTTACAGTTCAGTCACAGACGTTGACTCCAGTTTCCTCCCATTCGTTCCTCATTTGTTTTGTTGTGCATTTTCGATTTTTGAGACATATTGCTTTAAGTTTTCTGTCTTGATGCTTTGATGTCTTCCTTGGTCTTCCAGTATGTTTGCCTTTAACAACCTTCCCATGTTGTTTGTATTTGGTCAAGAGTTTAGACGCAGCTGACTGCGAACAACCAACATCTTTTGCAACATTGCGTGATGATTTACCCTCTTTTAAGAGTTTGATAATCCTCTCCTTTGTTTCAATTGAGATCTCTTGTGTTGGAGCCATGATTCATGTCAGTCCGCTTGGTGCAACAGCTCTCCAAGGTGTGATCACTCCTTTTTAGATGCAGACTAACGAGCAGATCTGATTTGATGCAGGTGTTAGTTTTGGGGATGAAAATTTACAGGGTGATTCCATAATTTATTCCTCAGAATTGAGTGAGTCCATATTTTTTTTCCCTCTGCTTGGTCTAAAAAAGTAACCGTTACTGACTGCCACAATTTTTTTTCTTGATTTCTTATACTGTTTCTTAATGCCAGAAAGTTGTCATTTGAAATGACTTTAGTTCTGTGTCATGTCTGTAATCTGCTTTTTTTTTCTACAAAATTAAACAACTGAATGAACATCCTCCGAGGCCAGTGATTCCATAATTATTGCCAGGGGTTGTATATACTCAAAAGTGTACATACCCTGGCAGATTTTTTTTTTTTTTTGGCCATTTTTCAGAGAATATGAACAATAACACAAAAACTTTTTTTACTCATGGTTAGTGGTTGGGTGAAGCCATTTATTGACAAATAACAGTATTTACTCTTTTCAAATCATAATGACCACAGAAACTACCCAAATGAACCTGATCAAAAGTTGACATACTCCTGTTCTTACAAACAATATGGCACTCTATGGTAAACCTGCATGAAGTACACAGTTCTCAAAAACTGAGTGACTATGCAAGAAGTAGAAGAGTGAGGAAAGCCACCAAGACACCCAGACAACCCAGAAGAAGTTATAGGCTTATGTGGTTGTGATTAGAGAAATTATGCACAGTGCAAGCTTTGCATTTTGTACGTATCACCAGTTATCCATCTTCATGATGAAGTGGTATAGAGGACGATTTTCTTAAAAAGACCTGAAAGTTTAGCTACAAATTGCCAGAAGGTACATCTGAGATGCAAGCCTGGATTTAATCTGTTTTGGTGAAAGAAAATCCTTCTCTGCTCTGCTCCACTCCACTATGAAGCTAAGAGTGGTGATGAAAAATGTTAAATTTGCACTGTGCACAATTTCTCCAATCACAGCCACATACAGTAGTGTTCAGAATAATAGTAGTGCTATGTGACTAAAAAGATTAATCCAGGTTTTGAGTATATTTCTTATTGTAACATGGGAAACAAGGTACCAGTAGATTCTCACAAATCCAACAAGACCAAGCATTCATGATATGTACACTCGTAAGGGTATGAAATTGGGCTATTAGTAAAAAAAGTAGAAAAGGGCGGTGTTCACAATAATAGTAGCATCTGTTGTTGACGCTACAAACTCAAAACTATTATGTTCAAACTGCTTTTTTAGCAATCCTATGAATCACTAAAATCACTAGTATCACTAGTATTTAGTTGTATAACCACAGTTTTTCATGATTTCTTCACATCTATGAGGCATTAATTTTGTTTGTTTGGAACCAAGATTTTACTCATTTACTAGTGTGCTTGGGGTCATTGTCTTGTTGAAACACCCATTTCAAGGGCATGTCCTCTTCAGCATAAGGCAACATGACCTCTTCAAGTATTCTGACATATCCAAACTGATCCATGATACCTGGTATGCGAGATATAGGCCCAACACCATAGTAGGAGAAACATGCCCATATCATGATGCTTGCACCACCATGCTTCACTGTCTTCACTTTGAACTGTGGCTTGAATTCAGAGTTTGGGGGTTGTCTCACAAACTGTCTGCGGCCCTTGGACCCAAAAGAACAATTTTACTCTCATCAATCCACAAAATATTCCTCCATTTCTCTTTAGGCCTGTTGATGTGTTCTTTGGCAAATTGTAACCTCTTCTGCACATGTCTTTTATTTAACAGAGGGACTTTGCGGGGATTCTTGCAAATAAATTAGCTTCACACAGGCGTCTTCTAACTGTCACAGCACTTACAGGTAACTCCAGACTGTCTTTGATCATCCTGGAGCTGATCAACAGTGTTGTGAAAGTAACTTTGACAAGTTACTTTTTAGTTACTTTTTTAGTTGCTTTATACAGTTGCTTTATGCAGTTACTTCATTAGCAGCATTATGCAATTACTTTATTAGAATCTGCCGAAAACTTGCAACTAATAAGTAATGTAACTAATAAGGTAACGAGTAATGTAACTTGGTTACTCGTAAGATTGAGCAATCAGCAAAGTAACTCATCAGCAAAGTAACTAATAGTTACTTTTCTGAGTACTAAATCTTAAAAACAACCAAATTAGATTATGAGTAACTTTATTAATTACATTCAGCAGCTGCCGACAAGTTGTCCGCATGCTGCTAATGAACTAACTGTATGAAGTAACTGTAAAATATAACTGTATAAATTAACTAATGAAGTAACTTTCCAAAGTTACTTTCCCCAACACTACTGATCAATGGGTGAGCCTTTGCCATTGTGGTTATTCTTCTATCCATTTGATGGCTGTTTTCCCTTTTCTTCCACGCGTATCTGTTTTTTTTTTGTCCATTTTAAAGCATTGGAGATCATTGTAGATGAACAGCCTATCATTTTTTGCACCTGCGTATAAGTTTTCCCCTCTCCAGTCAACTTTTTAATCAAACTACGCTGTTCTTCTGAACAATGTTTTGAACGTCCCATTTTCCTCAGGCTTTCAAAGAGAAAAGCATGTTCAACAGGTGCTGGCTTCATCCTTAAATAGGGGACACCTGATTCACACCTGTTTGTTCCACAAAATTGATGAACTCACTGACTGAATGCCACACTACTATTATTGTGAACACCCCCTTTTCTACTTTTTTTTTTTACTAATAGCCCAATATCATAGCCTTAAGAGTGTGCATATCATGAATGCTTGGTCTTGTTGGATTTGTGAGAATCTACTGAATCTACTGGTACCTTGTTTCCCATGTAACATTAAGAAATATACTCAAAACCTGGATTAATCTTTTTAGTCACATAGCACTACTATTATTCTGAACACTACTGTAAGCCCATAACTTCTCCTGGGTTGTCTGGGTGTCTTGGTGGCTTTCCTCACTCATCTCCTTCTTGCAAAGTCACTCAGTTTTTGAGAACTGTCTACTCCATGAAGATTTACCATAAAGTGCCATACTGTTTGTATTTCTTTGTAATTAATGTAAATAAAGTCCAAGACATATTCAGTGGCAGCTTCACCATCAGAGAGCCTCGTCCACAACTACCACAAAAGACTCCAAGCTGTCAGTGATGTTAAAAGGGACAACACAGGGCATTAAGAACAGGGGTATGTAAACTTTTGATCAGGGTCATTTGGGTAGTTTCTGTTGTCATTATGATTTCAAAAGAGTAAACACAGTTGTTTGACAATAACTGGCTTCACTCAACCACTAACCATGAGTGAAACAAAGTTTTTGTGTTATTCTTCATATTCTCTGAAAAATGGCCAAAAAAACTAAACTTCTGCCAGGGTATGTAAACGTTTGAGCACAACTGTGTGTGTGTGTGTATATACAGTGAGGAAAATAAGTATTTGAACACCCTGCGGTTTTGCAAGTTCTCCCACTTAGAAATCGTAGAGGGGTCTGAAATTTTCATCAAAGGTGCATGTCCACTGTGAGAGACATAATCTAAAAAAAAAAAAAATCCAGAAATCACAATGCATGATTTTTTTTAATAATTTATTTGTATGTTACTGCTGCAAATAAGTATTTGAACCCCTACCAACCAGCAAGAATTCTGGCTCACACAGACCTGTTAATTTTTCTTTAAGAAGCCCTCTTATTCTGCACTCTTTACTTGTATTAATTGCACCTGTTTGAACTTGTTACCTGTATAAAAGACACCTGTTCACACACTCAATCAATCACACTCCAACCTGTCCACCATAGCCAAGACCAAAGAGCTGTGTAAGGACACCAGGGACAGGGAACTGTAGACCTGCACAAGGTTGGGATGGACTACAGGACAACAGGCAAGCAGCTTGGTAGAAGACAACAATTGTTATGATTATTTATTAGAAAGTAGAAGAAACACAAGATGACTGTCAATCTCCCTCAGTCTGGGATTCCATGCAAGATCTCACTTTGTGGGGTAAGGATGATTCTGAGAAAGCTCAGAATCACACAGGAGGACCTGGTCAGTGACCTGAAGAGAGCTGGGACCACAGTCACAAAGATTACATTAGTAATGCATGATGCTGTCATGGTTTAAAATCCTGCAGGGCAGCAAGGTCCCCCTGCTCAAACTAGCACATGTCCAGGCCCATTTGAAGTTCACCAGTGACCATCTGGATGATCCAGAGGAGGCATGGGAGAAGGAATAGAGCTTTTTGGAATCAACTCCTTACCATGTTTAGAGGATGAGAACAACCCCAAGACAATCATCCCAACCATGAAGCATGGGGGTGGAAACATCATACTCTGGGGGTGCTCTTCTGCAAAGGGGACAGGACGACTGCACCGTATTGAAGGGGGGATGGATGGGGTCATGTATTGGGAGATTTTGGCAAACAACCTCCTTCCCTCAGTAAGAGCATTGAAGATGGGTCATGGCTGGGTCTTCCAGCATGACAATGACCCCAAACACACAGCCAGGGCAACTGAGGAGGGGCTCCGTAAGAAGCATTTCAAGGTCCTGGAGTGGCCTGGGCAGTCTCCAGACCTAAACTCAATAGAAAATCCTTGGATGGAGCTGAAACTCCAAACCTGAAATATCTAGAGAAGATCTGTATGGAGGAGTGGACCAAAATACCTGCTGCAGTGTGTCCAAACCTGGTGAAAAACTACAGGAAACGTTTGACCTCTGTAATTGCAAACAAAGGCTACTGTACCAAATATTAACATTGATTTTCACAGGTGTTCAAATACTTATTTGCAGCAGTAACATAACACCCGCTGCGCTCTCAGCAGTTGTGGGCCATCCTTAAAGGGGCAGTAACACCCCATAATCTGGTTAATCCCCATAAAATTGTCCCTGAAAGCCATATTAGTTTTTCGAACGGTGTCCACCTGGAGGTCTCTTACAGTTTCTGGAAAAAAATTGATGCAGCAAACATCCAAATCGTTCAGACATTTATTCGCAATAAAAAATAGACAAGAAGGGTAGACCACACCTCACTCTAAGCCTGCTCACAGGCGAATGAAGCAACCGACAGGCATGAAAAAACTCACGCATGCGCACGAGGGTTCAAGCTTGTCTGACGAAATCACACGTGATTCAAATCCATATGGTTTTTGAAAAAAATAATAAGGTCGGATACTTTTCTAACAGACCTCGTATATATATATGTGTGTGTGTGTGTGTGTGTATGTATATTTGACCCATAAACCCTTATGTTGATTTTTGGTGAAATTAAACTTTTCAAGAACTGCAAGATGGGTATTTGTGGTCTTTGATGCACTCTAGAGAGTGCTCCTCTAGTTGATTTTAAGATTTATTCTTTCCCCAATCCATTGTTTTCCTCTTTATCCATCATGTGTTAGTGGTGATCTGAGCGTGAGCGCGACGGACAACTGCACCTTCTCTGTGTGTCAGAAAGCCCTCGGCAAAGATGACTTCACCAAGATCCCAAATGGGGTGAACGGTGTGGAAGACAGGATGTCCGTCATCTGGGAGAAAGGAGTGGTACGTTCTAATGTGACCTGTAGCACTTGTGGTCAAATGGACTGTCGAGTCCATTTTCTGGACTTGACAGAAAATACATTAATGGTCTTATTGACTGAAGGTTTGTATGCGTTAACACGTGCACAAACACCATACCACTCTCAAAAAACTAACTAGTACTGTGCCTGCGGTCTTCCATTTCCTCACTATGTCAATCTACAGTGGAAACTGACAGCTGAAATCTCTGAGATAGCTCTTTGTATCCGTCCCCTGAACCATGATGTTGAAGCATCTTTGTTTTTAGTATAGAATTGAATAGAATAGAATGCTTTTTATTGTCATTATACACAAGGTACAACAAAATTAAAAGACAACTCCCGTAGTGCAAAGGTGTAAAAGTAAATATAAAAAGACAAATAAGAATATATACATGTCATTAGGTCATTTGAGAGTTGTTTAGAGGCTCCCATGTTGCCACTCATTAGAAGAGATGCAAAGAGGAGAAACATTTGCAAATGGCCACCTTAAATACCCTTAGTAAGTCCAGTCTGGAGGATGATTTTTTTTTTTCTTTTCTAGTGTGGAGCTTTTTTTTATGTCCAGTCTAAAGGTGTTTCTGAAGCAGCTGTGGGGGACACAGCATTTATGGTTTTGAGCCTTATTTAGATGACAGTAATCTTTGGAGGAAACAGTGACGATATTGGCAGAGTTCAGAACACAGATTATAATAAATAAATAAATAATGCAGGCGATTTTGGCATGGGTGGAGGTGATAAACTGTTTTTGGTTGGTTTTCTGCCAGCTCTTTGGTCATAATCAACTGATAAAAAATAATTGTTTTACGATCTGTGATATCAGAAAAAAGTGATGAGGAAGTGTGGATTTTTTTTATTTGCCCCCCCCCCCCCCCAAGAAACAATTTCAAATCTGAAAAATGACACAAGGGGCTGAAAGTATCAGCTATTTTTAAAATAAATATTGTCTTCCTTCTTGAATACTTTATTATTAAATATTAAATCCATTCACACAATAAATAAATATATAGTCTTACCTGTGTGTTTCAGTGAGATCATCTTTAAACTTCTCCACCTTTCCAAAACCACCATTTCAAAATGAGCAAATATTTGCACAAAAACAAAGTTTATCAGTTTGAACATTAAATATCTTGTCTTTGTGGTGTATTCAATTGAATATAGGTTGAAAATCATATTCTGTTTTTATTCACATTTCACACAACATCCCAACTTCATTGGACTTGGGGTTGTAGAATTGAATATGTTAAATAAATATAACTCATACAAACAGGGCTCCTCAAGGGAAGAAAGAAGTCTGGAAGCAGTGTTTCAACTGATCATTTTTCAAATCTCATAATGCGACAAAAGTCAAACAGTGACATCATTCACAGTGAAACATAACTTTGTGTCCTCAATCCCCTCAGCATAGCGGCAAAATGGATGAGAATCGATTTGTCGCAGTTACCAGCACCAACGCAGCAAAAATCTTCAACTTCTACCCCCAAAAAGGCCAAATTGCCAAGGGCTCAGATGCTGATGTGGTGATTTGGGACCCCGAGGCCACAAGGTGAGGAGCCAACAGAACTATCAGCATGACTAAATATGTGTTTATTATCTCTGTTGTGACAGTGTTTGTATGACATGTTCGCAAATGAAAGTTTCTTTTTTCATTGTCTTAAGGCACTTTGACACTTGCACACACAGAACCCCCGCACTGCCGCATAATTCATCGTGCCAGTGCGATCTGCTTTGTTCCACTGGATGCTGCATTTTGTGGCTCTGGATGTTGTGTTGTATAAATTAAGTATTTCATAGTGGATTAATCATTTGGTCTCAGAAGTTGTCTGATTAAACCACCTCTAATCCCTCACAGAAAGATTTTCTACAGCTGCTGCTTGTCTCGTGTGCTTCGTGACGTGGAGAATGCATTTGGAATTATCTCAACAGTAATTATTTATAACATTTATACTGTAGTGGCTTGGTTTAAACAGTTGCATTTTCATTCCTTCTTATGAGTATCTGTAAAATTCTGTTTATTATAGATTTAACATCTCGTCATAATCGTTCAGATGAGCTGAGCTGTGATGTTCTGCGCTGATGCAGTGACACACAAGTGTTTTCAAATAGATTGGGCATTGTTCACGTGTAATTCACAAAATTAATGCGTGTCAGATTTTGAACATTTAAAAATTTTCTTTGCGCACTTGCACAGCTTTACGACGAGTTTACTTTGGCATGCCAGATTGTGTGCCAGCGCGGGGATCAGATTCGTGCAAGTGTCAAGGTACCCTTAGTTCTCAAGGTAATGCAATGACATTTCATTCAGCAACATTATTTCCAAAAGAATTAAAATTAATCTGTAACTAATTTAAAGTAATGTGATTTGCCTCTGTTGCTTATGAATACATTATGTTTTGAAACTGCTGTGTTGGACTCAGAGTTTGTCTGCAATTTTATCCTCAGTAATTTTGTTTTACACCTCATCTCACCATCAGCATTCTTACAGTTTATATTTTAGGTGTATTTACTCAAACAATGTGACAGTATTTAAAACTTCTCTGGCCTTTGGTTTGGGCACCCCTGATGATTTCCATGATTTTCCTTTATAAATCATTGGTTGTTTGGCCATTTTAGTTAAATATATCTTATAGCAGACAAACACAGTGAGAAGTGAAATGAAGTTGATAGGATTTACAGAAAGTGTGCAATAATTCTTTAAACAAAATTAGGCAGGTGCATAAATTTGGGCACCCCAACAGAAAAAATACATACAGTATTTAGTAGATCCTCCTTTTGCAGAAATAACAGCCTTGAAACGCTTCCCATAGCTTCCAATGAGAGTCTGGATTCTGGTTGAAGGTTTTTGGACCATTCTTCTTTACAAAACATCTCAGGTTTGTTGGTTTCTGAGCATGGACAGCCCACTTAAAATCACACCACAGAGTTCAATAATATTCAGGTCTGGGACTGAGATGGCCATTCCAGAAAGTTGTACTTGTTCCTCTGCATGAATGCCTTAGTAGATTTGGAGCAGTATTTAGGGTCATTGTCTTGTTGAACAGCAACTTCAACTTTGTCACTGATTCTTTAACATTGTTCTCAAGAATCTGCTGATGCAAAGAGGGGAAACATTTGCAAATACCCTTTCTCATGATTGGATTCACCTGTGTAAGGAGGTCAAGGGTCAATGAGCTTACAAACCAATTTTGTGTTCCAGTAATTAGTGCTAAATGTATTCAAATCAATAAAATGACAAGGGTGCCCAAATTTATTCACCTGCCTAATTTTGTTTAAATAATTATTGCACACTTTCTGTTAATACTAGAAACTTCATTTCACTTCTCAAATATCAGTGTGTTTATCTGCTATATGATATATTTAACTGAAATTTCTGATCCAGACAACCAATGATTTATAAAGGAAAATCATGAAAATTATCAGGGGTGCCCAAACTTTTGCATACAACTGTATTTATTCAGTGAATGTCTCAGTGCAAACAAAAAAAAAACAAAAACATCCTGATGAATTTCAATTCAATTCAATTTTATTTATATAGTGCCAAATCACAGCAAACAGTTGCCCCAAGGCGCTTTATATTGTAAGGCAAGGCCATACAATAATTACGTAAAAACCCCAAAGGTCAAAACGACCCCCTGTGAGCAAGCACTTGGCGACAGTGGGAAGGAAAAACTCCCTTTTAACAGGAAGAAACCTCCAGCAGAACCAGGCTCAGGGAGGGGCAGTCTTCTGCTGGGACTGGTTGGGGCTGAGGGAGAGAACCAGGAAAAAGACATGCTGTGGAGGGGAGCAGAGATCAATCACTAATGATTAAATGCAGAGTGGTGCATACAGAACAAAAAGAGAAAGAAACACTCAGTGCATTATGGGAACCCCCCAGCAGTCTAAGTCTATAGCAGCATAACTAAGGGATGGTTCAGGGTCACCTGATCCAGCCCTAACTATAAGCTTTAGCAAAAAGGAAAGTTTTAAGCCTAATCTTAAAAGTAGAGAGGGTGTCTGTCTCTCTGATCCGAATTGGGAGCTGGTTCCACAGGAGAGGAGCCTGAAAGCTGAAGGCTCTGCCTCCCATTCTACTCTTACAAACCCTAGGAACTACAAGTAAGCCTGCAGTCTGAGAGCGAAGCGCTCTATTGGGGTGATATGGTACTATGAGGTCCCTAAGATAAGAAGGGACCTGATTATTCAAAACCTTATAAGTAAGAAGAAGAATTTTAAATTCTATTCTAGAATTAACAGGAAGCCAATGAAGAGAGGCCAATATGGGTGAGATATGCTCTCTCCTTCTAGTCCCCAGTCAGTACTCTAGCTGCAGCATTTTGAATTAACTGAAGGCTTTTCAGGGAACTTTTAGGACAACCTGATAATAATGAATTACAATAGTCCAGCCTAGAGGAAATAAATGCATGAATTAGTTTTTCAGCATCACTCTGAGACAAGACCTTTCTAATTTTAGAGATATTCTGTAAATGCAAAAAAGCAGTCCTACATATTTGTTTAATATGCACTTTGAATGACATATCCTGATCAAAAATGACTCCAAGATTTCTCACAGTATTACTAGAGGTCAGGGTAATGCCATCCAGAGTAAGGATCTGGTTAGACACCATGTTTCTAAGATTTGTGGGGCCAAGTACAATAACTTCAGTTTTATCTGAGTTTAAAAGCAGGAAATTAGAGGTCATCCATGTCCTTATGTCTGTAAGACAATCCTGCAGTTTAGCTAATTGGTGTGTGTCCTCTGGCTTCATGGATAGATAAAGCTGGGTATCATCTGCGTAACAATGAAAGTTTAAGCAATACCGTCTAATAATACTGCCTAAGGGAAGCATGTATAAAGTAAATAAAATTGGTCCTAGCACAGAACCTTGTGGAACTCCATAATTAACCTTAGTCTGTGAAGAAGATTCCCCATTTACATGAACAAATTATAATCTATTAGATAAATATGATTCAAACCACCGCAGCGCAGTGCCTTTAATACCTATGGCATGCTCTAATCTCTGTAATAAAATTTTATGGTCAACAGTATCAAAAGCAGCACTGAGGTCTAACAGAACAAGCACAGAGAATTTCCAAACAGTTTTTATAAGCAGTGATTAGTAGTTGTAAGAGCGCTAAAGTGGCTTCAGAGAAGGGAGCACTCATGTGATGTTTTGTTGTTTTTTTCTTTTCTCCTTCTAAAATGACAGAGTATAGCCAGTCCCACCCTTCACCCCCCCCAGCAGAAAAGTATGTCCAGTCCCACCTGCACACGTGAAACTCTGAGAATTTATGCCCACACAATACAGATGCATTGATTTTGTGTTTTCTCCCGTCCCGCAGGAGAAAACACGCTATTTAAGCTATTAATAAAGAGATTCATGGGGTTATTTGTTTCATTTCCCTGTCCTGGATATCTTTTGATGCACTGGTCAGGAATAGCGCTCCTGTTTTGTTGTTTTCATTTAGTTTAAAAACAGTTACATATTCTATTTGTCACATATGTGTGCCATATATGGAGATGCAGTAAAATGGTACTGTCGGTTTGGTTGTTGCGATAACTCCCGCTGCAGCTGCATCTGTCTCTGTATGTGTACCTGTCCGTTCCTGTTGTGTCCACTGCTCCTGTTAAATTAAAGATGTTCCATTTAAGCTGAAAGTAGCGTGTGGACACCGCAAACTTTTACACTACTCTCCTTTATTGACTGAGTCATCCTGACCCCCACAATCCCGTAGTGTTTTCTTTTTAGCCGTCGGGTTCCCGCCCGCAGTAAAGTTCTAACCACCTGCTGCCTAGGGCTGTCACGATTAGTCAACATTATCGATAATGTCGACAATGAAAATTTGTCGACACGTATTTTCATTGTCGACAAATCGCCCAATCATGTTTTACCATTCAAAAACTGTATCATTTTGGTCCGGCGACGTGTTTTGTGGAAGCGCTAACTGCAACAGGAACTTGGGGGGGCGGTGTTTCCTCAAGGGAGAAGCGGATACGGTAGCCAAGTGATTTATACTTCTGCGTCCCTTCGATGCCATCACTACGCAAAGACTCTGCTACAACGCACTCGGGTAAACAGTGGCAGAGCAGCAACAGCAAGGAGCCGAAGCGGAGTTAACAGAGAAGTTTAGAGCAAGACTGAAACAATCCAAAGCATGGGAGCATTTCATAGAAAACAAAGCCGCCAAGTCACTTACATGCAGACTGTGCAAAGTCGTGCTAGCATATCGTGACAACACTACAGTCATGCACGAGCACCTGAAACGCAAACCTCTTGGCAGCCGAATCTACCCCCAAACACCACAAGGTAATCTAGCATGTTTAGCTACCCAACAGTTATCGAGTATGGATATATGTATTATTTAACTTTTCTAATGCATACGATTGCTTCGTTAGTGCTTTCAACATAGCGGTTATGTTACGATGTTTGATTAGCTAGCTAGCGGTCATAAAATTATTCCCTAATTTAATTAATACCAGTATATCACCAAATTTCTTCTATTCATAAATTGTACATTTTGTTTTGTTTCTACAGCAAAAGTCAAAGACGTCTGGATGATTTTATGCTCAAGAAAGGACAATGCACTCCCCAAATGGCTGGAGTAATGACACAGAGCATCCTAAATATGTTCATCATGGGAATGAGGTTATATGTTTACTTTGAAGTAAGGAATTGCCACATTATGGCATTTTGCACAGTTTTTGTTAAATAATGCAGCAAGTGAATAAGGGAGCTGCAGTTTAAATTGTTTACAAGCGCTTGCACGGTTAAGCTTGCACTTGTTAATATTTGTGTATAATAAAATGCACACTTTTAAGTTAAATGTGTGTTTTGTTTATCTGAATTTATCATAAGTATTTTGATTAAGGTCCATTAAGTGAACTTAAAAGGTCAGTTGTAATCCACAGCATGTCTTTTTCCTGGTTCTCTCCCTCAGCCCCAACCAGTCCCAGCAGAAGACTGCCCCTCCCTGAGCCTGGTTCTGCTGGAGGTTTCTTCCTGTTAAAAGGGAGTTTTTCCTTCCCACTGTAGCCAAGTGCTTGCTCACAGGGGGTCGTTTTGACCGTTGGGGTTTTACATCATTATTGTATGGCCTTGCCTTACAATATAAAGCGCCTTGGGGCAACTGTTTGTTGTGATTTGGCGCTATATAAAAAAAATTGATTGATTGATTGATTGATAATGTGCACAGCAGCTTGATGCATTTTTTAGCAAGAAAAGAAAATAATCTTTTGATTAGTTGATTAATCGAAAAAATAATCGCCAACTAATCGACAATGAAAATAATCGTTAGTGACAGCTCTACTGCTCCCGCAATCACAATGCAATATAAACAGTAGAATTTATACACAGCACTTTTCTAAAGGTAATTCTTACAAATGTGAGTTTTTTTTTACTTCAAGATTAATTTCTGATTACTGTACATTTTGAATAAAAACATTTCTTACATAAGTAAACTTGTAATGAAAATAGTTTTTAGTAAAACAAAAAAAAAAGATCTGTAAATTAAAACCATCACTTATCTGTTGTTTAGCAGCTAATCTGCTCTGTGTGAGCCTGATCCTGTCAGATCGCAGAAGGTAAACAGTGCAGGACCTGGTTACTGCTTGGATGGGAGACCTCTTTGGAACACCAGCGGCTGTGTGTGTTTCTCCAGGTTATGCGGGAGTTGCGTCAGGAAGGGCATTCGGCGTAAAACTTGTGCCAAATACCAATGCGGATCTGGTGAATGAACAACAACAACAACAAATCTGTTGTTGTTGTTTCAGATGAGATGATTTCTTGATTAACATTATAAGGAACCTAGGACATTTATTGTTAGACGAATAAAATTGCATGGAAAGTAATGTGTACATTTTTAAGTTTAGATAGATCGATAGATATGAACTTTATTGTCAGATCATTGATCTGAAATTTGTTTTGCATGTTCAGCAGCTCCGTATAACACAAGGACAATAGACATCATACATTTAAACAATTACATCACACAAAGAAAACAACAATAAACAATCATCCATTTCCCTTCATACTCTGAATCTATGAACTAAGCTCCTCATTTAGTTTCAAGATAGACTGATGTATAAATGAGGTCTTAAGCCTGACTTTGTTATAGCGCGGCACACAATAGCGTCGCCCTGATGGTAAAAAGTAAGTCCCTTCGGCTGCTCCCTTGTTTGCACTCGGGGTCGCCACAGCAAATCCAAGGTGGATCTGCATGTTGATTTGGCACAGGTTTTACGCCGGATGCCCTTCCTGACGCAACTCCACATTACATGAAGAAATGTGGCAGGGGTGGGATTTGAACCCAGAACCTTCATATTCAGAATTTAGGACATGGCTGGGGTCAGAGACGATGTTCTTTGCTAACCGCATCATGTTGTTGTGATATGCGGCTTCATACTGACCATCCAGAGACTGTCCCACTATCTTAGAGCAGATTTTAAGCAGTTGTCTAAGCCCAGATTTAGCAGTGACGGACAGACAGCTGAACCACACAGCGTTACAATACTGCAGAACACTGAGGATGATGGAAGTGAAAAACAGCAACAGCACCTGATGAGAAGCCCGAAAAGAAATTTAGTAGATTCATTCATTCATATCGCCATTTCAACCAGGAAAAAGACACCGTAAATGTTTAGTATAAACGCAATAGGAGATGATGTAACAATGACTGCACTATGTCTGTTAATTAGGATTTCTCAATGTCTGATGTGATGAAATAATTTTTTAATTTAGCCATTTCAACATTTAATTACATCATAATTGACTATGTGATTGCTTTTAATGTTGTAATCAGGAGAGCGTAACCACTAAAATATGAATTTGACTATTCTAGTGATTGTGAATGCTTTGAAAGATAATGGCACAGGTAGAATGTGGGGCCTCTTCTACCTGTGCAAGTGCCTTATTGACTGAACTTTGACTTCATGGACATGTTTAATGATTCATTCATTTAACGTTAACATATAAAAGGCAACAGCTTTTTCAAGTAATAAAATAGTTCCTGTTTAAAGAGCTTTTGTTTTATTTAAACGAGCAGCAGCAGGTGTGAGTTTTCAGAGACAACAGATGAGCTGGACTCTTAGGATATTTAACCAGATGAAGGTCTCCCCTGCAGCTTCAACCTCTTGGTGGAGTTTTTGGAGACACTTTCCTCACATTTTGGATAGCAGAGATGTTTTCTTCTTCCATCTGAGCTTCACATTTTGGTGTTCAGCTCCATCACTGGAAGTTTTGAAGTGCATCTGGATTTACAAGCTTCTCTACACAGCACATGTTGAAATGTTGGTGAAGTGGGACAAGTGAAGAAATTCTTAATTTCTTAAAATATAAAGAAACAGGAAAAAGTGCTGTGCTATTTTCTTTAAGATCAGCTTACTCAGTAGTTAAAAAAAAATAAAATAAAAAATCTAAGTTGAGACTTGTAGTAAACAATTTAAAAAACTACCATTATTTGATAAAAATAAATTGAACAATTTACAAATATAAAATGTTCAGTCAGCTTGTGAGTGATTGAGCAGACACACTCAATCTGAAATTCTTCATTTTGGATATATATTGCGTGATTGTGCAGCTAAACGTGAAGCGAACTTTAGCCTACAACGATTGTCCACTTGAACAAATCTTATGGCCCCTTCACACATAATGCGAAGTTTGGACGAAGTGCGCACTTAGTGCGCATGACGCAGGAGTCGTGTGCAAACCGTGTGAAATTGTCCCTGCCTCTAATGCCTCTAATATTGAGCTGAGTATTCCATTAACTTTAACTAGTAATGACTTCATGACTTTCTTTGCTAACAAAATTTTAACTATTAGAGAAAAAATTACTCATAACCATCCCAAAGACGTATCGTTATCTTTGGCTGCTTTCAGTGATGCCGGTATTTGGTTAGACTCTTTCTCTCCGATTGTCCGACCGATTATTTTCATTAGTTACTTCATCCAAACCATCAACATGTTTATTAGACCCCATTCCTACCAGGCTGCTCAAGGAAACCCTACCATTATTTAATGCTTCGATCTTAAATATGATCAATCTATCTTTGTTAGTTGGCTATGTACCACAGGCTTTTAAGGTGGCAGTAATTAAACCATTACTTAAAAAGCCATCACTTGACCCAGCTATCTTAGCTAATTATAGGCCAATCTCCAACCTTCCTTTTCTCTCAAAAATTCTTGAAAGGGTAGTTGTAAAACAGCTAACTGATCATCTGCAGAGGAATGGTCTATTTGAAGAGTTTCAGTCAGGTTTTAGAATTCATCATAGTACAGAAACAGCATTAGTGAAGGTTGCAAATATGTTGCCTACCCGTCAGCACGATGTTTCTTGGTGCACAAATTCGAACTGTTTCACACCGTATTTGTCCAGGTGTCGCCCAAACTTCGCACTATGTGTGAAGGGGCCTTTAGCAGGGTTTGCACACACACACACACATATATATATATATATATATATATATATATATATATATATATATATATATATATATATATATATATATATATATATATGTGTGTGTGTGTCTGTGTGTGTGTGTGTGTGCTTATTTATTTACCCTTTGCATGCTTTATACTGATGGTCTTTTAGTGGTTTCCCTTGATTCCTGTTTTTAGTCTTTTAGTAAGCTTGTGTGTACCTGTTTGTGCCTGTGACTGTCAGGTTCACCCTGTAATAGAAATCACAGACAAACTGATATCAAAGAGACACACCAGGAGTCACTGCTTCTCTTTTACTTGCGAGGAGAGTGTTGCTTGGGAGGAGAGAGAGAGAATCGCTCGAGCATCAAATTCATTCCTTCCTTCTCTCTCTTCTGAGCGACTCCTTCTCCTGCTTTTTACTTACTCAAGCAAACAAGGGTTACAGAAACGATGACGGAAGGCAGAACTGAATGATCAGGAACTCTCAGCAAAATAAGATTAGCAAATACCATGTGTGAATGTGTGGCAACAGCTTGTATTTTTCTACTTGCTCTGAGTAAGCGAAACAAAAGACCTCAGATATCTCATGTATCAACACTGCGTGTGAAAAACAGACACTTTGCATTAATCACGTCATGGGTTACCTTTACTTCAGATTAAAGAAAACAATTCTTTTAGACATTTCAGTGATAACAAAATAAGGCATATTCACAATTTTTCCAACAGTGACAGATCTACCTACGGGTTCAAATAAAGTCACCTAAACCTGAAACTGAACTTTAGCGGTGCACTACATCACATTTTATTTTCAGATTGCTCACTCACATCTAACAAATTTGCAGAAGCTCCATTGCTCAAAGTGGGTGTGTGTATATACACTCAACAAAAATATAAACGCAACACTTTTGGTTTTGCTCCCATTTTGTATGAGATGAACTCAAAGATCTAAAACTTTTTCCACATACACAATATCACCATTTCCCTCAAATATTGTTCACAAACCAGTCTAAATCTGTGATAGTGAGCACTTCTCCTTTGCTGAAATAATCCATCCCACCTCACAGGTGTGCCATATCAAGATGCTGATTAGACACCATGATTAGTGCACAGGTGTGCCTTAGACTGTCCACAATAAAAGGCCACTCTGAAAGGTGCAGTTTTGTTTTATTGGGGGGGATACCAGTCAGTATCTGGTGTGACCACCATTTGCCTCATGCAGTGCAACACATCTCCTTCGCATAGAGTTGATCAGGTTGTCAATTGTGGCCTGTGGAATGTTGGTCCACTCCTCTTCAATGGCTGTGCGAAGTTGCTGGATACTGGCAGGAACTGGTACACGCTGTCGTATACGCCGGTCCAGAGCATCCCAAACATGCTCAATGGGTGACATGTCCGGTGAGTATGCCAGCCATGCAAGAACTGGGACATTTTCAGCTTCCAAGAATTGTGTACAGATCCTTGCAACATGGGGCCATGCATTATCCTGCTGCAACATGAGGTGATGTTCTTGGATGTATGGCACAACAATGGGCCTCAGGATCTCGTCACGGTATCTCTGTGCATTCAAAATGCCATCAATAAAATGCACCTGTGATCTTCATCCATAACAGACGCCTGCCCATACCATAACCCCACCGCCACCATGGGCCACTCGATCCACAACATTAACATCAGAAAACCGCTCACCCACACGACGCCACACACGCTGTCTGCCATCTGCCCTGGACAGTGTGAACCGGGATTCATCCGTGAAGAGAACACCTCTCCAACGTGCCAAACGCCAGCGAATGTGAGCATTTGCCCACTCAAGTCGGCTACGACGACGAACTGGAGTCAGGTCGAGACCCCGATGAGGACGACGAGCATGCAGATGAGCTTCCCTGAGACGGTTTCTGACAGTTTGTGCAGAAATTCTTTGGTTATGCAAACCGATTGTTTCAGCAGCTGTCCGAGTGGTTGGTCTAAGACGATCTTGGAGGTGAACATGCTGGATGTGGAGGTCCTGGGCTGGTGTGGTTACACGTGGTCTGTGGTTGTGAGGCTGGTTGGATGTACTGCCAAATTCTCTGAAACACCTTTGGAGACGGCTTATGGTAGAGAAATGAACATTCAATACACGAGCAACAGCTCTGGTTGACATTCCTGCTGTCAGCATGCCAATTGCACGCTCCCTCAAATCTTGCGACATCTGTGGCATTGTGCTGTGTGATAAAACTGCACCTTTTGGCCTTTTATTGTGGACAGTCTAAGGCACACCTGTGCACTAATCATGGTGTCTAATCAGCATCTTGGTATGGCACACCTGTGAGGTGGGATGGATTATCTCAGCAAAGGAGAATTGCTCACTATCACAGATTTAGACTGGTTTGTGTACAATATTTGAGGGAAATGGTGATATTGTGTATGTGGAAAAAGTTTTAGATCTTTGAGTTCATCTCATACAAAATGGGAGCAAAACCAAAAGTGTTGCGTTTATATTTTTGTTGAGTGTATATCCAAAAGTGAAGAATTTCAGATTGAGTGTGTCTGCTCAATCACACCAGTTGCTGTGTCTCTCTGATTGGGTCTGTGGCCTGAACACCCCCCCCTCACTCTGAACAGTCACTGAAAAAAGCTCATCCCAGCAGGGTGGTGTCCGTCACTCATTGTTCTGCTTTTTTTCTCTTAATATTGTGGTTATGGCTCGTAGACTGAGTGTTTCATTGTTTCCTGTCGCAAATCCATGATAGCGATTGTCAGGGTTGTTCATTGGGCCCTTGAAAAGCGAGATAGTGACAGAAATCTCCGCTCCCTCTGCGAGTTGTTACATTGTTACCGTATCAAATCATTCAGTTATTTTAGTAAAAATCAGTGTGTTTATCAATATTATTATGACTCATCTATATTGGAAATTTATACAAATTGTAATCATGGTAGCCTGCGATTTTTTTTTTTTTTTTGTGGTCGGCAGGTGATTGACAAGCTCATCCATCCTGGATGGTCCAATCTGGCTCAGAGGGTGAGAAAACCTAACGCTAACCCTAAGGCTCGTCCGTGATACTGGATCTGATTCTCCACCCAGGACCCAGGGCAGTTCCATCATGTGGTGGTTGTGGCGAGGTGCCGCACCAGCATATGCTCGCACAGCTGACCAGAGTTTGATAACTTCTGTGATGGTTTTCATTTGGAAATTGGCTCAGTGTTATTCCCATTCTGCCTGCCGTCTTTACAACCTGGCCAAATGCTTGTGGCGACAACAAATGTGTCTCTCGCGATCGATCGCAAGCAGAGAACTGATAAAAATGCTGAACAGGGCCAGTCTTCTGATTTTGGCAAAATGTGTAAAAATCTTGTGAAATTCCCCAATTTGGATCCAGATGTGCAGCAACACTTTAAATCAGACTTGGGTGACTTCAGCTGTCAGTGTGAATGTAACCCCAATGATGAGCATGTGGACTCTGATCCAGATTCCACAACAGAATCCAGGATCAAAACTATTTTCAGGAATCAGAAGGATAAAAATAAAAACTGGTTGTTTCAGTTTTCTTATTATTTGCCCAACACAGGGAGCAGCTTTCTACTGTACTCTGATTCACCAATGACACTCGCACTTATATAACCCAGAATCCATTGCTGCATTTTCCACCTAAGGCCCTTGGGAAGAAGACGCTGCACACCAGTGCCACTTCCTCTCACACTGGTGTGAGACACTTTGATAATCGGAAATATTATAGGCTGTTTCCCCGCTCACAGTCATCACCTTTGTACACGTTCCTTCTGTACCGTGCACGTGGCTGTTACGTGTATGTCTTTAAAGCATGACAGCTTCTCTTCTTTGCTGGTTTCATTCATAAATTCTTCTGTGAGATGGCGTAATTAAGCGCCTGCAGCTTAAGTGACGTTTCATAACATCCGGAGCCGCCGGGCACCAAAAACATGTTGCACAACCACAAAAGGCTCCAGGGTTCACTCGTCTTTCTTCTGTCTCATATCTGGGCTAATGGAAAATTGAGACTTCTGGTCAGTGCAAAGAAAACATAACGTCCAGTTTTACAAGTCAACAGGAAACCTCCATGTTTCAGAAAATCAGTGTGTGTGGTTGTCACATGTTCACACTTTAGTGTCACCTGCTGATTTATTGTTATAAGGGGAAAGTCCGCATTTTTGAATATAGGCTCTATTTTTAACTTTTTGGGGGGTTGGATTTTTCCTTTTTTTTCCTGCACATTTACCTCACTAAATGTAAACTCTAAGGGCCTTTTGGTGGCACTGCTCTGCACTGAGGCACTCTGTCTTGCAGAGCAAGCCTGTGACAATGTTAGTGCTGTAAATCAATATTGCACAGATTAAATTAGTTTTTGTCAGGGTTAATGTGTAATCCACACGAGTAAAATGTACAAAAATAATGCAAAATAAATCCTGTATTCGACAACCTGCAGGCAGTGATGACATCACCAGAAACAAAGTTTCCAAAATTTAAATGTTTAAAATGGTTCCAGTATAAAGCAGCAGTAAATAGGTGCACAGCGGTTATGTTGGACAGACAGGCAGCATTCTTTCTCTTGTGCTTTATTTATGGAGATGCTGCACACAACAATGCAGCAGTCAGCAATGATGAAAGAAATTCAGATTATTTGCTCTGTGAGCTTTTTGCAAATGCCTGAAGTTGTGAAATCAGATTTGTTTTTGTTTTTTTGCTTGTGCACGAGTGCATGTCGCCCTGATTCTGTCAGATTACAGTGCATTCACGTTTTCTTCCTTTGGCCTCTCCAATTCTGTCTTTGTGTGTCGACAGGACTATTTCAGCCTCGACTCACCACCAGGCTCTGGACTACAACATCTTTGAAGGCATGGAGTGCCACGGTGTCACTCTGGTCACCATCTCCAGAGGAAAAGTTGTCTATGAAAATGGCCAGCTGAATGTGACTCCTGGACATGGCAGGTTCATCCACAGACAGCCCTTCTGTGACTTCATTTACAAACGCATCAAGCAGAGGGAACAGGTCAGAGAGCGGCAACGGCACATTTTACCGTTACACCACATAATCAGAGGTCACTTACCGACTGTGTGTTCGGCCTGCAGGTGGGGAAACCTAAAGCTGTGCCCAGGAAGCCTTATGAGGGGAAAGTATGTGTGTGAACAGCTGACCCAGAACATGAAGGACACATCTCCCAAAACTAACGGAGCTCAGTTTGCTCCAGCTGATACGTCTCCAATGATTTGGTTTGATCAGATGTGTTCATGCAGTCGCTGTGTGGAGGTGTTTATGAATAAATGACTCAAGTGTTGTGCCTGCAGACTTTGTTCTTGTCATTTCATTGTGTGCAACTCCAGGATTCATTGGTCAGGTTTGAGTTCTTGTAGCATCGTGCGCTTCTAACTTAGCCTGATAATAATACTAGAGCCTTTAATGTCATTGTACATATAGATATGTACAACAAAATGTGTCCTCTGTCTTTAACCCATCCAACCTGCCCATTAGTCCAGCACCTGGGGACCAACTCCAGATGTAGGGTCTTCCTCTGCCTTGGTCAGGGGCAGAGAAAGGAGCAGACCCTAAATAAGCATGTTTGTTTATTTTTTATTTTTTGCTGGACCTAACACAGTACATGTTGGTTTCTGTCGCATGACATTAAAGTCTTAGAGGGGGCCGGCTCCTGCAGTCGGGCCCTTCAGCTACTCTGCACCAACTGATGGCTTGTCTATGACTGTTTCCCCTGCAGGTTAAAGATGTAGCTGTAGTGATTTTTCTTCTTTAACTAGGCAAACTAGCTCCCAGTTCTTAAATTTTAAAAATAGAGAATGGAATTTTTTCAGACTATTTTAATGTGGGAGCCTAAGAAATTCTAAGAGGATAAAGAGGTATTGGCCTTGATTTCTGTCCTGATTTCAAAATTGAGCCAGCTTACCCTAACTCTAGCAAAAAATTCATATGAAATCAGTTCTTACTGTTGCCCATTATTTTATATCCAATTACATACAATTCCCATTATATGATTACCCCCCCCCCCCCCCCACACACACACACACACACAGAGCACAACACTACTTCTAAAAGGCCAAAAATCCTTTGTTACAATCTCAAATTCTGTTGAAGATTGCAACATGCTTTTCATGGGTTTTGTGTTGCTGAAGAGGACCAGAAGGTGGCTTCTGGCCAGAGAACAGCAGGTCCCAGTTACTGCATGTTTGTTCCTCACTGTCCATTTTCACCCAGGCTTACATAAGCGGGCCAATTTAATCGAATTATATTCACTTTTTTTTATTGTGATTTATCCATACGTCACACATTTTAAACATGTTAAAACTTTTCAGATTGCCCACAGTGTTCTACATCGCTATTTTCAATCACTAATTACATCTGATTTGAGGCCCCAGTTGGTTACATTTTTGTGGGGCCAAAATTGTAAACAAGTGATTGTCAAAATTAGTAATGGGAGGCACGCTGAAGGCTATGATGGAAAGGTAAACATTGCATTACCAAGTTCAGCATCAAGGACATTCACAGAGTTGTCCTGAAGCCACTCCTTTGATATCTTGTCTGTGTCTTTAGGGTCATTGTCCTGCTGAAAGATGAGCCATCACACCAGTCTGAGGTCAAGAGTGTAGAAACTGAGTCGTAAGCAATAAGAGAAGATGAGCTCTAACTTTAAACATGCATGGCTTTATTCACAGAAAAGTAAAAAACAGCAAAATCACTTTTTAGACTCACGTCTTAAATACTGTTCGCCCAGCTTGTACTCTGCAGGGGGTGTGACTGGAGGACAAAAAACCTGGCTGACAAAGCAGGCAAAATCAAAGCTTTGCATACAGCACATGAACCCTTTTTTGTGGCGATTCACAGAACAGGTTTAATCAATCAGCAGCAGTGGACATTAATGAGTGAACGGGTTTGATGAACAGAGTTGTGAGACATGTCCCTGTCAGTGTTACTGTAAGTGGCTGCTGAACAGCATTTGACTCAGTGAATTCTGTCCATAACCATCCTTGTGTGTGCACGTGCATGTGCTACACAGGCCCTCCCGGACTTCATCACAAAAAATGGAGAAAGTTAAAAGAAAAGTCACCGGGGTGGGGGGCATACAGGCCTGATTGGTGGATTGCTGCAGAGGTGGTTGTCCTTTTGGAAGGACTCCTCTGTCCACAGAGGAATGCTGGAGCTCTGACAAAGGGACCACCGGGTTCTTGGTTACCTCTCTGTCTAAAGGCCCTTCTCCCCTGATCACTCAGTTTAGACGGGCAGCCACCACTAGGAAGAGTCCTGGTGGATCTGAACTTCTTCCATTTAGGGATGATGGAGGCCACTGTGCTCACTGGGACCTTCAAAGCAGCAGAAATGTTTCTGTGCCCTTCCCCATGTTTGTGCCTCGAGACAATCCTGTCTCAGAGGTCTACAGATAATTCCTTTGACTTCATGCTTGGTTTATGCTCTGTCATGCACACGGTCAACTGTGGGACCTCATATGTAGACATTTTTTTGTCACAGATGTTCAAAATATCAACCAAGGAAGCTGACAACTGCACAGGACTGTGACAAACTTTGGTACAAAGCTTACTCAACTGACAAGTCTCCACACTGCTCAGCACCACTCTACGTCTGCATCAGGCTGTGCTGCACACTGCTGCCAACTCCTCAGTAAGAAAAGTTGTTATTGGCTGATCTACAAGTCGCTAAGTGATGCCATTGTCTAATTTGCATAATTGGCCTTTTTTTTACACTCCGGACATATCTCTTTCATTTGGTTAAATTTTATGTTTATTTGTCTTTTATTCTCCCTACCTTTCAAGCCTGCACATGGTTATCTTTACAATGAAAGTGTGTTAAGAAATTTGTTCTAGTAGTCTATGATAACTTTTTCACCTTTTTCTGGCATCATTATATGCAAATATTGCCGTTTTGTGCTTGTCCCACACCCAGACTTTTGATCTTCAATGATAAAATGAATGGTAAAGAAACGTTTTTTATAATGTTTTAAAATATCTCTGAATAAAATATCAGTAAAATAATCAAAACATAATTGGGGTATTCAATGTCATACAACTGATTTTTTTAAACAAAATGTAGTTGTCCCACACTATTTGTTCTGTGTTGGGGGGTGTGGCTGGATATTTTGGTGTTCTTTTCTTTTCTTTGCTCTCCAGGTGGCATGAAAACTGATTTGTCTGTGGAGAAGGTGCTGGCTGAAGAGTCCTTCACCCTCATCAACATCATGTGCAGCACCTGTGAATGGTGCTCACGTGCAGCCTTAAAGACTTTCAGCTGAAGCAGATAATTGGATGGCGTTCTGCATTTAAGCCATGTGTGATTCAAGCAGAATTGCCGGGAACTCGACCTTGTGATGTTCGTTTGTGTCTCACAAACCCAGGCGCGAGGACCGCGCCTGGGTTTGACACATCGAGCCTGTGAAGCAGGAAGGGCGAGGGACACATGCTGTCAGCACACATCAGAGGTGATTGATTGTTTGACTACTTGTTGATAGTAACTTGGTATTTTGTTACGCAGTAGATTTGAATTGTGATGAGAATTGCGCAGCTTGCTTCTCACTGCTGTGGCGTGCGGACAACTGATCCTCCACCTGTTGTGAGAAGCTGCTCATTTGCATAAAGCTTAAAATACAGACCTGAATGTGTTGCTGATGGTGTGTGTCTTGAAGGATATTAGTTGTAACTGCTGACTTACCTCACCTCTTCTATCCTTCGCAGAGAGTCGGTTTGTTGTGTCCACCTGGGGGGTGTTTGGTGGTAACAGTGAGTCCAGAAGCGCCGGGCTCCGATCCTTTTGGGCGCTGGAGAGCGTGCCAGCCTTCACTCCACCAGAATGACGCTGGTTTAGTTTCTACACTTTGTTTAGCACCAGAGGGTGACACAATAAATTGTTTTTGTTATTGGAACCGCTTTCTGGTTATTTTAGCGCTGGGTTCCGTCAGACGCAGGTTCGCTCCTCAACCCGCGTCGACACATAACACTATTGCCGTAATTTCCACCACAACACTGTAATGTCCCTAAACAGTTTGTATGAAAGATTGTTTGGGTAGTTTCTATGGAGATAAACAGTGACATCAGAGCACATGTATATAGCGTCAAATCACAACAAGCAGTTTCCCCAAGGCGCTTTATATTGTAAGGCAATGGTGTGGTGGAAATTACATTTACAAGGCCAGTAGTGCCCGTAGTTAAAGAATCACCCATAAATAAAATGAATACTGATAGAATAACTCCATTAATGTCAGTTCTGTCATTTGTGCAAAGTTAAGATATAACATATATCTTTTAGCTTGCCTCTACTGGTGGTTGGCTCTCACTGCGGTATTGTATCACTTCCTGTTCCGGAGCACAGCGGTGTTTTGCTGTATCTGTTAGCTGTTTAATCTGTGCAGTTAGATTGATCTAGTTACCTAGATAACGATTTGTTTCACAGTGTAATCTTCATGTGCTTTAACTAAAACACTCCCTCTGCTGAATCACCTCTAAATTATTTACACATTATTCACTTTGTGTGTTTTTAGGAATCCACTAGCTTAGCGCAGCTACTAGCTCTTAGCTGGTTTAGCATGGCGGCTTCTCCTGTCTCTCCTGCACTTTTCTGCTCTGGGTGTGAAATGTTTAGTTATTCCTCGGCCTCCTTTAGCAGTAATGGTACTTGTAATAAGTGTAGCTTATTCGTAGCTTTGGAGGCCAGGCTGGGCGAATTGGAGACTCGGCTCCGCACCGTGGAAAATTCTACAGCTAGCCAGGCCCCTGTAGTCAGTGCGGACCAAGGTAGCTTAGCCGCCGTTAGTTTCCCTCTGGCAGATCCCGAGCAGCCGGGAAAGCAGGCCGACTGGGTGACTGTGAGAAGGAAGCGTAGTTCTAAACAGAAGCCCCGTGTACACCGCCAACCCGTTCACATCTCTAACCGTTTTTCCCCACTCGACGACACACCCGCCGAGGATCAAACTCTGGTTATTGCCGACTCTGTTTTGAGAAATGTGAAGTTAGCAACACCAGCAACCATAGTCAATTGTCTTCCGGGGGCCAGAGCAGGCGACATTGAAGGAAATTTGAAACTGCTGGCTAAGGCTAAGTGTAAATTTGGTAAGACTGTAATTCACGTCGGCAGTAATGACACCCGGTTACGCCAATCGGAGGTCACTAAAATTAACATTGAATCCGTGTGTAACTTTGCAAAAACAATGTCGGACTCTGTAGTTTTCTCTGGGCCCCTCCCCAATCAGACCGGGAGTGACATGTTTAGCCGCATGTTCTCCTTGAATTGCTGGCTGTCTGAGTGGTGTCCAAAAAATGAGGTGGGCTTCATAGATAATTGGCAAAGCTTCTGGGGAAAACCTGGTCTTGTTAGGAGAGACTGCATCCATCCCACTTTGGATGGAGCAGCCCTCATTTCTAGAAATCTGGCCAATTTTCTTAAATCCTCCAAACCGTGACTATCCAGGGTTGGGACCAGGAAGCAGAGTTGTAGTCTTACACACCTCTCTGCAGCTTCTCTCCCCTTGCCATCCCCTCATTACCCCATCCCCGTAGAGACGGTGCCTGCTCCCAGACCACCAATAACCAGCAAAAATCTATTTAAGCATAAAGATTCAAAAAGAAAAAATAATATAGCACCTTCAACTGCACCACAGACTAAAATAGTTAAATGTGGTCTATTAAACATTAGGTCTCTCTCTTCTAAGTCCCTGTTAGTAAACGATATAATAATTGATCAACATATTGATTTATTCTGCCTTACAGAAACCTGGTTACAGCAGGATGAATATGTTAGTTTAAATGAGTCAACACCCCCGAGTCACACTAACTGCCAGAATGCTCGTAGCACGGGCCGAGGCGGAGGATTAGCAGCAATCTTCCATTCCAGCTTATTAATTAATCAAAAACCCAGACAGAGTGTTGTGTGGGCCGCTGAAGAGGAGGTACTGCTGGCCCACCACCACCAGAGGGCACCCTGCCTGGAGTGCGGGCTCCAGGCACAAGAGGGCGCTCCCGCCTCACAGGAGCAGCCGGGGTGACAGCTGTCACTTATCACCTACGACAGCTGTCACCAATCATCTGATCTTCAGTGGTATATCAGCAAGACTACATCTCCACCTCTTTGCCGAGATATCGCTCTACCGAGGAGGTAACGTACTCAGCTGACTTTGTTGTCTTCCTGACAGGAATACCTGTTGCTTTGTGTGTTGGATAGCAGATATTTTGTTTCCTTTTTTCCGACGAGAGGTGGAGGTGGTTTTCCACCATACGTGTTGCTGGGTGCAGACGCACCCACATCTAACTGTTTTTGTTCCTCGCCAGCAGTACCAGATCCGACAAGCGGAGGCAGTGGCCACCTGTGAGTTCGGGACTTGGCGGCTCCAGTATTCCCGGGGTTCGGTGGCGGAGGAAATCGTGTGGTTCCGGTTCTGCTTTGGACAGACGTCTCTTATCTTCGAGCCTGCCCACGCGACACATTTTTGTGAATTGACTCCATTGACTATTATTGTAATCTGCTGTGTTTGTTGTGCTTATTCACAACAGTAAAGTGTTGTTATTTGACTTCCTCCATTGTCCGTTCATTTGCGCCCCCTGTTGTGGGTCCGTGTTCCTACACTTTCACAACACAGAGCTTTAATTCATTTGAAAGCTTGACTCTTAGTCTTGTCCATCCAAATTGGAAGTCCCAAAAACCAGTTTTATTTGTTATTATCTATCGTCCACCTGGCTTTGCTCAAAATGTAAATGAGTCCACCCACCACTTTAATCATATCTTAGATCTTGATCTGACTTATGGTATGGAAATTGAAGACTTAACAGTATTCCCTGAAAACTCCCTTCTGTCTGATCATTTCTTAATAACATTTACATTTACTCTGATGGACTACCCAGCAGTGGGGAATAAGTTTCATTACACTAGAAGTCTTTCAGAAAGCGCTGTAACTAGGTTTAAGGATATGATTCCTTCTTTATGTTCTCTAATGCCATATACCAACACAGTACAGAGTAGCTACCTAAACTCTGTAAGTGAGATAGAGTATCTCATCAATAGTTTTACATCCTCATTGAAGACAACTTTGGATGCTGTAGCTCCTCTGAAAAAGAGAGCTTTAAATCAGAAGTGCCTGACTCCGTGGTATAACTCACAAACTCGCAGCTTAAAGCAGATAACCCGTAAGTTGGAGAGGAAATGGCGTCTCACTAATTAAGAAGATCTTCACTTAGCCTGGAAAAAGAGTCTGTTGCTCTATAAAAAAGCCCTCCGTAAAGCTAGGACATCTTACTACTCATCACTAATTGAAGAAAATAAGAACAACCCCAGGTTTCTTTTCAGCACTGTAGCCAGGCTGACAAAGAGTCAGAGCTCTATTGAGCCGAGTATTCCTTTAACTTTAACTAGTAATGACTTCATGACTTTCTTTGCTAATAAAATTTTAACTATTAGAGAAAAAATTACTCATAACCATCCCAGACGTATCGTTATCTTTGGCTGCTTTCAGTGATGCTGGTATTTGGTTAGACTCTTTCTCTCCGATTGTTCTGTCTGAGTTATTTTCATTAGTTACTTCATCCAAACCATCAACATGTCTATTAGACCCCATTCCTACCAGGCTGCTCAAGGAAGCCCTACCATTATTTAATGCTTCGATCTTAAATATGATCAATCTATCTTTATTAGTTGGCTATGTACCACAGGCTTTTAAGGTGGCAGTAATTAAACCATTACTTAAAAAGCCATCACTTGACCCAGCTATCTTAGCTAATTATAGGCCAATCTCCAACCTTCCTTTTCTCTCAAAAATTCTTGAAAGGGTAGTTGTAAAACAGCTAACTGATCATCTGCAGAGGAATGGTCTATTTGAAGAGTTTCAGTCAGGTTTTAGAATTCATCATAGTACAGAAACAGCATTAGTGAAGGTTACAAATGATCTTCTTATGGCCTCAGACAGTGGACTCATCTCTGTGCTTGTTCTGTTAGACCTCAGTGCTGCTTTTGATACTGTTGACCATAAAATTTTATTACAGAGATTAGAGCATGCCATAGGTATTAAAGGCACTGCGCTGCGGTGGTTTGAATCATATTTATCTAATAGATTACAATTTGTTCATGTAAATGGGGAATCTTCTTCACAGAATAAGGTTAATTATGGAGTTCCACAAGGTTCTGTGCTTTTATTCACTTTATACATGCTTCCCTTAGGCAGTATTATTAGACGGCATTGCTTAAATGTTCATTGTTACGCAGATGATACCCAGCTTTATCTATCCATGAAGCCAGAGGACACACACCAATTAGCTAAACTGCAGGACTGTCTTACAGACATAAAGACATGGATGACCTCTAATTTCCTGCTTTTAAACTCAGATAAAACTGAAGTTATTGTACTTGGCCCCACAAATCTTAGAAACATGGTGTCTAACCAGATCCTTACTCTGGATGGCATTACCCTGACCTCTAGTAATACTGTGAGAAATCTTGGAGTCATTTTTGATCAGGATATGTCATTCAAAGCGCATATTAAACAAATATGTAGGACTGCTTTTTTGCATTTACGCAATCTCTAAAATTAGAAAGGTCTTGTCTCAGAGTGATGCTGAAAAACTAATTCATGCATTTATTTCCTCTAGGCTGGACTATTGTAATTCATTATTATCAGGTTGTCCTAAAAGTTCCCTGAAAAGCCTTCAGTTAATTCAAAATGCTGCAGCTAGAGTACTAACGGGGACTAGAAGGAGAGAGCATATCTCACCCATATTGGCCTCTCTTCATTGGCTTCCTGTTAATTCTAGAATAGAATCTAAAATTCTTCTTCTTACTTATAAGGTTTTGAATAATCAGGTCCCATCTTATCTTAGGGACCTCATAGTACCATATCACCCCAATAGAGCGCTTCCCTCTCAGACTGCAGGCTTACTTGTAGTTCCTAGGGTTTGTAAGAGTAGAATGGGAGGCAGAGCCTTCAGCTTTCAGGCTCCTCTCCTGTGGAACCAGCTCCCAATTCAGATCAGGGAGACAGACACCCTCTCTACTTTTAAGATTAGGCTTAAAACTTTCCTTTTTGCTAAAGCTTATAGTTAGTTGCTGGATCAGGTGACCCTGAACCATCCCTTAGTTATGCTGCTATAGACTTAGACTGCTGGGGGGTTCCCATGATGCACTGTTTCTTTCTCTTTTTGCTCTGTATGCACCACTCTGCATTTAATCATTAGTGATCGATCTCTGCTCCCCTCCACAGCATGTCTTTTTCCTGGTTCTCTCCCTCAGCCCCAACCAGTCCTAGCAGAAGACTGCCCCTCCCTTAGCCTGGTTCTGCTGGAGGTTTCTTCCTGTTAAAAGGGAGTTTTTCCTTCCCACTGTCGCCAAGTGCTTGCTCACAGGGGGTCGTTTTGACCGTTGAGGTTTTTACGTAATTATTGTATGGCCTTGCCTTACAATATAAAGCGCCTTGGGGCAACTGTTTATTGTGATTTGGCGCTATATAAATAAAATTGATTGATTGAAATTGATTGATTAATGTTGAATTATGCACTAATTCTGAAGTTTTGTAACAAACACAGATGGCATTCTGGGTAAAATGTGCCTCCGCTACACTGACTGGTTGATTAATTCTATGTAAATCAACACGTTAATGTGACGTGGGTTGTGTGCTGGTGTTTATGGTGTGTTGTGATAAATGTGCTTTTGTGAAATATGCTATTTTTTATTTGTAAAAAAAAAAGGCATTTACAAAAAAAAAAAAAAAGCCAAGTTGTAATTGATAACCGTCTGATATAACCGGTGTTAAAATAAACAGAGCACTGCCAACTACTGGTGCCAGTGCAAGTTTTGGCTCTTTTTCACCTGATTTTTCATTCGTGTGAGAATTTTTTGGATCGCACCAAGTTTCAGGTTAATCGCGCGTCCTGCATTGTTTAGCATACATGGAGTAATGAGCTGCGTTTAACATCTCATGACCACCTCCTGATCGGTGATCGTATGGTCAGATGAAAATCAAACCTGTTTGATATTCTTGTGCCTGTGCAAACACCGCAGACCTGTCTTGTAATGTTTTTTGTTTTTTTTTTTACTTTGATGTCTCCCATCGAGAGTTTTTGTAAATTAAGTTTGAAAAAAAAGCTTCTGTTTATGTTTTGTTTCTGGAAACACGAGTCCGACGTGTGGTTTTTGAACGTACAATGTGTGAGAACATAAATTGCGCGCTCTGAACTTTTACACCGTGCAGTTCTGTGGTACAGTGTCTGCCCAGCTTCAGTTTGAATACTGTCATGAACACTACTAGCCAGTAGATGGCAGTAGAGACCTTGAAAACTTCCCAAAACAAAATTCCAGATAATCTGTGTTGCTACTTGCTACGTTTAAAATGCGTGGAATTTAATAAAAGCAAACACAAAAACAATGTCTATAAACCCAGAGAATATATTCACGAGAGTTTTAGGCACTAGAGTTTAATGCTGATCAGAGTGTCTCAAATGCATTCTCCTGTCATGAACGCACTGAGATTACCGTACTGAGATTACCCTATCCTACCCATAATGCACCTGGGCACAGAATGCCCACAATAAGACCTTAAAAATTAGTGCATTACTTTAAAACTAAAACATATATGCTTCATAGTGGCACATGGTATGTACTCTTGTTGGAGTATGCTGCTAAAATCAAAGACCATCTCTGCATTTTAGCGCCTGTGCATGGTGGTAGTCCTGTTTTTGGACCTAAGATTTTTTAGTAATGGTTTGTGATCAGTAATCAGAGTGAATTTTCATCCAAACAAGTACTCATTAAACTTCATTACTCCAAAAACTAGGCTGTCGAACAACTAAAGTCGTACATCAAGCAAGAAAGGGAAAGAATTCCACCTACAAAGCTTCAACAATTGATGTCCTCAGTTCCCAAACACTTATTGAGTGAGGGAAGGAAAGGTGATGTAACACAGTGGTAAACATACCACTGTCCCAGCTTTTTTGAAACATGTTGCAGGCATCCATTTCATACACCACATGCTCAATGTAACCTCCTCGTCTGAAGTTTCCTAAGAAACAAATCACCCGTCTCCAGTTTTCCAGAAAACCACCTAGGAAATTCAAGTCTCCTTGCCATTTGCTGGGGAGTTACTTCACTCTGAGACTGAATTTTGTATGGAAAGAGATGCAAGTCAGCCCTTAGGATGCGTTGCACAGAACTCGATAATTTTTGTTCTCTGAATTAGGGTCAACTGTGGCATTTTTTCTGGACTTTAATGTCTTGCAGACTTGCAAACTTTCGGTGTTCCTGGAATGAGAAAAACACCATTATTTAGTTAGTTACAATTTTTACAAAATGAAAATACAAAGTCCTTAAAATAAATAAAACCAAGAAAAGGTCATTAAAATTCAGGCTTCTCCGTTTTTCCCTGTAACATTAACCCTTTATCCCTGACACAGAACTGTGTGCTTCCTGAAATTTTCAGTGCCCTCACAAAATGGCTCATTTAATCCAATTTTGTAGAAACACAGCCACAAATGGTCACATTCCCAAAAATATATACAGCTACATCAAACTAAAGGGCTGTGCAATAAAAATAGGAAAAAGAAATCACTAAAACCAACTGGAGGAAAGAATATAACTAAAATGGAGGGAAAAGGAAATAACTGTCGTGACTCTCCTTTAGAACAGACGTTTCCAGTTAGCATCTGGAAAATTTACACCTTCTGTAGAAAACTTTACATGCTTTACAGAAAACTTTACAATTTTATTACATGCAGGATAAACATCCTGCCAGTAATGTCGGCCCCTGAACACAGCCTAGTCGGCAGGTGTGAGTGTGTAACCCTAACCCAAACAGTATTGTTCATGAACATCCACCGGCTACGGCAGGGGTGGGCAACGCGGGTATTCACTCAAAAACACAACGTGCTCAGTGAACATAATACGAGTGGAGCGCCATGCAGCAACGCAAGGCTTGTTCTATGGTAGACGAAGGCACAAACTGGAAATGGCATAAAAAATCTCCGCAGTGGGGAAAAAGCCACAAACCATTGTCGTGAAAAGACGTAAAAAGCCGCCCAGGAAGCATCCTTACCAGATGCCCGAACCACCTCAACTGGCAGAGGAGCAGCGGCTCTACTCCGAGCTCCCCACGGATGACCGAACGTATTATTATTATTATTATTATTATTATTATTATATAACCAAAAAGGAAAAAAACAAACAAACAGATATACTCAAAATACTGTGTATTAAAGTTTTTGCAAAAATGTTGCATGAAAAACTAAATTGTATTATTGTTCTTATTATTATGTGAACAGGATTACCCAAAAAGGAATAAACTGATGTACTAAGAATTCTGTGTATTAAAGTTTTAAATTGAAATTTTTAATAAATATGCAAAAAAGCTGCACAAAAACACAATTTTAAAGAAAACTCTACAGTAAAAAGTCCCAAAAACAGATGTTCTAAGAATGGATCTTGTTTTGTTTTTGTGTGTATGTGTTTTGACTCAGTATTTGCACTTAGACAGTTTATGTCATTCACACGTCCATGCCCATATATGTGGTGCGGTTTTTTGTTCCACTTCCTGTCCACAGCTGTCGCGGAGCATCATGTGGAAGCTTCCTGTTGACCGGCGTAGTTTGTGCCACAGGGTTCTGTGAGACATAATGTGAGCTTATCGTGATGCTGCACGGGTCAGCGGCGTCGTCTGAGTCACACCAGTCTTACTCAACCGTGCTCTGTGCCACTTCCTTCCTTCTCTTTGTGATGGTGGGAAAGATGCTATGCAACTGAGATGGGCACAATAAGAGCGTACAGTTGAAACCAAGCAGTGCTGAAAACAACAATATGGAACAGTGGTGACAGGACCATTATGATTCTGGATTTTTGCTGTCGCCTCAATTTAATTTTGAAGGGCACAAAGAAGCAGTTTTTACAGACATTTTTAAGAAGAAAGCTTTTAAGAAGGAAAATTTCTAAGAAGAAAGCTAAAAGGGGAAGGGGAAACTGTGGGAAAGGGGGCACGGCAGAAGCTCCTTTCCATATAAAAGACACTCATGGCAGTGGGTAAATTTCATAGAAGTTAAAATGTTTCCAGGAGGCAACGGTCAGTTTCATTTTGTAAATTTCATGTGCGCGCGCACATGGACCATCCAGTCACAGCAGATGAAACTTTTTTTTACTACTGAGCAAACATCATTGTTAGAGTTTTTTAGGTTCAATGATTCCACGGCGTGTAGACGTTATGGTGTCAGTGACCCCATGGCCTTGGCGGAGGTTTGCACTCTCTGAGTGCTTCTAGTTTACTGTGATGTTTTTTTCCTGTCATCATAATTCTTGATGGATTTTTATGAATGAGGCCTTGTAAGTTGTATTCAAGCTGATTAAAAGCTCTAATGAACCCATAGATGCCTGGATAAACAATCCTTATGTATTAAAATATAAATCTGAAGTATGCCTTGCCATTGTGCTCATTTACCTTGCTGAGTTTTCCACTGTAATATTATTGCTAGTCTTTTAATGACATCAACATATATATGATTTTTACTAACATTTAATTACAAGTAGATATAAAGCCATTCAGAATTTATGACTTTTGACCCTCAGTCAGGGTAAAAAGTACCTCCTCCATCCCCTCCAACTACACTGTTAAAATTTAAATGCCTCCTGTGACCACATGTACATATCATATTAAACAACAACTGCAAGTATATATATAGACATAAATATATTTAACATTTTTGTTTCCGTATTTGTACGCATGTGAACGCAGCTTAATGAAAAGAACTTATGGCGTTGAGTTATAGACTCAGTATATCAATATTAAATTGCGACATGACGACTATAAAATAGACATTTGTTTTCCATAATTACGCTACATTAAGGCTATTGTACAGTTCATTTTAGTGCAGTTGGCGAAGCACTTGCTGCCTTTTTTCCCCTCATTTTGCTTCGGTTTAACAGCTGCCATAACTGGCTCAAGGTGCTCTCTCTCCACCCTTAGTAATGGCTGCCGTTTGGCAAACCGCTAGACACATGACATCCATTCTTGGTCTGTATTTCCATGGTGTAGCCGCGGCGCTCTGATTACTTCCTCTGTCTTTCGTGATGAAATAATGCTGAATTTATGTGGAAATAATTGTTGTACAAAAGCTTCAGATATCTGTTGCTGAGACAGATGATGATTGGAGGCAGTTTGAAGCAGAAACAAGGTGATAATCAGTGAACCGCAGCTAATAACGCATGTGCAGTGAAGGCAGGGTGAACTGATTTTTTTTTAGGGGGGAACCATTTGGTCGGTGACTCAGCTAGATTTTCCTCAGAATTATTCAGTTATTTAGCTACTTATTTGTATCATGCATTAACCCCATCCTCCCTGTGACAAATATGTCTCCCAAAAGGTCATAGATTGAAACACTATGAACTGGCATTGTACAGCTGCTGTTTTAACCATGGTGGGCTTTTCATGATATTAACTAAAATTTAATAAATAAAAAAATAAAATTCCATTGTGACATCCTACGTACTTTTTAATCCTTTGTATTTCCATGGAGCAAACCACGACATTACCAGGTAGTTTTCTGGAATCACTAAGATTTTGCTACATGAATGAAAATGCTGTGGTTGTTTTTACACATCAAAGTTACAAATCCAGAGTGTTAAGTCATGAAGCAGCACAATCGATTACATTTGTGGGCAACAGCTGGATCAGAACCACATGGTACTGGTTGACTTTTAATTTGGCATTCAAAGCTTCTGACTTCACACCACTCAGTGAACAAGTAATGAGGTAGCACGAATCTACTGGCTATAAAAAAGATTCAGTCTCAAAACAGAGTACAGGATTATTGTTCATTTTTTCACACAGTATTCTGTGTTTGTGGATCTTCTTTGTGTTGAAACAGCAGCGGACACCAGAACTGTGGCTGATGAGAGAAGAAGTGACACATCAAACACCAAACTGAAAACAATCAACTGCAGATTCTTTTATCAGTCTGTAAAGCACAAACCTTAAAATGGAGTGACATGAGGCTGCAGTAGTTGGACTTGTCTTTCTTCTGTTTTGATCTCTTCCTGAGGATTTTGGCATGGAGGTACTCGACCCGCCTCTGTGCGGCTGTGGAGAAGAATTGCTCACAGACCATCAGCCTGAGCTGAGTGACTTTTGCCGCCACCAGGGCCATAATGAGCAGAATGAGTAGGATGACCACCAGAGGGACCACAGAGGTGTAGAGCAGCAGTTTGGGTTTGGGAAGACAAGTCTTCTCAAACAACGTCACAGAGAAGGAAAAGTCTTTCTTATGGTTTTCCTCCTGAAATTTTATGCCGATTAAAGATGCAATACCCTGAAAAATATGTCATGGATATATGAGTCAAATTCTGCTGTGAAGTGTCACAGTGTAGAATTATGTGAATGTTTCTTTATACAGCTGAGACAATATGAGGAGTGTAAATAAAAGCAAAAATGAATGAAACATAAATTACATTTTTCCTGTATTTACAGTGAGGAAATCTTTGCAAGTTCTCCCACTTAGAAATCATAGAGGGGTCTGAAATTTTCATCTTAGGTGCATGTCCACTGTGAGAGACATAATCTAAAAAAAAAAAAAATCTGGAAATCACAATGTATGACTTTTTTAATAATTTATTTGTAGGTTACTGCTGCAAATAAGTATTTGAACACCTACCAACCAGCAAGAATTCTGGCTCACACAGACCTGTTAATTTTTCTTTAAGAAGCCCTCTTATTCTGCAGTCTTTACCTGTATTAACTACACCTGTTTGAACTTGTTACCTGTATAAAAGACACCTGTTCACACACTCAATCAATCACACTCCAACCTGTCCACCATAGCCAAGACCTGCAAGATCTCACTTTGTGGGGTAAGGATGATTCTGAGAAAGCTCAGAACTACACAGGAGGACCTGGTCAATGACCTGAAGAGAGCTGGGACCACAGTCACAAAGATTACATTAGTAACACATGATGCTGTCATGGTTTAAAATGCTACAGGGCAGCAAGGTCCCCCTGCTCAAGCCAGCACATGTCCAGGCCCGTTTGAAGTTCACCAGTGACCATCTGGATGATCCAGAGGAGGCATGGGAGAAGGTCATGTGGTCAGATGAGACCAGAATAGAGCTTTTTGGAATCAACTCCACTTACGATGTTTAGAGGATGAGAACAACCCCAAGAAAACCATCCCAACCGTGAAGCATAGGGGTGGAAATATCATACTCTGGGGGTGCTCTTCTGCAAAGGGGACAGGACGACTGCACCGTACTGAAGGGAGGATGGATGGGGTCATGTATTGTGAGATTTTGGCAAACAACCTCCTTCCCTCACTAAGAGCACTGAAGATGGGTCATTGCTGGGTCTTCCAGCATGACAATGACCCCAAGCACACAGCCAGGGCAACTAAGGAGGGGCTCCGTAAGAAGCATTTCAAGGTCCTGGAGTGGCCTGACCAGTCTCCAGGCCTGAACTCAATAGAAAATCTTTGGAGGGAGCTGAAACCCCAAACCTGAAAGATCTAGAGAAGATCTGTATGGAGGAGTGGACCAAAATCCCTGCTGCAGTGTGTGAAAACCTGGTGAAAAACTACAGGAAACGTTTGACCTCTGTAATTGCAAACAAAGGCTACTGTACCAAATATTAACATTGATTTTCACAGGTGTTCAAATACTTATTTGCAGCAGTAACATACAAATAAATTATTTAAAAAATCATACATTGTGATTTCCGGATTTTTTTAGATTATGTCTCTCACAGTGGACAAGCACCTAAGATGAAAATTTCAGACCCCTCAATGATTTCTAAGTGGGAGAACTTGCAAAACCGCAGGGTGTTCAAATACTTATTTTCCTCACTGTATATGAAAACAACATATTTAATATTATGAAAAAAATTGACTCTCATCTGAACATCTCAAGTGTTCAGCACCGATGGGCCTCAGCATCTGTAGGACAACTTGCTATTCCTTGACTTTTGGGAATATTTTGCTAAAAAATGTTAGTGCACATTTGCGCCAATTGTTGAACTCTGACCCTGATTCCTTTCATTAGTTCAGCAATCAAAATAAAAAGTCGGGATCTGGTTTTTTTTTTTTATCCTTATTAGAGGACCACAGACGGACAGACAACAACTTAAAAATTAAATAAATAAAGGCAACAGTTTGCATGAATTCAAACTCAGGTGTTACTCAATAAATCCCATGAGACTTATATAATCAGACTAACTCAGACTTAGCAAATTATTTAATTTAGTGATTTAGTACACTTTGTCCTCTACAAGGTTATTTAATTCAATTTTCAATTTATTTTCCTTTATATAGTGCCAGGGAGATCATTCCACAGAACAGGGGCATGATAAGAGAAAGCTCTGTGACCCGCAGACTTCTTATTCACTTTAGGGACACAAAGTAGTCCTGCACCCTGAGAATGTAAAGCCCGGGCCGGTAAGTAAGGTTTAATTAGGTCAGCTAGGTAGGGAGGTGCCAGACCATGAATAATTTTATAGGTTAGTAGCAGAACCTTAAAATCTGATCTCACTGGGACAGGAAGCCAGTGAAGGGATGCCAAAATGGGTGTAATGTGGTTGAACTTTCTGCTTTGTGTCGAAAGTCTGGCTGCAGCATTTTGAACCAGTTGGGGAGCCCTAATGTTAGACTGCGGTAAACCAGAAAATAGAACAATGCAGTAGTCCAACCTAGAAGAGATGAATGCATGGATCAGGGTCTCAGCATCAGCCATAGACAGGATGAGTTGAAAAAAAAAAAGTTTTGGCGTTTGGTGTTTGTTTGTTTTACCATGTGCACTGGTGAAGGGACAATAGGGTATTCACTCAAAAACACAACGTGCTCAGTGAACATAATACGAGCGGAGCGCCGAGCAGCGACGCAAGGCTCTATGGTAGATGAAGGCACAAACTGGAAATGGCACAAAAAATCTCCGCAGTGGGGAAAAAGCCATAAACCACTGAAGCGTTTACTCAAAAAAGTCTGAAGGACCTAAATGACATAGTGAGATGCTGAAGAAATTTGCTTGTCATGTCTGCAACATATACATATTACAAGCAAAGCACCGTGCGAGTGGTGTGAGCTTGCTCATGTTACAGGGAGGCCCAAACAGGAAGTGCCAAATTTTGAGCCCACAGTGAAACAGGAAATATCAAATGTTGAACATTCCTGGATCTACAGCAGAGGATATAAACTTGTGTTGCATTATGTTATCTTTGTACTGGTATGTTTAGCCTCTGTAAAGTTTTTGTGTAACTTTTTGTTGGTCTCAATTAGAAAAAAAGAAAATTTAATTTTAAAAAAGAGAAATAGAGGAGATCAGAGAACAGATCACGTGAACGAGGAGATCTCATGGAAATTCAGTGCACAATTGACACTGACACATAAAATGCTAAATGTTGAGTCAACATTGACTCCAGGAACGCTAAAGTGAGAGGCAGAGGCAGGCACCTTGACAACACAACACCTTGAGCTCAGGCAGTGACTATATTGTGTATAAACTGCATTAAGTTTTTTAGCCATGCCAATGCTCCCCAGAAGCATTTACTGAAAATAAAGTCTGAAAGACCTAAATGAAATGGTGAAGACTTTCCAGGCATGCGAGAGGCAAATAAAGAAAAATGCTTAAAATGACAGGGGGTTAAGATGGCTGTAGTTGGGAGGGGAGGGGGAGACCGCCCCCCATCCGAATGCTCCCCATAACCATTTACTGAAAGAAAATCTGAAGGACCTAAATGACATGGTTAGATTTAACCATGGTTAGACTCAGCTAAATTATTACACTATGTAACACATTTTTATTTTTGTTTTGTTCCTGGGTACACAGTGTGTTTTCCTAACCTGTTATGCCTTAAATAAATAGAAAATAGCTGTTATTCCACAGAAACTTTGCTTCTGTGATCAGGACAATGATATTTTGAAATTTGTCTGTTTCAAGAATATTCTCGATTCGCCTTCACTACTACTGAGTAGTCTTCTAGAATATTCTTTAACTGCTAGAACTGTCCAGAATTTTCTAGAAGTTTCCAGAATTATCTAGAAATTTCAAGAAATTTTTAGAACTTTCTAGAAGTAAAAAATAAATAAATAAATAAATAAATGAAATCAAAGTTTGTGCTGAATGTAGTCATTTTTCCATAGACTTTAGACATAAGCAGTTGAAATATAACACTTAGAAGCCAGGAACAAAAATTGTGTTACATAGTGTTATTGGCTAAGTTAACAGATTTTACTTGGGTGGAAAATACTTACTATAATTTTATTATGTTCACTGAACAAGTTACATTTTAAGTTGTTGCATGTTATGTTAAAACTGCATGATTTGAATGTGTTTACCTATAAAACTCAATTTTATTTTTTTTATCATAAAAACTATGTTAGACTTTGGTTCAAGTAACAGACACCCATGTTGTTGTTTTATTTTTTTTTTGAGTGTTGGGTTCACTGGTGTGTCTGTGGACAAGAAAACTCAAAAATGCATTTCTTTAAAACTGTCATGAAGTAATTTATTCTGACTTTAGTGAAATAAGTAGAGCTAAAACAACTAATAGAGTTAATCTATTAAAATCAATTATTAAAATAGTTGTCAACTAATTTAGTCATCGATTAGTTGCTAAATAACTTTGTTTTACTGCAAATGTTTCCTTTCTTCCATATAATCAACCGAGCTTTGCTTTGAATCTTGAACCAATGACAGAGTGCTTTGAGCCGCTGCTTCGTTGGTTTATGTTTTATTTCGCTTTATCTTAATTTTTCTCCACCAAAGCCTGAAAGAGCATATGTCTGTGAGGAATATTTTGTTGTGTGGGCCGCCAGAAGAGGAGGTACTGCTGGCCCACCACCAGAGGGCGCCCTGCCTGAAGTGCGGGCTTCAGGCACGAGAGGGCGCTGCCGCCATGGACACAGCTGGGGGTGACAGCTGTCGCTCATTACCTCTTGACAGCTGTCACCCATCTACTCAACATCATCTCACTCCATAAAGACCAGACGTCATCTCCACCTCGTTGCCGAGATATCATACTTCATAGGAGGTAATACTCTCAGCCTTTTTGTGAGATTTGTAACTCTGTTATTGTGAGAATTTGCAGGAGAACCGGTCGTTTGTGAGGAGGCTGTGCAAGACGGCGCTCCTTTTCAGCTGAGACCGCTGCAACATATTGAATGAGAGGTGGAGGTGGCATTCCCACCGTTATTGTTACTGGGTGTACACACACCCACACTTGACTGTCTTTGTTCTTCGCCAGCAGTACCAGATCCGACAGTCGGGGACGGTGATCACCTGGGAATTTGGGACTTGGCGGCTCCAGTATTCACCAGGTTCTGGGGCGGCGGAAATCGTGTGGTTCCGGCTCTTCTCAGGACAGACGTCTTCTATCCTCGAGCCTGCCCACACGTCACCTCTGTGTATTGACTGTTATGATATTCTGTGATTGTCTGTATGTTCGTTGTGCACATTCACAACATTAAATTGTTACTTTTTGGCTCATCTATTGACCGTTCATTTGCACCCCCTGTTGTGGGTCCGTGTCACTACACTTTCCCAACATATTTACCTTTTTTTTTTAATGTTAAACTGACCTGTTATGGTCTTCTGAAACAGTTGGTCAATGTATTTTATGCTAACGCGATGCTGATGCATTAGCATGTCTATGTCATTTTCAATGTTAAAGTTAGCATTAAGCTGCTGGCATTTCAGCATGTTTGTGCATTTGTTTTCTGTATAATAATTAATGGCTCAGCGTTTGTTCTCATAAAAGAGTCAGATGTATTACAAATTATAATATTTTTAATTTATTTTTATTTATATATTAATAATAATAGCAACAATAATAATAGTAATAATAACTAATAATGCAACAATACAATTTTAGAGAAAGAGACATGAGTCACATGTGTCATTGTGAAATGACCATATACGAGGGCTGTCAATAAAGTAACGGTCCTTTTTATTTTTTTCAAAAACTATATGGATTTCATTCATATGTTTTTACGTCATACATGCTTGAACCCTCGTGCGCATGCGTGAGTTTTTCCACGCCTGTCGGTGACGTCATTCGCCTGTGAGCACTCCTTGTGGGAGGAGTCGTCCAGCCCCTCGTCGGAATTCCTTTGTCTGAGAAGTTGCTGAGAGACTGGCGCTTTGTTTGATCAAAATTTTTTCTAAACCTGTGAGACACATCGAAGTGGACACGGTTCGAAAAATTAAGCTGGTTTTCAGTGAAAATTTTAACGGCTGATGAGAGATTTTGAGGTGATACTGTCGCTTTAAGGACTTCCCACGGTGCGAGACGTCGCGCAGCGCTCTCAGGCGCCATCATCAGCCTGTTTCAAGCTGAAAACCTCCACATTTCAGGCTCTATTGATCCAGGACGTCGTGAGAGAACAGAGAAGTTTCAGAAGAAGTCGGTTTCAGCATTTTATCCGGATATTCCACTGTTAAAGGAGATTTTTTTAATGAAAGACGTGCGGACGGATCCGCGCATCGGGACGCAGCCGACGCGGTGCGGCAGCACAGGAAAAACACCTCCGTGTTGATAACCATTTGTAAAATCCAGGCGGCTTTTGATGGCTTTCAGTGGAGTGAGTATATGAGAAATTGTTTAACAGGCAGGACATGTTCCAACTTGTCCTTAAGGCTTTCAACAGAGGTGTTTTTCCTGTGACGGAGCATCGCGGCGGCTGCGTCCCGACGCGCGGACCCGTCCGCACGTCTTTCATTAAAAAAATCTCCTTTAACAGTGGAATATCCGGATAAAATGCTGAAACCGACTTCTTCTGAAACTTCTCTGTTCTCTCACGACGTCCTGGATCAATAGAGCCTGAAATGTGGAGGTTTTCAGCTTGAACAGGCTGATGACGCCGCCTGAGAGCGCTGCGCGACGTCTCGCACCGTGAAAAGTCCTTAAAGCGACAGTCTCACCTCAAAATCTCTCATCAGCCGTTAAAATTTTCACTGAAAACCAGCTTAATTTTTCAAACCGTGTCCACTTCGATGTGTCTCACAGGTTTAGAAAAAATTTTGATCAAACAACGCTCCAGTCTCTCAGCAACTTCTCAGACAAAGGAATTCCGACGAGGGGCTGGACGACTCCTCCCACAAGGAGGGCTCACAGGCGAATGACGTCACCGACAGGCGTGGAAAAACTCACGCATGCGCACGAGGGTTCAAGCATGTCTGACGTAAAAACATATGAATGAAATCCATATAGTTTTTGAAAAAAATAAAAAGGACCGTTACTTTATTGACAGACCTCGTATACTCAACAAAAATATAAACGCAACACTTTTGGTTTTGCTCCCATTTTGTATGAGATGAACTCAAAGATCTAAAACTTTTTTCACATACACAATATCACCATTTCCCTCAAATATTGTTCACAAACCAGTTGAAATCTGTGATAGTGAGCAATTCTCCTTTGCTGAGATAATCCATCCCACCTCACAGGTGTGCCATATCAAGATGCTGATTAGACACCATGATTAGTGCACAGGTGTGCCTTAGACTGCCCACAATAAAAGGCCACTCTGAAAGGTGCAGTTTTATCACACAGCACAATGCCACAGATGTCGCAAGATTTGAGGGAGCGTGCAATTGGCATGCTGACAGCAGGAATGTCAACCAGAGCTGTTGCTCGTGTATTGAATGTTCATGTCTCTACCATAAGCCGTCTCCAAAGTCGTTTCAGAGAATTTGGCAGTACATCCAACCAGCCTCACAACTGCAGACCACGTGTAACCACACCAGCCCAGGACCTCCACATCCAGCATGTTCACTTGGATGGACAAGACTAAGAGTCAAGCTTTCAAATGAATTAAAGCTCTGTCTGGGTTTTTGATTAATTAATAAGCTGGAATGGAAGATTGCTGCTAATCCTCCGCCTCGGCCCGTGCTACGAGTGTTCTGACAGTTAGTGTGACTCAGGGGTGTTGACTCATTTAAACTAACATATTCATCCTGCTGTAACCAGGTTTCTGTTAGGCAGAATAAATCAATATGTTGATCAATTATTATATCATTTACTAACAGGGACTTAGAAGAGAGAGATCTAATGTTTAATAGACCACATTTAACTGTTTTAGTCTGTGGTGCAGTTGAAGGTGCTATATTATTTTTTCTTTTTGAATTTTTATGCTTAAATAGATTTTGCTGGTTACTTGGTGGTCTGGGAGCAGGCACCGTCTCTACGGGGATGAGGTAATGAGGGGATGGCAGGGGGAGAGAAGCTGCAGAGAGGTGTGTAAGACTACAACTCTGCTTCCTGGTCCCAACCCTGGATAGTCACGGTTTGGAGGATTTAAAAAAATTGGCCAGATTTCTAGAAATGAGAGCTGCTCCATCCAAAGTGGGATAGATGCCGTCTCTCCTAACAAGACCAGGTTTTCCCCAGAAGCTTTGCCAATCTTGGCCTCTCTTCATTGGCTTCCTGTTAATTCCAGAATAGAATTTAAAATTCTTCTTCTTACTTATAAGGTTTTGAATAATCAGGTCCCATCTTATCTTAGGGACCTCGTAGTACCATATCACCCCAATAGAGCGCTTCGCTCTCAGACTGCAGGCTTACTTGTAGTTCCTAGGGTTTGTAAGAGTAGAATGGGAGGCAGAGCCTTCAGCTTTCAGGCTCCTCTCCTGTGGAACCAGCTCCCAATTCAGATCAGGGAGACAGACACCCTCTCTACTTTTAAGATTAGGCTTAAAACTTTCCTTTTTGCTAAAGCTTATAGTTAGGGCTGGATCAGGTGACCCTGAACCATCCCTTAGTTATGCTGCTATAGACGTAGACTGCTGGGGGGTTCCCATGATGCACTGTTTCTTTCTCTTTTTGCTCTGTATGCACCACTCTGCATTTAATCATTAGTGATTGATCTCTGCTCCCCTCCACAGCATGTCTTTTTCCTGGTTCTCTCCCTCAGCCCCAACCAGTCCCAGCAGAAGACTGCCCCTCCCTGAGCCTGGTTCTGCTGGAGGTTTCTTCCTGTTAAAGGGAGTTTTTCCTTCCCACTGTAGCCAAGTGCTTGCTCACAGGGGGTCGTTTTGACTGTTGGGGTTTTACATAATTATTGTATGGCCTTGTCTTACAATATAAAGCACCTTGGGGCAACTGTTTGTTGTGATTTGGCGCTATATAAAAAAATTGATTGATTTAATTATCTATGAAGCCCACCTCATTTTTTGGACACCACTCAGACAGCCAGCAATTCATGATCCAAATAATTGTTTGTTGCAGCCCTAGAAATAAGTTAAAAAAATAACTAAAACTACTAACTTGGATGCTCATCATCAGTGGCACGTGGAATGGTTCCAGCTCTGACAGCTCTGTTGTTACGGCATAAACAAACCAATACAACAAAGCGTCCACAGTTATAAATATGATCCACGCCACAAAATGGGACAGAACTGGAATTCCAAACTTCAGCACAGTCTTCCCCTCTCGAGCAGTGGGCCGGGCCAAAGGCACACACATGTAGCACTTCTTTTCCTCTGGCGTCAGGGGGAGCACGTGAGGTTTGCCCTCTGCCTTCTGCTTCTCATCAAAACGAACGAATCTGGTGCTGATAAAGCTGTTTGCATATTTCATGTCACTGCAGTATTTCTTTATATGCTGCATTATGAAGACCACGAGTATGAGGAAACTGACGGCAGGAAGCAGTTTGTCAGTCACAGACGACACCGTGCTCAGAACAGCCTGCGCAAACTTCACCGTTTCATTCAGCTTCTGCTCTGCGTCTGCAAGTTTCTCCTTGAATTTGCTCGATTCCACTCTGGGTGAAACCTTAAGGTCAGAATCTAAGTTCCACACACCCAGATCTCCATGGAGTATGCTTCCAAGCCACTTCAGCATCTTCATATACTTATGCAGCGGAGCAGTGATGGCTGTCTTCTTTGCTTTCATGTTACAAATCATACTGGTGACCAGACCTGTGAGGTTCTCAATTGTGTTCCTGATATTTCTGAGGACCACAATACTGGTGCCGGCAGTCAGGAGCAGGTTTCGACTCTTCTTCATGAAGACGGAGATAACAAACAGAGTTCCTAAGCAGCGTACTCTCTTTGACAGGAAGAGAGAAACAGTCAGTAATGTCGCAAAGAAGCCAGAAATCCCTGCAGCTACTGTAGCCTGATAGTCCAGGGTGTAGAGGAGATACAGCAGGAGCAAGGAGCTGAGCAGGAGGCTGGAAAAGCTGCAGGAGAGCAGGAGGATAATGGTGCTGCCAACGCCATATCTGTGATTGGATGTGAAAACATCCACGGCCTTAGAAAATATATCTCTGAGGCTCTGTTTGACTGTAATCCACGAGAAGACCATCACTAAAAACACAAAAGAGAAAAGATGAAGACGTTTAAATATGTTTCAAGACGTTTTGTTTGCAGAGGTAATAAGGTAAGCTAGACTGAGAGAAGAGGTAATAATCTGTTTAATATTGTTTCATACAAAGAAAAATCACTGCAGATGCAATTTTTTCATTGACAGTGTTGATGGAAAATTATAGACAAGGTCAGAAGTATGATGAAGCAGGATGATGCAGGATATGTAGGGTTTCTCAAAAAAGTGTACCCAAAAGTATTTTGACAGCACAGAAAATCAGTATTATCAGACATTTTCAGCATGACCATGTGGACAAACCATATAATTTTTCTCCTCATTGCACAGCTTTTAGTTCAGTCTTTCCTTTTTGATGTTTTAACCCTTTATATCTTTTACACCACATAATCAATGTAACCTCCTTGTCTGAAGTTTCCTAAGAGACAAATCATTCGTCTCCAGTTTTCCAGAAAACCACCAAGCAAATTCAAGTCTCCTTGCCATTTGCTGGGGTTAATTCGCTTTGAGACTGAATTTTGTATGGAAAGAGATGCAAGTCAGCCCTGAGGATGCGTTGCACAGAACTCAATGATTTTTGTTCTCTGAATCAGAGTCAGCCAGGGCATTTTTCCTGGACTTTAATGTCTTGTGGAACAAACTTTAGGGTTCCTGAAATGAGAAAATCACCATTATTTCCCAGTAAAACCATTTCCTGGTATTCATATTTCAGAGTACATATTTGGGTACATTTTTACGAGACACCCTATATACAACCCCAATTCCAATGAAGTTGGGACGTTGTGTAAAATATAAATAAAACAGAATACAATGATTTGCAAATCCTCTTCAACCTATATTCACCTGAATACACCACAAAGACAAGATATTTAGTGTTCAAACTGATAAACGTTATTGTTTCTGTGCAAATATTTGCTCATTTTGAAATGGATGCCTGCAACATGTTTCAAAAAAGCTGGGACAGTGGTATGTTCACCACTGTGTTACATGACCTTTCCTTCTAACAACACTCAATAAGTGTTTGGGAACTGAGGACACTAATTGTTGAAGCTTTGCAGGTGGAATTCATTCACATTCTTGCTTGATGTACAACTTCAGTTGTTCAATAGTCCGGGGTCACCGTAGTCGTATTTTGTGCTTCATAATGCGTCACACATTTTCAATGGGTGACAGGTCTGGACTGCAGGCAGGTCAGTCTAGTACCTGCACTCTTTTACTATGAAGCCACGCTGTTGTAACACGTGCAGAGTGTGGCTTGGCACTGTCTTGCTGAAATAAGCAGGGACGTCCCTGAAAAAGACGTTGCTTGGATGGCAGCATGTGTTGCTCCAAAACCTGGATGTACCTTTCAGCATTGATGGTGCCATCACAGTTGCACCATGTCATGGGCACTAACACACCCCCATACCATCACAGGTGCTGGCTTTTGAACTTTGCGCTGGTAACAGTATGGTCTTTTTCCTCTTTTGTCCTGAGGACACAACGTCCATGATTTCTAAAAACAATTTGAAATGTGGACTCATCAGACCACAGCACACTTTTCCACTTTGTGTTTGTTCATTTCAAATGAGCCCAGAGAAGGCGGCGGCGTTTCTTGATGTTGTTGATGTATGGCTTTCACTTTGCATGTTAGAGTATTAACTTGCACTTGTAGATGTAGCAACGAACAGTGTTAACTGACAATGGTTTTCTGAAGTGTTCCTGAGCCCATGCGGTAAGATCCTTTACACAATGATGTCAGTTTTAATGCAGTGCCGCCTGAGGGATCAAAGGTCACGGGAAATCAATGTTGGCTTTCGGCCTTGCCGCTTACGTGTAGAAAGTTCTCCAGATTCTCTGAATCTTCTGATTATACGATGAACTGTAGATGATGGAATCCCTAAATTCCTTGGAACTGAACGTTGAGAAACTTTGTTCTTAAATTGTTGGAGTATTTTTTCATGCAGTGGTGATCCTCACCCCATCTTTGCTTGTGAACAGCTGAGCCTTTTGGGGATGCTCCTTTTATACCCAATCATGACACTCACCTGTTTCCAACTAACTGGTTCAGCTGTGGTGTCAGGCTGGGAGGTAGCGAGGCACTGACTGAGGCTGGATGCAACAAGCAGACTCACAGGCTGGCGTATGAGTAAAGGTTGGGTCTTTAATGCAGACACAGGTACAGTACACAGGCAAGCAGCCCACGGTGCAAAAGTACAGATAAGGGCAAGGCAAAAAGTCAAGGTCCAAAAAAGCAGGGTTCAGTAAACGAGCAAACAGGGCAATCAGAACAGAGGCAAAAACAGGTTCAAAAAACCAGAGCAGGGGTCAAAAACACAGCTAGGCAAACAACAGAACTGTGACGTGAGCTGGTAAGTGACAAAGTCGACAAACGAGCAGGGAGGAAGTGAACAGAAACAGTTTAAGGAAGAACAGGTGGTAACTGGATAACGAGATGCACGTGGTGGGAGAAGGATCTGGAAAGGAGGTGTTGTCAGGTGAATCCAAGAGGGGAAAACAGATGCAAGAAAAGACAGTGACAAGTGGGCAAGGAAATGGGGTGTGGCCAGCAGAGATGAGGAAGTGCAGGTGCAGGACAAGAGAGCGCGATGATCAGAGGGAGACTGTGATAACAATGAAACTGGGTGTGAATACGTGAGAACTGAGATGAGTGCAAACACGGGGCAGACCAAGACAAGGATGAGACAGGCAAGTGTAGGTGATCAGTGAAAAGAATTACTGACATGACTATACCAAGGAAACATGAACTGGTAATAAAAACTTGAACAGGACTGAAAAGCAAACCAGAAGATACTAAACACAGAAGATAAACTACATAAAAACTCATCCGAGAATAAAAGGAAATTAAACACTAAGACAAAACTAAACTGGAACAGACTGAGACATAAAGTATAAGTAAAACAGAAACTAAGTGATAACAAAACCTGACATTAAAGTACTACAGATAACAGAAATGAGAACAGCAAAAATAAGCAGATGATAAATAAAAGATAAACAATGAAAACACAGACTGACTCAACCAAACAAGAACGGAACTGAACCATGGCTGAAGTATGAAAAGAAACAAAGTGACAAAGCAAAACAGATCAATGAATAAACACATGACAAAAACTAAAACAACTAAAACATTGAAGCAGTGGCAAAAGGTGGGCAAAAGAAAGGGGAAAAAATGGAATCAAGGCTCAGATCAGGCCCAAATCGTGACATGTGGAATGTTCCAAACAGGTGTTCTTTGAGCATTCATCAACTTTCCCAGTCTTTTGTTGCCACTGTCCCAGCTTTTTTCAAATGTGTTGCAGACATCCATTTCAAAATGAGCAAATATTTGCACAAAACCAATAAAGTTTATCAGTTTGAACATTAAATATCTTGTTTTTGTGGTGTATTCAATTGAATATAGGTTGAATTTGATTTGCAAATCACTGTATTCTGTTTTTATTTACATTTTACACAACGTCCCAACTTTGTGGTCAGAACAATGGGCAACTTAATGGTGGGGATGGAATTTTATCAAAGATGGGCTCTGGGCTCTTTCTTCCACTGGTGATGGATAGGTTGACATTTGTGAGCAAGGTGCTGTCACCACATGACATTTGCAGATGACAATGAGACCTGTGGTGACATGAGGTAACGAGGTTTAGGCAGTCCTGGAGAGGTGGAGGTATGCTTTGGAGAAAAGGACAATGAAGGTCAGTAAAAAGATGCATCCTGTTTCCACTGATCATCCTTGAGATGTTTAGCTTAACTGGAGTCCACCTGGGGTAAATTCAGTTGATTGGACATGATTTGGAAAGACACACCTGTCTACATATAAGGTTCCACAGTTGACAGTGCATGTCAGAGCACAAACCAAACATGAAAAAATTAATTTACTCCATTTTGGAATAAGGCTTTAACATAACAAAATGTGGAAAAAGTGAAGTGCTGTGAATACTTTCCGGACGCATCTGTAGGTAGGGTCAACTGTTCAGTGTAAAGGAGAGTGTGGTAGAGAGAGTGCAGGAAGGATGGAGTGGGTGGAGGCAAGAGAGATTTTGGATAGAAATATATCTGCTAAATAAAACAGGAAGTTTTAAAAACTGGAGTGAGACCAGCTGTGTTTGTCTGGATGTGATGGCACTGACAAAGATGAGAGATAGAGCTAGATGAGACAGAGCAGAAGATGCTAAGATCTTCCTTGGGAGTGACAAGGATGGACAGGATTAGGCATGAACGTATCAGAAGGACAGTGCAGTTAGGACATGTGCAAAGAAGGTTCACAGGGTATACAGGGAGAAGGATGTTGAGGATGGAGCTGTCAGACAGGAGGAGAACAGGGAGATCAAAGAGGAGGTTCATGGATGTGGTGTGGGAGAATATGCATAGTCAGTGTGATAGAAAATGATGGAAAGGACAGTGTTGAAAACAGATGATCTGCTATGGTGCCTCCTAAAGGAAGCAGCAAGAAGGATGAGATGAAGAAAGAGGAGGAGGATGTGAAGGAGGATGAGAAGGATGATAAAAAGACAAAAAGGAGGATGAGAAGGAAAATGAGAATGATATGCTGAGGGAAAAATGCTAAAAAAAAAATCCACTTTGTGTGTTTCAAATGTTTTATTCCTGATAGCATTATTCGTGATTACTGAAATAGTTGACATAGTGTTGCCACAGATACTTTGGAAAAGTAATCCAACTACTGATTGCTCCTTGAAAAAGTAACTAAGTTACTTTACTGATTACTCAGTTTTGTAAGTAACTATGTTATATTACTACAACCCCTGGCAAAAATGATGGAATCACCGGCCTCGGAGGATGTTCATTCAGTTGTTTAATTTTGTAGAAAAAAAGCAGATCACAGACATGACACAAAACTAAAGTCATTTCAAATGGCAACTTTCTGGCTTTAAGAAACACTATAAGAAATCAGGAAAAAAAATTGTGGCAGTCAGTAACGGTTACTTTTTTAGACCAAGCAGAGGGAAAAAAAATATGGAATCACTCAATTCTGAGGAAAAAATTATGGAATCATGAAAAACAAAAGAATGCTCCAACACATCACTGGCTTTTATAACAGCTTGCAGTCTCTGAGGCATGGACTTAATGAGTGACAAACAGTACTCTTCATCAGTCTGGCTCCAACTTTCTCTGATTGCTGTTGCCAGATCAGCTTTGCAGGTTGGAGCCTTGTCATGGACCATTTTCTTCAACTTCCACCAAAGATTTTCAATTGGATTAAGATCCGGACTATTTGCAGGCCATGACATTGACCCTATGTGTCTTTTTGCAAGGAATGTTTTCACAGATTTTGCTCTATGGCAAGATGCATTATCATCTTGAAAATGATTTCATCATCCCCAAACATCCTTTCAGTTGATGGGATAAGAAAAATGTCCAAAATATCAACGTAAACTTGTGCATTTATTGATGATGTAATGACAGCCATCTCCCCAGTGCCTTTACCTGACATGCAGCCCCATATCATCAATGACTGTGGAAATTTACATGTTCTCTTCAGGCAGTCATCTTTATAAATTTCATTGGAACGGCACCAAACAAAAGTTCCAGCATCATCACCTTGCCCAATGCAGATTCGAGATTCATCACTGAATATGACTTTCATCCAGTCATCCACAGTCCACAATTGCTTTTCCTTAGCCCATTGTAACCTTGTTTTTTTCTGTTTACGTGTTAATGATGGCTTTTGTTTAGCTTTTCTGTATGTAAATCCCATTTCCTTTAGGCGGTTTCTTACAGTTCGGTCACAGACGTTGACTCCAGTTTCCTCCCATTCGTTCCTCATTTGTTTTGTTGTGCATTTTCAATTTTTGAGACATATTGCTTTAAGTTTTCTGTCTTGACGCTTTGATGTCTTCCTTGGTCTACCAGTATGTTTGCCTTTAACAACTTTCCCATGTTGTTTGTATTTGGTCCAGAGTTTAGACACAGCTGACTGTGAACAACCAACATCTTTTGCAACATTGTGTGATGATTTACCCTCTTTTAAGAGTTTGATAAGCCTCTCCTTTGTTTCAATTGACATCTCTCGTATTGGAGCCATGATTCATGTCAGTCCACTTGGTGCAACAGCTCTCCAAGGTGTGATCACTCCTTTTTAGATGCAGACTGAGCAGAACTGATTTGATGCAGGTGTTAGTTTTGGGGATGAAAATTTACAGGGTGATTCCATAATTTATTCCTCAGAATTGAGTGAGTCCATATTTTTTTCCCTCTGCTTGGTCTAAAAAAGTAACCGTTACTGACTGCCACAATTTTTTTTCTTGATTTCTTATAGTGTTTCTTAAAGCCAGAAAGTTGCCATTTGAAATGACTTTAGTTTTGTGTCATGTCTGTGATCTGCTTTTTTTTCTACAAAATTAAACAACTGAATGAACATCCTCCGAGGCCGGTGATTCCATAATTTTTGCCAGGGGTTGTAGATACTTTATTACTTACTTCCAGCAGCAGCTGTCACCTCAACATGAAAATGATAACCAGTTTAGCCAATACTCACTTTATTGGAAGTGAATTTTTTAACAGTATCATAAACAATGTATGTCCTGACATTTTAAACTGAATTTAAATACTATTTCCTGAAAAAAAAAGTTTTTGCAAAACATGAAATAAAGTCAGTCTTTCTTGACTTCAATGAACATAAATACTTGTTTTATAAGAAATTTTATAAGATTTTTATAAGATTCTTATTTTATAAGAAAAAGGTCTTTTTTGACCTCATATTTAACTGTTGACAGCACTGTAACGGTAACACATACAATTTATAATCTACATTGTTTAAATGTAGCAATTAAATTCTTTCTACCATTGTTTCTAACATTTTAATTCTTTGTAAACATTTTAGTTGTTGAAAGTATTATTATTATTATTATTATTAATATTATTAATATGTACAGTATATGTTGCAGACATGACGGTGCAAAGCTCTTCAGCATCTCACCATGTCATTTAGGTCCTTCAGACTTTTTTTTTTTTTTTTTTGAGAAATGCTTCAGGGGAGCATTAGCATGGCTAAAACCTTTCATTTTCTGGGAGAGCTCCTTAATATTCAAAGTTTTCAGCTAGTTGGTAGTAGGATTGTACAATATGGCCAAATTATCAAATCATACAATTACAATTATCATTACGATGAAATTATCATATCATACAATATGACTATGATTTGACACAAAATGCAGTAACAGTGAAAATTAAACACTCTTAAATAAAACAGCAATAATACCACTCTCATTTTGCACCCATCATAAGGTTAGGATACTGTGCCCTCCAAAAGTATTGGAACACATGGAACTTCACACATTTTAATTTGTTTATTTCATTTCAAATACAAGAAATACAAAAAATATAAAGAATAAACATTTCTAAACTTATCTTCCTCAAACTCAAATTGAAAGCAAATCTCTAAAACTTGACAATAATCAATTTTATTGCCAGTTTTCTTCAGACAAATCAAGGGATGGAAACATGAACATTTCCAAGTCAGTGAATATGTCTTAGAGCAGAGAAGGTGCAGGTTTTCTTTGCAGCCACTGACTCCACCAGGTGATTTCACTGATTAATATCACTTTGAGCAGATGGAATCAGTTAATCAGTGAAATCACCTGGTGGAGTCAGTGGCTGCAAAGAAAACCTGCATCCTCTTGGTGATTTCATATTTTTAATTAATTTATATCAAGTTGTAGAGATTTGCTTTCAGTTTGAGTTTAAGGAAGATAACTTTAGATTTATTTATCTAAAGTTGTGTCACTGATTTGTCACTCAGACAGCAAAATTAAGAGGTTATTTAAAAATAAGTCCTTCAGAGAGCAAAATTAAGAGGTTAGACAGGTTTTATAGCTTGAATGTCTTCACGCTATATCTCATAAATCAACAGCTGTCTGCTCGATTAAAAATCACTGGAAAAACACTGCAACCTGAATTAAAGGAGAAATGCCGCGTTTAACAACCTGGACCTCATTTCTGGCAGAAAATACAGTCGTTTCCTTACCAATATAACTGGTGTCATTTGGAGTCGGTGAGTCATTTGGAGTCGGTGAGTCAAACATTTTTCTTCTTCTACTAAGGTGGATTAGAACTTTTTGTGGTAAACAGCACCAGCTACTGTACTGGAGGAGCCTAGCAGTCAGTATGTGTCACTGATTGAAACATTAGGTCTCTCTCTTCTAAGTCCCTGTTGGTAAATGATATAATAATTGATCAACATATTGATTTATTCTGCCTTACAGAAACCTGGTTACAGCAGGATGAATATGTTAGTTTAAATGAGTCAACACCCCCGAGTCACACTAACTGTCAGAATTGTCGTAGCACGGGCCGGGGCGGAGGATTAGCAGCAATCTTCCATTCCAGCTTATTAATTAATCAAAAACCCAGACAGAGCTTTAATTCATTTGAAAGCTTGACTCTTAGTCTTGTCCATCCAAATTGGAAGTCCCAAAAACCAGTTTTATTTGTTATTATCTATCGTCCACCTGGTCGTTACTGTGAGTTTCTCTGTGAATTTTCAGACCTTTTGTCTGACTTAGTGCTTAGCTCAGATAAGATAATTATAGTGGGCGATTTTAACATCCACACAGATGCTGAGAATGACAGCCTCAACACTGCATTTAATCTATTATTACGAGGTCTGTCCATAAAGTATAGGTCCTTTTTATTTTTTTCAAAAACTATATGGATTTCATTCATATGTTTTTACGTCAGACATGCTTGAACCCTCGTGCGCATGCGTGAGTTTTTCCACGCCTGTTGGTAACGTCATTCGCCTGTGAGCACTCCTTGTGAGAGGAGTCGTCCAGCCCCTCGTCGGAATTCCTTTGTCTGAGAAGTTGCTGAGAGACTGGCGCTTTGTTTGATCAAAATTTTTTCTAAACCTGTGAGACACATCGAAGTGGACACGGTTCGAAAAATTAAGCTGGTTTTCAGTGAAAATTTTAACGGCTGATGAGAGATTTTGAGGTGATACTGTCGCTTTAAGGACTTCCCACGGTGCGAGACGTCGCGCAGCGCTCTCAGGCGCCGTTGTCAGCCTGTTTCAAGCTGAAAACCTCCACATTTCAGGCTCTATTGATCCAGGACGTCATGAGAGAACAGAGACGTTTCAGAAGAAGTTGGTTTCAGCATTTTATCCAGATATTCCACTGTTAAAGGAGATTTTTTTAATGAAAGACGTGCGGACGGGTCCGCGTGTCGGGACGCAGCCGGCGCGGTGCGGTGGCACAGGAAAAACACCTCCGTGTTGATAACCATTTGTAAAATCCAGGCAGCTTTTGATAGCTTTCAGTGGAGTGAGTATATGAGAAATTGTTTAACAGCTGGACATGTTCCAACTTGTCCTTAAGGCTTCCAACAGAGGTGTTTTCCCTGTGGCAGAGCGTCGCAGCGGCTGCGAGCCGACGCTGCAATCCGCCCGCACATCTTTCATTAAAAAAATCTCCTTTAACAGTGGAATATCCGGATAAAATGCTGAAACCGACTTCTTCTGAAACTTCTCTGTTCTCTCACGACGTCCTGGATCAATAGAGCCTGAAATGTGGAGGTTTTCAGCTTGAAACAGGCTGATGATGGCGCCTGAGAGCGCTGCGCGACGTCTCGCACCGTGGGAAGTCCTTAAAGCGACAGTATCACCTCAAAATCTCTCATCAGCCGTTAAAATTTTCACTGAAAACCAGCTTAATTTTTCGAACCGTGTCCACTTCGATGTGTCTCACAGGTTTAGAAAAAATTTTGATCAAACAAAGCGCCAGTCTCTCAGCAACTTCTCAGACAAAGGAATTCCGACGAGGGGCTGGACGACTCCTCCCACAAGGAGTGCTCACAGGCGAATGACGTCACCGACAGGCGTGGAAAAACTCACGCATGCGCACAAGGGTTCAAGCATGTCTGACGTTAAAACATATGAATGAAATCCATATAGTTTTTGAAAAAAATTAAAAGGACCTATACTTTATGGACAGACCTCGTAGACTCTATTGGCTTTGCTCAAAATGTAAATGAGTCCACCCACCACTTTAATCATATCTTAGATCTTGTTCTGACTTATGGTATGGAAATAGAAGACTTAACAGTATTCCCTGAAAACTCCCTTCTGTCTGATCATTTCTTAATAACATTTACATTTACTCTGATGGACTACCCAGCAGTGGGGAATAAGTTTCATTACACTAGAAGTCTTTCAGAAAGCGCTGTAACTAGGTTTAAGGATATGATTCCTTCTTTATGTTCTCTAATGCCATATACCAACACAGTGCAGAGTAGCTACCTAAACTCTGTAAGTGAGATAGAGTATCTCGTCAATAGTTTTACATCCTCATTGAAGACAACTTTGGATGCTGTAGCTCCTCTGAAAAAGAGAGCTTTAAATCAGAAGTGCCTGACTCCGTGGTATAACTCACAAACTCATAGCTTAAAGCAGATAACCCGTAAGTTGGAGAGGAAATGGCGTCTCACTAATTTAGAAGATCTTCACTTAGCCTGGAAAAAGAGTCTGTTGCTCTATAAAAAAAGCCCTCCGTAAAGCTAGGACATCTTTCTACTCATCACTAATTGAAGAAAATAAGAACAACCCCAGGTTTCTTTTCAGCACTGTAGCCAGGCTGACAAAGAGTCAGAGCTCTATTGAGCCGAGTATCCCATTAACTTTAACTAGTAATGACTTCATGACTTTCTTTGCTAACAAAATTTTAACTATTAGAGAAAAAATTACTCATAACCATCCCAAAGACGTATCGTTATCTTTGGCTGCTTTCAGTGATGCCGGTATTTGGTTAGACTCTTTCTCTCCGATTGTTCTGTCTGAGTTATTTTCATTAGTTACTTCATCCAAACCATCAACATGTTTATTAGACCCCATTCCTACCAGGCTGCTCAAGGAAGCCCTACCATTATTTAATGCTTCAATCTTAAATATGATCAATCTATCTTTGTTAGTTGGCTATGTACCACAGGCTTTTAAGGTGGCAGTAATTAAACCATTACTTAAAAAGCCATCACATGACCCAGCTTATCTTAGCTAATTATAGGCCAATCTCCAACCTTCCTTTTCTCTCAAAAATTCTTGAAAGGGTAGTTGTAAAACAGCTAACTGATCATCTGCAGAGGAATGGTCTATTTGAAGAGTTTCAGTCAGGTTTTAGAATTCATCATAGTACAGAAACAGCATTAGTGAAGGTTACAAATGATCTTCTTATGGCCTCGGACAGTGGACTCATCTCTGTGCTTGTTCTGTTAGACCTCAGTGCTGCTTTTGATACTGTTGACCATAAAATTTTATTACAGAGATTAGAGCATGCCATAGGTATTAAAGGCACTGCGCTGCGGTGGTTTGAATCATATTTGTCTAATAGATTACAATTTGTTCATGTAAATGGGGAATCTTCTTCACAGACTAAAGTTAATTATGGAGTTCCACAAGGTTCTGTGCTAGGACCAATTTTATTCACTTTATACATGCTTCCCTTAGGCAGTATTATTAGACGGCATTGCTTAAATTTTCATTGTTACGCAGATGATACCCAGCTTTATCTATCCATGAAGCCAGAGGACACACACCAATTAGCTAAACTGCAGGATTGTCTTACAGACATAAAGACATGGATGACCTCTAATTTCCTGCTTTTAAACTCAGATAAAACTGAAGTTATTGTACTTGGCCCCACAAATCTTAGAAACATGGTGTCTAACCAGATCCTTACTCTGGATGGCATTATCCTGACCTCTAGTAATACTGTGAGAAATCTTGGAGTCATTTTTGATCAGGATATGTCATTCAAAGTGCATATTAAACAAATATGTAGGACTGCTTTTTTGCATTTACGCAATATCTCTAAAATTAGAAAGGTCTTGTCTCAGAGTGATGCTGAAAAACTAATTCATGCATTTATTTCCCCTAGGCTGGACTATTGTAATTCATTATTATCAGGTTGTCCTAAAAGTTCCCTAAAAAGCCTACAGTTAATTCAAAATGCTGCAGCTAGAGTACTAACGGGGACTAGAAGGAGAGAGCATATCTCACCCATATTGGCCTCTCTTCATTGGCTTCCTGTTAATTCTAGAATAGAATTTAAAATTCTTCTTCTTACTTATAAGGTTTTGAATAATCAGGTCCCATCTTATCTTAGGGACCTCGTAGTACCATATCACCCCAATAGAGCGCTTTGCTCTCAGACTGCAGGCTTACTTGTAGTTCCTAGGGTTTGTAAGAGTAGAATGGGAGGCAGAGCCTTCAGCTTTCAGGCTCCTCTCCTGTGGAACCAGCTCCCAATTCAGATCAGGGAGACAGACACCCTCTCTACTTTTAAGATTAGGCTTAAAACTTTCCTTTTTGCTAAAGCTTATAGTTAGGGCTGGATCAGGTGACCCTGAACCATCCCTTAGTTATGCTGCTATAGACGTAGACTGCTGGGGGATTCCCATGATGCACCGTTTCTTTCTCTTTTTGCTCTGTATGCACCACTCTGCATTTAATCATTAGTGATCGATCTCTGCTCCCCTCCACAGCATGTCTTTTTCCTGGTTCTCTCCCTCGGCCCCAACCAGTCCCAGCAGAGGACTGCCCCTCCCTGAGCCTAGTTCTGCTGGAGGTTTCTTCCTGTTAAAAGGGAGTTTTTCCTTCCCACTGTAGCCAAGTGCTTGCTCACAGGGGGTCGTTTTGACCGTTGGGGTTTTACATAATTATTGTATGGCCTTGCCTTACAATATAAAGCGCCTTGGGGCAACTGTTTGTTGTGATTTGGCGCTATATAAAAAAAAAATTGATTGATTGATTGACTGATTTCAAACTGCATTTCTTTTCAACCAGACATGCGATGCCGTGACATTATCAATCATCTGTGTCCAATCAGATTTCAGGAGAGTCTGGTGCAACCCAGGCTTCTGCTCTAGCTCCACCCATGCCGGAAAGTGTTCAACATTTGACATTTCCTGTTTCACTGTGAACTCAAAATTTGTCACTTCCTGTTTCAGTGTGAGCTTGCCACTCACTGTATTCCCGCGAGATTCCATGAGATCTTGTCTGTCAATCCAGGAAGTGTTTGACTGTTTGACTGTTTCCTGTTTCACTGTGGACTCAAAGTTTGGCACTTCCTCTTTGGGACTCCCTGTACATGAGCGAGATTCACACCACTGTGCATTGCTTCACTTGTGTTATTATTATTATAAGTAGTAGTATGAAAAAAATGTATCCAAAAGTGGACCTTTAATCTAGGGGTGTTGAGGGGGGTCGCAAACCTCCCCCCACGCTCCTTTTCCATCTGGATGTGCCCCTTATTTGTTGTTTGAACATGAAGAATGGATAATGTATATTTATGGAGAAAGCAAAACCACATTGAAAGGTAAGAAACTTTTATCATGTCATCCTCAGAAAGAGACTTCAGGTGCATTTGGATGGAAAAAGAGTGTTAGCATTTGTTGTTAAGGTGTCGCAGGTCTTCAGCTGTTATTAGTGAGGACACTCAAGAGCACAGAGTTTTAAAGAAAAAAAGTGCAACAATGTCTTTGTAAAGCTCAGTGCAGGTGTGCTACTATCTCCGTGCTGAGAGACGACAACTGTTTTTCAACATGGAGCTGCTGCACAAAACAGCAGATGAACAGTTCACAACATCAAACAGTGGGCGACATGGGTAGTTCAGCCGAACCCCTGACCTCCCCCTGCCCACGGGCCAGTTGTAATGATTATAGTAATAATAGTAACACACAGAAGAGAAGAAGTAACTTTAATCTGATTACTGATTTGGAAGGTTTCACACGTTAAGATTATTCATTCCTGAAAAAAGCGGTTAGAGATTAATGCGTTACTAAGTAATTTACATGTTGATCTTTACATTCAGATGAATATTACTAACTCAAGCAACATTAGTACTTGTCCTTTAATTTTGTCACAGTTCTTAGCCTTAATACATCTGATTTTATATTTCTGTCATTGTTTGTGTATTTTGTGTTGTTTAATTGAAAACAAAATTTGTTGAACAAGAAATACTGATTTATGGAACTGCCCCTTTAATTTGATTCACCCCACAAAAAGATTGTGCAGTCCTACTAACAAAACCATCATAGATGGCAAAACAGTGAGCACCACACCTTCATAAAACACATTCAGCGCTGAGATACAAGCACTAATAGAACAAAATCAAAGCACAAACCTGGTTTGCGGAGCGTCCTATGAAGTCTGTTCTTTCTTACACAAAATAGGAAGTGTTCTCATCCTCCCAAAACAGTCATTAGTCACTTACAAGTCATTCCAGTGTGGTCAGGCGGAGGAGAAGAGGCCGACCTGAGGACACCATGTCACACTTTCCTGGGCCTTTAATTCAGACACGGCACGCTTTCATCTATGAAGGCGATTATTTGAATATGTATATTTTTGACCTCTGCCTGGCATCAGCATCAACTTTAAAAAACAACAAAAACATTTTATACTTAAGTGTCTTGGTTTTACTTCTGAAATAGAGTTTTATTTTAAATTTCACAGCTTGTTAGTTTGAGTGACACAAAAGTACATTTTTTTTTTGCCAAACAGATACAAATAAATCATCTGTGATCAGATGCACAGTTATATATACAAAGTGCTGTTAAAAATGTTATGCTGGCCTCCTTTGAGTCAATTCCTTCATGTTTAGCTGCTCCAATGAACGCCGAGCATGTCTAAGAACTGCTTATCTCCGTGTGTGTGTGTGTGTATAAACACACACACACACACACACACACACACACATATATATATATATATATATATATATATATATACGGTGCATCTGGAAAGTATTCATAGGGTTTCACTTTTTCCATATTTTGTTATGTTAGAATCTTATTCCAAAATTGAGTAAATTCATGTTTTTTTTCCCTCACAATTCTACTCACAACACCCCATAATGACAACATGGAAATTTATTTTCTTATTTTTTGCAAATTTATTAAAAATATAAAACTAAGCTGCTGTGAGCCCCACCCCCACCGAAAATAATAAAATAAAAATCATTTTTGTCGTGATAGGGTTTGCAGTCAAGACTTCCTGCACTAACTGATCCATAATCTATAAACTACTTAAACGGACAATATATATATATTAGGGGTGGGCAAATATAAAAAATCTTAATCGCATTAACTCAATGACTTTCTGTGATTAATCAAGATCAATCACATGGTATATGTGAAACCCAAAAATTAATTCAAAAGCCGCTTAAAAGCAGTTTTATTTGAAAATGTAAATGAACATTGCATAAATTTGAAAATGTAAATTTCAACTGAAACACACTAATGAAATCAAATATAAAACCACTGGCAGGTCATTTGTTATCCTGTTTCATATCAAAATAACAATATACATGTCCATGACTAAATGTACTAAAACAAATACGTCACAATTGTACACATACCACAATTTGATATGTGTACAATTGTGATGTATTTGTTTTAGTATATTTAGATTTTGTTGTGATTTGGCACTTTATAAGCTGATTAAACTGAATTGAAATTGAACATTTTATTGAGTCTTAAAGTAAATAAATATGAATTTGGTCACTGGATCCTTAAACTTTGTACATAATGAACTCTACATGGTGAATCCTTGATCTCTGGACATAAATAGGAATAAACAAAATGTGTAGTTTTTGTCAAAAGCATTTCCTTTCAGACATTATTGGCATGAAAATGTTTCCATATATCTGAGCTGAGCTTACAGCTGCTGTGCTTCACTTCACGATGTAATTTCAGACATCCCAAGTCTCCCGGAAGTTCCGGGAGTTTCCCTGATATTGATAGTGGCTCACGGATGCCCGCGAGTCGGATGAAATATCCCGGATTTTAGACTATGCGGGAGTGTTTTTTTTTTCTTTTTCAATGCGAGTGAGAGCGTGCAGGCAATACAAAAACTCGTGCATCATGCGCGGATTACTTCGATTGCACAGGCACGAGAGAGAGAGGGGGGTGGGGGGAGGAGAGAGGTTGCTTGGAACCTGCGTGTCTGTCAAAGTGAGTGATTTGTTCAAAGAGCGTTCAGGGCGACTGCTTGCCAGAGAGCACGCTGATTGGTTTAGTCAGCAAAATAAGCCAATACGTTTCGGTGTGGGAGGGCTTTGGTTTACTCTCTCTGACCGTCACCTAGTTAACACTGAAGTCAGCGCACGTTGCGAGATGGCAGAGGGTGAATCCTCCAGTAAAAAACGAAAATATACGACTCATTTTACAGCAGAATATACTAAAGTATATCCCTGTCTAGTTAAGGTGAAGAATGATGACACCGTGGCGAGGTGCACTGTATGCAACAGTGACTTCAGTATTACCCACGGAGGACTCAATGATTGTAAAAGACATGTCGAGGTAGGCTAAGTTTAACACCTGCATTTTATTTCTGTAGGTTAAATGCTGTTATAAAATTAAGCAAAACGTATTAAAGACTTCTTTTAAGTATTAATGCATATGTAGTTACTATAGGCCTACAGGGCTCTAAATTAACTTTTTTCATCACCAGCCAAAATGGCTAGTAGATGTTAATCTACTAGCCAAACACACACTTACTAATGGGTCAAAGTGGCTAGCAAATATTCTTTTCTACCAGCCAAACTGAATTTTCACCAGCATTTGGCCAGTTGGCTGGTGTTAATTTAGAGCCCTGCTTATATCTAACTAGCCAGCTATCTAACTATCTCTATCCAGCCTGTCTAAGCATTTAAAAAAAATCCCCAATTTAATATGTTGATCAATGTAGGCTAAGGGTAAATTAATTGTAGAAAATATGTAGAAATGATAGCCCTAATTATCTGCTTTATTCTTTAGGGACCACACCATATTAGGGAGGCTAAGCGCAGGGAAGGCTGCTCCAATATATCTCAGTTCTTTTCTGCAGAAAAGCAAAGTCTCACTGAGAAGGTCACTGCAGCTGAGGTGTATTTCACATCATTTGTTGTCGAACACAATGTGCCATTCAATGTCTGTAGGCACACTGGCAAGTTGTTCAGGAAGATGTTTCCAGATTCAGAAATAGCTAAACATTATGCCTGCTCCTCCACCAAAGCAACAGCCATAATGAATTTGGCCCTGGAACCTGAATGCTCAGAGGATATGTACAAACTAATTCGCACAGAAAAAAAGCCATACAGTATTTTGGTTGACGAAAGCAATGACATCATGTGTGAGAAAGAATGTGCTATTTTAGCCAGGTACTACAGTGAAGCACAGGATAAGGTGGCAGTTGGATTTATTGATATGCCAGTATGCAATGATGCCAAAGCTGAAAATATATTCAACTGCATCGCATCATCCATGGAAGAGAAGGGCATTGAATGGTCCAACTGCATAGGATTCAGCAGTGACAATTGCAATTCATGATTGGCAAAAACAACTCTGTCTTGTCAAGAGTGAAAGCACAGGCCCCTCACATATACAGTGTTGGCTGTCCTAGTCACTTGGTTAACATATGTGCCAAAACTGCTGCAAAAGAGCTCTCAATGTCACCCGAAGAATTGATAATTGACATTTACTATTACTTTGAGAAAAGTTCAAAAAGAAGAGAGGAACTGAAAGAGTTTCAGGAGTTCTGTAATGTAGCCCAGCAGAGAGTACAGAAGCACTGCCCTACACGATGGCTTTCTTTGGGGAAAAGCTTGGACCATCTGCTAAACCAATGGCTTGCTTTTAGTTCTTACTTTGAATCACACAGTGAAAATCAGAAGTCCTGTGATATTGAGAAGAGGCTGACAGACCCCATGATGAAAATCTACACTTGCTTTCTCCACAATGCCACACAGTCTTTTGATAAATTGAATTTGATTTTTCAAAACAAGGCACCCATTCTCTTCAAATTAAATGACAGCGTTGAAGAGCTCCTGCATGACATCGGAAGCAGATTCATAGTGCCAAAGGTGTTGAGAGAGCAGAATGTGCTGGAGATAGATGTGAGCAACCCTGACGTCCACTGTGCAGATGAAAACCTTTTTGTTGGGTTCTTGACAAGGAGACACTTAGTAAGCGAGGAAGAAATCCCTTCTGACAAGACAAAGCAATTCTTCAAAGATGCAAGATCATTCTATGTCAGGAGCTTCCAAAAAGTAAAGGAAAAGTTCCCAGTGAGAGACCAAATCTTGACAAATATGTCAGTTGTTAATCCAGAGGGCCAAGATGATGTGACACCAGAGCAGATTTTGACTTTGGCAGAGAGATTCCCCAATGTTGTGAAAGCAGATGCAAAGGAACAGCTACACTTAGAGGTGCTGGATTATACCTCAACCAATTTGGAGAAAGTCATTCCAAATTACAGGAATTTGTCAATTGATGAGTTCTGGGGGAAGCTATCAAAAGTCAAATCAGTTAGCACAGGTCAGATCAGATTCAAAGAGCTCTGCCAACTAATGAAGCTGTTGCTGGTTCTGCCCAATTCCAATTGTGATGTGGAGAGAGCATTCAGTTTGGTGCGTCATATCAAAACAGAATTCAGGTGTCAGATGTCTCACCAAACTCTTGTGAACCTGATGTCCTGTAAGATTAACAAATTCAATGATGTTGAGTGCTATGACCTTGAAGTGTCAGGAAAATTGCTCAAATCTGCAAAGCAAGCAGCATGTACATACAATGAGAACTTGAAAAAGTCCCAGGAAAAATAGAAAGCATGACAGGTGTTCTCTGCAGGCTGGAACATAGAAAGGACATGGACATACAATTGAAATGTATACAGACCAATACTGTAGTGTTTTGTTTTTAAGAAATTACTGGTAGTTAATAAAAAGTTGTTGAAAAGTTGTTGGCCTTAAGTGTGTATGTATGGGGCATGGTGGGGGTTGGTTGTGGGGTTGGGTGGCCCGGGGGGGTCGATAAGCATCTCCCTGAAATGAGGTTTTGGAACTTTGGATGTCTGTAATTTGAAAATAAAATACAGCACGTTTCATTTTGGGAGGAAAAAAAAAAACGTTTTAGTCGATTGTAGTTTCGTGTCTGTATTACATTTGGAAAGAGGTGTCATTTTATTTAAAGCGGCGATTCATTTTGAAGTTATTAATTCCGACCGGACTCTGTCTCAGCCGCGCAGCATTTCGAGCTGTGTGAACACGGAACGGAGGACGATTCTCGTCTTTTGTAATCCACACAAAAGTGACTGACGATATTTTAATGGCTTTGCGAGCGGTTAAGAAGCAGCTTGCCGTTTCTGAAGAGCAGTGAATCAAAGAACCAACGAGCTACTAGATCGAAGCATTGCTTCAATGGTTCATGGTTTCAAAGTGGAGACGCGCTGCAGAAATTGTTTATTACATACCAAACCCTGAATATCCGACTTTATTTGTACGTCCGTATGACTCTGAAACTCAGAAAAATCCGTATAATTTATGGACTATAGGTTAACATGAAAACCACTGAAAAGCTGTGTTCACCGCGGGGACACGTTCGGCTATTCGAGATTATTCAAGATTTTTTTTTTTTACCGATGACGAACGATGCGTAAAAAAAAAATCTGACCAAATTGGTGAGGAGTTGACCAAACCGGTCTGGATCCGGGCCTGATCCTGTAGAACTTTGTACCGAAAATGTCCATTCAAAAGTTCGGCGTCTTTCTGCATTTTGTTTTGTTGTGCATTGCATAGCCTGTAGTTTTCTCGATCCTCGTGTCATTTTCTGTGTGAACTCAGCTATCAGCAGGAAGCAGCAGCATAAGCTCGCCCCCGACTGACGCTTTCAAAATAAAAGGCAATGAGCAACAGTCATAAAAGGCTAAAAAAAAAAAAAAACTGCAGCGTTAAGGGGAGGAACAAAATTGTCGGCGATAATAACCTCAATATATATATATATATATATATATATATATATATATATATATATATATAATGCTATTCATGTTTTTGGAGATATTTTTTCAGTATTCCAGTTTTGCAATGAACGGTTTGCGGATAAATTCATGATTTGCAGCTGATTCACGTTTTGGGTGTTAATACGAGGTCTGTGAGAAAAGTATCCGACCTTTTAATTTTATGCAAAAAATATATGGATTTGATTCATATGTTTTTACGTCAGCCAAGCTTGAACCTTCGTGCGCATGCGTGAGTTTTTTCATGCCTGTCGGTTGCGTCATTCGCCCGTGGGCAGGCTTTGAGTGAGCACTGGTCCACCCCTCTCGTTTTTTCATTGCGAGAAAATGGCGGAATAATTTGGGCTTTTTTTCCATCAGAATTTTTTCAGAAACTGTTAGAGACAGGCAGCTGGAAACCATTCGGAAAATTCACATGGCTTTCGGTGAAAATTTTATGGGCTTCACAGAAATTAACGAGTGTTACTACCGCTTTAAGGACGGCGCGCCGCGCTCCGAGCCGCGATCGACAGACAGAGCTGGTGGGGCGAGACAAAGAACACTTTCGTTTTGGAGTGTCAGAGGACAAGTTGGGACATGCCTATCTCAGCTTTCAGTGGCTTAACAGTCGAGTGAGTATAACAGAAATTGTGGAGAGCTGGGCATGTCCCAACTTGTCCTCTGACACTCCAAAACGGAGGTGTTCTTTGTCTCGCTCCATCAGTGAATCCGTCATGACGCGCGAAGCCTCCGCGCGGCTTTCCATGACAAAATCTCTTGTTAAAAGTGAAATCTGCCGGAAAATGGCTGATGTCCAGCTCTTGTGATAACCAGAGAAATTGCACATGATGGTGCCAGAGCGACACAGCCATCCGTTTAGAAATGATCTGGTGGTTTCTGCCTGTCGATCGCGGCTCGGAGCGTGGCACGCCGTGCGCCATTGTGGGCCATCCTTAAAGCGGTAGTAACACTCCTTAATCTCTGTGAAGCCCATAAAATTTTCACCGAAAGCCATGTGAATTTTCTCTAACAGTTTCTGAAAAATTCTGATGGAACAAAGCCCAAATCATTCTGCCATTTCCTCGCAATGAAAAAACGACGAGAGGGGTGGACCAGTGCTCACTCAAAGCCTGCCCACAGGCGAATGACGCAACCGACAGGCATGAAAAAACTCAGGCATGCACACAACGGTTCAAGCTTGGCTGACGTCAAAACATATAAATCAAATCCATATATTTTTTGCATAAAATAAAAAGGTTGGATACTTTTCTCACAGACCTTGTATCTTTGAAAAAATGGGAATGCAGGCAACTTCACTAAAATATAAAGAATGAAATATTACACATAATAGTAAATGACTTGGTAAATTAAATAGCATAGTACTGTCATAAGAGCCATGACAGAGGATTCCATGATTGTTCTTGTAATAACTTCAAATCAGATAAATCAGGGCACTGAATTTCTCTATTAAATCCAACTCCTTCATTCATTTTCCATGCCCGCTTACTCCAGTCAAGGGTCATGTGGGTGCTGGAGCCTATCCCACCAATCTTAGGGCATAAGGCAGGTTACACCCTGGACAGGACGCCAGACCACATATAGACAAACTCTTTCACACACCTACAGTCACTTTAAAGTTAAAGCACCCAGAGGGAACCCGCACAAGCACGTGGAGAACATGAAAACTCTACACAGGAAGGCCACAAGTGGGAAGCAATCCCACAATCTTTTTGCTGTGAGGCAACAGTGGTAAACCACTGATCCTCTGTGCTACCCAACACCATCATGCACTGAAATAATTTTCCAAACTGCTGCATGAATTTTCCCACTTTCCAATGTGTTATGAACGCACTAATATATATATGTTGCAGACATGAACAAGCAAAGCTCTTCAACATCTCATCATATCATTTAGATTCTTTAGACTTTTTTTCAGTCAATGCTTCTGTGGAGCATTAGCATGGCTAAGACCCCCCCAGGTCCCCTAACTACAGCCCTCTCAACCCCCTGCCACTTTAAGCATTTTTTAAATGTAGATGTAAATTCATATTCAAACTTTTCAGCTACTTGACAGTACGGTTGCACAATATGGCCAAATTAGCTGGATGTTCAGGTCTTCTTTTTAAGAAAATCCTCTTCTACACCACTCCATCACGAAGCTGTAATTTATATTTTTAATTCATTTTATATCAAGTTGTAGAGATTTGCTATCACTTTGAGTTTAAGGAAGATCATTTTAGAATTTCTTTTTTTTTTTCGTATTTGAAATGGCATCAACAAATTAAAATGTGTGAAATACCAAGTGTTACAATACTTTCAAGGGCAAATGAGAAATACTCAGGCAGCATCTTACATCTCAAATAAGCAAACAGAGCACGAATCAGCTGCTGTCTGCTCATTTTATTAATCTAAAATCACTGGAGAAACATGTATATATAAGACAACCCAAAATAAAGGAGAAATGCTGCTTTTAACAACCTGGACTTCATTTCTGGCATAAATACAGTCATTTACTCAACTTTGGTGTCATTAGGAGTCCACGGTTCAGACGACATGTTCACTGCTCAGGTTCAGTTCTGACTCAGATTTTCTTCTTCTACTAAGGTGGATTTTAACTTTTTATGGAACACAGCACCAACTACTGTACAGGAGGGACCTAGCAGTCAATATGTGTCACGATTTCAAAATGGCTCTTTTCAACAAGATGTGGGGTTCCGGTGCAATGGTTTGTGCATGTGACTGTGTCAGGAACAGCAGCTGACGCTGCCACAGCTGCTCCCATTGGGTTCCATGGGATAAGCTGCACATCGCGATGCTGATTTGGAGGAAAACAAAATTAAAAAACATCTGTATAATTAGTAAATATCACTGGGTTGATATAAATAATATATAAGGGGGGACGCAATACAGAACTCCGCGGTTAAACAACCCTGGTTAACAAAAAAAGCACCACTCACAAGATTTGAACCCACACCACCTGATTACCAGACAGTACCACAATCACTGTCTCATAACAGTGAAATGGCTCTAATGAACAAGCAGACAAATGTATTTTCTAAAAAAAAGAAGAAAAGCGCTGTGATAACTGACCAAACAGCATTTGCTATGGTGTATTTCTGCTGATATGTGACTGAAAGTGGCGTATTTGTCATACTGTTGGCCTGTCATATGGTCCTGCAGTGCGCAGCTCACTGTCCTGTCAGACAGACGTGATGCTGAGATCGCCTGCTGCATGTTCACATAAACTGGTGCTCCGGTCCAGCTGGACCTGTCAGTGTTCACACTCTGCAGCCCGGCGCAAGCGATATATGTTCTTATGTTTTCAATGTGAATACAGCAAGTCAATCAATCAATTTTTTTATATAGCGCCAAATCACAACAAACAGTTGCCCCAAGGCGCTTTATATTGTAAGGCAAGGCCATACAATAATTATGTAAAACCCCAACGGTCAAAATGACCCCCTGTGAGCAAGCACTTGGCTACAGTGGGAAGGAAAAACTCCCTTTTAACAGGAAGAAACCTACAGCAGAACCAGGCTCAGGGAGGGGCAGTCTTCTGCTGGGACTGGTTGGGGCTGAGGGAGAGAACCAGGAAAAAGACATGCTGTGGAGGGGAGCAGAGATCGATCACTAATGATTAAATGCAGAGTGGTGCATACAGAGCAAAAAGAGAAAGAAACAGTGCATCATGGGAACCCCCCCAGCAGTCTACGTCTATAGCAGCATAACTAAGGGATGGTTCAGGGTCACCTGATCTAGCCCTAACTATAAGCTTTAGCAAAAAGGAAAGTTTTAAGCCTAATCTTAAAAGTAGAGAGGGTGTCTGTCTCCCTGATCTGAATTGGGAGCTGGTTCCACAGGAGAGGAGCCTGAAAGCTGAAGGCTCTGCCTCCCATTCTACTCTTACAAACCCTAGGAAACTACAAGTAAGCCTGCAGTCTGAGAGCGAAGCGCTCTATTGGGGTGATATGGTACTACGAGGTCCCTAAGATAAGATCAATCAATCAATCAATCAATTTTGTTTATATAGCGCCAAATCACAACAAACAGTTGCCCCAAGGCGCTTTATATTGTAAGGCAAGGCCATACAATAATTATGTAAAACCCCAACGGTCAAAACGACCCCCTGTGAGCAAGCACTTGGCTACAGTGGGAAGGAAAAAGATGGGACCTGATTATTCAAAACCTTATAAGTAAGAAGAAGAATTTTAAATTCTATTCTAGAATTAACAGGAAGCCAATGAAGAGAGGCCAATATGGGTGAGATATGCTGTCTCCTTCTAGTCCCCGTCAGTACTCTAGCTGCAGCATTTTGAATTAACTGAAGACTTTTTAGGCAACTTTTAGGACAACCTGATAATAATGAATTACAATAGTCCAGCCTAGAGGAAATAAATGCATGAATTAGTTTTTCAGCATCACTCTGAGACAAGACCTTTCTGATTTGAGATATTGCGTAAATGCAAAAAAGCAGTCCTACATATTTGTTTAGTATGCGCTTTGAATGACATATCCTGATCAAAAATGACTCCAAGATTTCTCACAGTATTACTAGAGGTCAGGGTAATGCCATCCAGAGTAAGGATCTGGTTAGACACCATGTTTCTAAGATTTGTGGGGCCAAGTACAATAACTTCAGTTTTATCTGAGTTTAAAAGCAGGAAATTAGAGGTCATCCATGTCTTTATGTCTATAAGACAATCCTGCAGTTTAGCTAATTGGTGTGTGTCCTCTGGCTTCATGGATAGATAAAGCTGGGTATCATCTGCGTTAACAATGAAAGTTTAAGCAATACCGTCTAATAATACTACCTAAGGGAAGCATGTATAAAGTGAATAAAATTGGTCCTAGCACAGAACCTTGTGGAACTCCATAATTAACTTTAGTCTGTGAAGAAGATTCCCCATTTACATGAACAAATTGTAATCTATTAGACAAATATGATTCAAACCACCGCAGCGAAGTGCCTTTAATACCTACGGCATGCTCTAATCTCTGTAATAAAATTTTATGGTCAACAGTATCAAAAGCAGCACTGAGGTCTAACAGAACAAGCACAGAGATGAGTCCACTGTCCGAGGCCATAAGAAGATCATTTGTAACCTTCACTAATGCTGTTTCTGTACTATGATGAATTCTAAAACCTGACTGAAACTCTTCAAATAGACCATTCCTCTGCAGATGATCAGTTAGCTGTTTTACAACTACCCTTTCAAGAATTTTTGAGAGAACGTCCAGGACCAGCTATGTCAACAACTGCCACGCCCCCGTCCATTCAGAACACAGACCAAAGTTTCACTCTCTGATCAGATGAGATGCGCCTCGCCTGTGCCGGGGGCGCGTGAACCACACACATGCACATGTTGGGGGGGAGTGCGTGACACACACACACGTTGTGGGTGGAGCCGATGGCACGCCACAACTTGCCAACTCCAGTCTTGGGGAACTTGACAGTAGACAGTCTGCAATCTGTTGTCGTGCCAACAGTGTGACTGGCCACACATTTTCTAAGTGCCATGTTAGCGGTATTAGATGTTTGTGTGTGTCACCTGTAATTTGGCTGACACCTCCCACGAGAGGGTGCGATGGGTTCGTACAGCGCACACTCTGTCTTTCAGCCACTGGTGTGAGCAAATTGTTGTAGCAACTGCTGTATGAGGCGTTTGAGGTAGGGACGATTTCACATGGTTTTGCTCACGATTCCTGCATCATGCGCACTAAGCGCGCATTTCATCCAAACGTCGCACTATGTATGAAGGGGCCCTTAGTTTTTCACAAAAGCATTTCCTTTTAGACATTAATGGCATGAATGTCCGTCCGTACCTCTGAGCTGAGCTCTTACAGCCAGCTGCACATCAGCGTTAATGTAATTCATAAAGAACGCAGGACATCTCATTTTGGGAGGAAAAACACATTTTAGTCGATTGTCCTTTATTGTTTGTATTACAACATTTGGAAAGAGGTGTCATTTGATTTAAAACAGCGATACACTTTGAAGTTATTAATTCCGGCAGAGACTTTACTTTACTCTACATTACTCGGCATAGAGCGGCATATTTGGAGCTGTACAAACGGAGGACGATTCTTGTTTTTTTGCCTGCAACACGAGTCCCTTTAATTTGCAGAAAAGTGACTCACGATTGACATTTTTAAATGGCTTGAGAGGGGTTAAGAAGCAGACTTGCCGCCTCTGAAAAGCAGCAAAGCAATGAACCAACAAAGCAGTGGGTCGGAGCACTGCTTAATTGGTTCATTGCTTCAAGAACAGTCGCTGCAGTAGCGGTTGATTACGGACTCGCTGCAGAGACTGCAATCAACGTAGAGACATGATAATTTTTCCCGACAAACACCCTCAAAAACAACGGCCTCTCTGAAGGACCGAAAAGGGAATCGTTAAGCAAAAAGGCTATTGATGTCGATGGATCAAATCATTCCATTTCCGGCTTCGTCTACCATCTGTTTGTGGCTTTTTATACGGCTTTGTATGACAATGTTGTCCGGTTTGTGGCTTATTCTCCACTGTGGAGATTTTTTTGTGCCATTTCCAGTTTGTACTGTCGTCTACCAGAAGAGCGAGCTTCGTGCCGCTGTGCAGCGCTTCGCTCATATTATTTGTCTTGTAATTTTTTAGTCACCACTCAACACCTGACATCAGTGTAATATCAATGTTTTTTTTTATTTTTAATTTGAAAAATAACTTACATAAATCTCTGTACTCAACCATACTTCGCCAAGACATAGCCTTGGCATTAACACATTGCACCAAAAAAAGAGAAACTTAAAAGGCATTCAGAAGGATAAATAACATATGTCTTTGTCATCATGAGGCATTTTTCCAGTTCCAAAATACTCTATCAATCTACTCATGGTAGCTCATTTATTCAAATTCTGACATCTAAAGATATGTACAATGAAAATATACACTGTAGCTCATTACAGTGACTTTTTTGTTTGTTTGTTTTTTTACGTTAAATTGCATTGTGGAAAAGGAACAATGCCTCAAATCATTTTCATTCAGACATATTGTAACTAGAAGCTTTATACTTCCCAGACATGAGAAGCATTTTAGAATTACTAAAAATAGAAAATAAAAAATAAACTGGTCTTGGCTTTAAATAAAACTAACAAAAATATAGTAAATTAATTTCATTTTCATCTAAACAAGAAAAAAAGACATTTTCTGTGGCATTATCCCTTATTTGAACTTGTGATTAGCTCATCGTCACAAACGGCGCCTGTAGAGTTGAACTAAGGCAACGTTGCATCTCTTGCATGTTTGCTGCCTCTTGATAAACCTTTTGAATATTTTTGCATGTTCGTCAACAATACTGAAATAAAATATGCTTGCAATCACAACTGTGTCATCAACCTCAATGAAATATAAAATATTTTCTTTTTTTTAAATCCCCCTCAAAAACCTGAAATAAAATATGACATTAGGGTGGAATGTTTTGTTAAAACGTCAAGAAAATGGTCGTGGAAGACCATCTCATTCATTTGAGCTCAATTTAAGGTGAGTGAGAAAAGTTGAAATGAAGTCAACATGCACTGTACAAGAAACTGCAAAAATTCCAAATATCATCTTTATCAAAACATGCTGAGTTACTGTAAGGTGTGCCCAAGCCATGTTGCAGAAAATCCTTTTCAACATGCTTGTTAAACAAATCAAATCCAAAATAAAATACGTACAGAACTGTAAAATAACCAACAGTCCGAAAATCTGGACGATATCAGGGGACCGGACAGTGAAAAGTACCCTGGGACCAAGAAGAAAAAGAGAAACGTACAATTTGCACATAATGTTTATCTTCATAAGGCGTCAGCCTTTTACAATGAAATAAATAATTTACATTTATTTTAATTACCACTTTTTGCCACAAACATTTTCTTTTTAAATAACTGCAAAATTTCCTTTAAGTTTCCGTTATCTGCACGTCTGCAAATCACAGACTCATGACTGGTCTAAAGAATGATAATCTTTTTTTTTTGTCATCACAATGTTGCATTCACTCCCCTTGAAAACCATGCAGTAGTGAAATTTATCTTTAAAAATAATACGTATAAATTGTTGAAAATGGCTGATCTGTTTTTTCTTCTTTCTCTCTTTTTTTTTGCAAGTTACAGCCTCAAGAAAATAACTTTCTTTTTTATTCTTCTAAATTTGTGTCCATGCATATGAACTAAAAGGAAAAATAGTTTTCTCATTTAAATTTCACACAATATATCAACAGAGAAAGAATGATGGGAGATTGTACATTTCTTTATATTTTGACAGGGTTCTGAGTGTTACTTCAGAATAATCTCGGATTTAAGTCCTTGTGGTTTGATTCGTTTGGTGAGAGATTTCTTGTGGGTTTTGGGGGCCACACATCACCTAAAGTGATGGTCTTAAAACCTCAATCCAGGTAGGTGTGTTGGCGTGGCGTGATCAAGCATCTGGTTAGAAACACTGTCACCCACTTCAGATACAAGTACACTGACATTTAAAGAAAAAAAGCAAAATAATTGGAAAATAATCAAACATTTATTTATTTATTTATTCATTCAAAAGGGCTGCTGTAGAACTCTTGAGCAGTTCCCAGTACTGACCCCATGGCTTCGGATTGGATGAAAACCTGGAACTGACGGATTCCTCGTGCTAAAGAGTTCATTCCAGTTTCCTCCAACAACAACACCGCCTGGCTCTCCTGGTCGCCAGGTGGTTGCAACACGCTTCACAACGCGTGCAAAATGTGTGCGATGTTTTTGCTCAAAACGCAGGATCACGCTAGTACCCCTCCCCCGAGGAACAGGCTCAGAAGACACAACATCAAGCATGCAGTGTAACTGGAGGGGCGGGGTTTGGAGGGGTGGGGGCGGGGGTGTGTGACCTGTAATCGCAACACCGGCTGCTACAACAACGCGTTCAGTCCACATGCTGCTATGATCGAGAGAAACTGTCTAGTGAGGATTGGGAAGCTCTTCTTGTCAGTGGGGCCAGAGTAGGGTCCACCAACGAGGAAGGAGGAAAGAGCTTGAACCAGCCAATCACCATATTGGACAGGTCCAGCTCATCTAACAGTATCTGAACTGCTCCCATGAATGATTTATGGTCCATACGTCCGTAGTCACCCCATACGATAACCTGCAACAAACAAGTGAGAAACAATAAACACTAAATTAACAAGCATAATTATCATTCCTGTTACATTTACATCTGCATTTGGGCTGCAAAATTCAAAAAGAGGTGGGGGCCTTAGTCGCCACCAGACATAGGCTTTGGAGGCTTTGGGAATGCAACAAACTGCCAAGCTAATTTCAAGCTATATGTACCTTCAAAACCACAAATATGTTGAGAAAGACAGAGAGAATGAAGATGTGTCTGCTGTGGGTGCACTCTAAAAAATGAACCACTGTCTCAATGAGACAGTGATGGAACAATTTGCATAGATTTTTTGTTTTTTGTTATTTCAACGTAATTAAAGTTTTTTCAAATTAACGAGAGAAGTCTTGTGACATTAACTCAGTTGAAAGTTGAAATAACTAAAAAAAATCTGCAAATTGTTTCATCAGTTTTTCTCGTTAGACAGTGGTTACTGTTTTAGAGTGTTCATGCATACACAATCCTTTCCACAGGGTTGTGTGGAGGTATTCAATTTATTTATACAACACCAAATCACAGCATAAGACACCTCAAGGTGCTTCACAAGGGTAAGGCTAACCTTACCCACCCCCTCAGCAAGCACAATGGCAACAGTGGCAAGGAAAAACTTTCTCAGGTTTTTTTTTATTGTAAGGAAGAAACCTCAAGCAGACCAGACTCAGAGGGGTGACCATCTGCTTTGCCCATTGTACAACTGAAAAAAAAAAACAACAACAAAAAAAAATCAAATAAACAAAGCTCAACAAAACTGGTCAAACATGCAAAGACCATGATAGTTGAGTATTAGAACATCATCAAAGTTTTGACTTTTCTGATCTGTGCAGAAACTGTCTATCTGTCTCTCTCACTGACAGACCGGGTCGGTCTGCTTGGGTGGTTGCCATCCATTACTCAAGGCATTTCCATGGCGTTGTGGATGTGCGGTACCAGCGCCTGCTCCCAGATTTGACTTGACTTGTCTCTCTCACTGAAACCACACCTGCTCCTAATTCAACATCCATCCATCATCCACTAACCGTCCAGCAGGTGGCAGACATGTCGAAGGGATATTACACAGGAAAAATAAAGTTGCTTATTGTTTGATTTTTTTTTGTCGTTATTTATATACCCTTTTTTGATGCTTTTCTAAAGCCTTAGACTTTCCATGTAAATCCCTGTGAACTGTGTATTCATTTGGATTTCAACTAGGAGGTGATATACATTTGCTCAAGTAGTAAACCATGCTGGGATGTGGATTTGTGTTGACAAATAATCACAAACAGTCCTACTGTTTCTAACCTCTGAATTATTGCAAACATTGTCCAAAATTGTAGCTGCTGTGATATTAGAAATTTTATAAACTACTGTTAAAAAAGTCCATACAATCTACAGTCAAATAGCAAATTAAGCTCATATAAAACCAAAAATTAATCTAACTACTTATAACTGCTTAGACTTTAACTGGGTAGCAACCACTCACAGCAAGTTAAACCCCCTTCTAAGCCTGTACATCCCATCAATGGGAAATTAAACTTTTTATTCGTGAGATACTGACAAGTCAAAATGAGGCGGATGGTGGGGGTTAACCTAGCAAAGTGTGAGTTCAAATGCATGTTCTTTATACCTGTAAAACTTTTCCTCCTGGACTCTCCTCAAACGGCAGTTGCTGCTGGTAAAGAGGATCCAAGGTTTTTCTTGCTACTTTTGTTTTCTTTTTGGCTATGCAGGCTCCGTTTTCCAAAAGGTAGACCTTCACGTATGGTGCTGTGAGAGAAATCGGAACCATGTGTCAGATAAATGCTTATTTTTTAAAAGTCACATGAGCTCATTTTGAACAAACCATCATGTAAGTTACCTGGCAGTGCCTTCGAACCTGGTTTTCCCACAAGGCCACGAGCTCGAATGACCTCTACCTCCAGCGCTCCTTTCTTCTCCACCATGCCGATCTGGATGTCACCTGAAGAACAGAAAGACATGATGAACCACACACCTTTTTTATACGGGATTAAAAACAATCCTGCTATGATGAAAGAATTATAACCATTATGTTTCCCCAATGCCAATGAGAGAAATGTTGTTTTAGTCAAATTCTGAAGCTTACTGTGCTGCTACAGGGGCGGATCTAGATTCAAGGGGGTGGGGTGGGGTGGCATGACTTTGTTGGGTTGGGGGGTGAGAACTATAGTTTTTATTGCTGCATTCTAATGCAATCTGGGAAGCTAAATACAGACTGTAGTCATAGTTTTTAATGCACAGTCTTTATTTTCAACACTGGAAATCTTCACAGTCAGCCTCTGTTCATACAAGACCTTTCCCATATTTTATCAAACCTTGACTTGGCCTAAAATATAATTTTATCTCCAAGAGAAACAAGCTCACTCACTCACTCTTCTTCAACCGCTCACTCCAGTTAAGGGTCGCAGGGAAAAACAAACCAATTTCCATAAAACATTGTGACATTTTCAGCTCCACCCCTCTCAGGGATGATGTGATAACGGTTTGTTGTAGTTTGCAGGGATGTTTCAATGTTCAGGACACATTGTGACATGTTCCACAGTTTGCCACTGTAGCACTTTGTTCAAACTCCACTCCTGTAGGGGGAAGGCTTCTTCGCAACTGGCCTGAAATCTGAGTTTCTTGTGAGCAGGAATGATTTACCGCATCAAAAACTAAGCTGACCAATCACAGCCCAGCCAGAAGAGCTGAATTACAGGAATTAATGAGTGGCTGATGTGCCACGATAGTTTCCAGTGAGGGAGAAAGAAAAAATGTGGGCTTCATATGGACTTTTCCTGCTGTATACTGAACTATATAAAATATTATAAAGTTATAGAAATAATAGAAAGTTATTAGGGGTGGGCAAACATAAAAAAATCTTAATCGCTTTAACTCAGTGACTTTCTGTGATTAATCATGATTAATCGCATGGTATATGTGAAACCCAAAAATTAATTCAAAAGCCGCTTAAAAGCACAGTTTTATTTGAAAATGTAAATGAACATTGCATAAATTTGAAAATGTAAATTTCAACTGAAACACACTAATGAAATCAAATATAAAACCACTGGCAGGTCATTTGTTATCCTGTTTCATATCAAAATAACAATATACATGTCCATGACTAAATGTACTAAAACAAATATGTCACAATTGTACACATACCACAATTTGATATGTGTACAATTGTGATGTATTTGTTTTAGTATATTTAGATTTTGTTGTGATTTGGCACTTTATAAGCCGATTAAACTGAATCTTAAAGTAAATAAATATGAATTTGGTCACTGGATCCTTAAACTTTGTACATAATGAACTCTACATGGTGAATCCTTGATCTCTGGACATAAATAGGAATAAACAAAATCTGTAGTTATTATTGGCATGAAAATGTTTCCATATATCTGAGCTGAGCTCACAGCTGCTGTGCTTCACTTCAGGATGTAATTTGAAAATAAAATACAGCACGTTTCATTTTGGGAGGAAAAAAAAAGTTTTAGTCGATTGTAGTTTCGTGTCTGTATTACATTTGGAAAGAGGTGTCATTTTATTTAAAGCGGCGATTCATTTTGAAGTTATTAATTCCGACCCGACTCTGTCTCAGCCGCGCAGCGTTTCGAGCTGTGTGAACACGGAACGGAGGACGATTCTCGTTTCTTGACAGCAACAAGACAAGAGTCCCAGTTAGTGACTTTAATCCACACAAAAGTGACTGACGATATTTTAATGGCTTTGCGAGCGGTTAAGAAGCGGCTTGCCGTTTCTGAAGAGCAGTGAATCAAAGAACCAACGAGCTACTGGATCGATGCTTCGATCTAGTAGCTCAATGGTTACAAAGTGGAGACGCGCTGCAGAAATAGTTTATTACATACCAAACCCTGAATATCCAACTTTATTTGTACGTCCGTATGACTCTGAAACTCGGAAAAATCCATATAATTTACGGACTATAGGTTAACATGAAAACCACTGAAAAGCTGTGTTCACCGCGGGGACACGTTCGGCTATTCGAGATTATTCAAGATTTTTTTTTTTTTTTTTTTTTACCGATGACGAACGATGCGTAAAAAAAAAAGAATTTGACCGATGATCAGTCCAAACCGGTCTGGATCCGGGCCTGATCCTGTAGAACTTTGTACCGAAAATGTCCATTCAAAAGTTCGGCGTCTTTCTGCATTTTGTTTTGTTGTGCATTGCATAGCCCGTAGTTTTCTCGATCCTCGTGTCATTTTCTGTGTGAACTCAGCTATCAGCAGGAAGCAGCAGCATAAGCTCGCCCCCGACTGACGCTTTCAAAATAAAAGGCAACGAGCAACAGTCATAAAAGGCTAAAAAAAACAAAACAAAAAAAAAACGCAGCGTTAAGGGGAGGAATAAAATTGGCGGCGATAATGACCTCAATAATTAACGCAACGTTAGCGCGTTAACGTTGCCCAGCCCTAAAAATAATATAACTATATAAAGCAATTTCTTAAATTTAAAGTCACATGGTGAATATTTTTGATGCCATCATCAATTTTGAAAAAGCCACAAAGGGGAGTTTTGGGGATTTTCACTTTCTACTTATTGGAAGATCAATGTAAACTAACGCGGGTCTCAGTGAACATCACACACGTTCATAGAAGAAATATTTCCTCAAAGAAGCCAGGACTCATTTCATTATGTAAAACTAATTAAGAAAATTCCCATATTTAATTCTTATTTATAATTATATTTATAATTCTTACCCATAGGTGGAGTTGCCAATGTCTGCCGTCCAACCAACTGGGCGGGGCCGAGGCCATCCAGGAAGTCGCTAAACTGGGCGTCAGATGAAAGCCTCACCCCGGGGAATATGAGACTGGGGAGAAAAAAAAGAAGCAGGGTTACCATGGAGATCAAGCTTGGATGACAGTGACTATGTGTACATGCAGCCAATAACCCTTTCATAACCCTTTCATAACCAGAATATTAGCAATAACATGGTTGCGCACGGCCATGTAAACACCTGCAAAAACCCGAATATGCTCATATTCTGGTTTTTAAAAACCCGAATATGACCCCTGGGTTACTCCTTTTCTAACCTGAATATCAAGTCATATAAACGTACATTGGGATATCCCCATAGAAAGGAACATTATTTTGTGTTCTGCGCATGTCCTATCCGCAAGGAATCTTGGTCTTTTGAGTACGGCAACTACTTGTATGCGGCGCGCGCAAACCACCGGACACCACAGAAGCAGATGTAAACAGCGCATTGTGTTCTGCGTCCTTATCAGGCAGGCTGGTCGCGGCACTGGTCGGCATATCACCGCGATTGCTCTGCCTCCGATGCGCTTACCATGTCTGCGGGCTCGGTAAATGCCGCAGCGGGCCACTCACACCGCCCCCTCTCTGCTGTGCGGAGCTGTGCCAAATCTGGCAACAGGTCCAGAGACTACGCTCTCTGTTTTGATGCAGAGGAGAGAAAAATGAGAAAAATGTTAATGCCTGTTTGAGAAAGGTGTGTCGTGAGGGGTTTTTCACCAAGCAGAATTTCACCAAGCAGAATTACACGAAGCAGGATTACACGAACGCCAGACCAGATCAAGCACTGGTGGAAGATGTGTGCTGCTGTTTAGATGGGGATATTCCAAATGATACCATTGACCATGTACAGTAGTGTTCAGAATAATAGTCGTGCTATGTGACTAAAAAAATTAATCCAGGTTATGAGTACATTTCGTATTGTTACATGGGAAACAAGGTGCCAGTAGATTCAGTAGATTCTCACAAATCCAACAAGATTAAGCATTCATGATATGCACACTCTTAAGGCTATGGAAATTGGGCTATTAGTAAAAAAAAAGTAGAAAAGGGGATGTTCACAATAATAGTAGTATCTGCTGTTGACGCTACAAACTCAAAACTAATATGTTCAAACTGCTTTTACAAGGTCTGTCCAAAAAGTAACGGACCTTTTTATTTTTTTCAAAAACTATATGGATTTGAATCACGTGTGATTGCATCAGCCAAGCTTGAACCTTCGTGCGCATGCGTGAGTTTTTCCACGCCTGTCGGTTGCGTCATTCGCCTGTGGGCAGGCTTTGAGTGAGCACTGGTCCACCCCTCCCGTCGGATTTCTTTTGTCTGAGAACTTGCTGAGAGACTGCCGCTTTGCTCCATGAAATTTTTTTCAGAAACTGTTAGAGACAGGCAGTTGGAAACCATTCGAAAGATTCAGTTGGATATCAGTGAAGATTCTGTCGGCGTCACGCGGATTATGACTGTTAAAACCTTTTTAAAGACGGCCCACAGCGGCAGAGTGCGCGTGGCGCGTCGAGCGGCCATTCGACAGGCTGGATCGACCAGATCATTTCTAAACTGAATGCTGTGTTGATCCAGGACATCATGTGACTACCACAGCAATGGCAACAGAGCTGGACATAGCACTTTTGCGACACATTCCACTGTTACAGGAGATTTTGTAATGAAAGACGTGCGGAGGATTTTGCGCGTCGGCACGAAGCAGCTCAGGACGCGCAGCAAAAAAAAAAACAAAAAAAAAAACACCTACGTGTTGGAAACCATTCAGAAGATTCAGACGGCTTTCGATGGCTTTCAGTCGAGTGAGTATCCGAGAAATTGTGTAACAGCTGGACATGCCCCAATACGAAATCACACGCGAAATCCTCCGCACGTCTTTGTAACCTCTTCTGCACATGTCTTTTATTTAACAGAGGGACTTTGCGGGGGATTCTTGCAAATAAATTAGCTTCACACAGGCGTCTTCTAACTGTCACAGCACTTACAGGTAACTCCAGACTGTCTTTGATCATCCTGATCAATGGGTGAGCTTTTGCCATTCTGGTTATTCTTCTATCCATTTTGATGGTTGTTTTCCATTTTCTTCCATGCGTCTCTGTTTTTTTTTGTCCATTTTAAAGCATCAGAGATCATTGGAGATGAACAGCCTATCATTTTTTGCACCTGTGTATAAGTTTCCCCCTCTCCAATCAACTTTTTAATCAGGCTACGCTGTTCTTCTAAACAATGTCTTGAACGTCCCATTTTCCTCAGGCTTTCAAAGAGAAAAGCATGTTCAACAGGTGCTGGCTTCATCCTTAAATAGGGGACACCTGATTCACCTGACCGAATGCCACACTACTATTATTGTGAACACCCCCTTTTCTACTTTTTTTTTTTACTAATAGCCCAATTTCATAGCCTTAAGAGTGTGCATATCATGAATGCTTGGTCTTGTTGGATTTGTGAGAATCTATTGAATCTACTGGTACCTTGATTCCCATGTAACAATAAGAAATATACTCAAAACCTGGATTAATCTTTTTAGTCACATAGCACTACTATTATTCTGAACACTACTGTATACAGGAGTAAAGCTGTCTGCTTAAGCATGTAAACGTAGTCACTGATTAAACAGCTGAGCGAGCAGCTGTGAAGCTCACGAGGATTACGCCAAAAGAAGTGTGGTGAAAGTTTCCTTACTTTCCCTCGGAGCTGTAGCTGTTCATGCTGCCATCTGTAGACTCTCGGCTAGCCTGCCGGGTCATCCTGCTCCTCATCTCCACCGCCAGGCCCGTCTCCGTGCTCCTCTGGATTGTGCTGCGCAGCTTCTTACCTCCAGCTTCTGTGTGAACACAGCCAGAGATACAGTCAGTGTGGGACTTGTTTTACCATTAGTGACCTCAACGGCACATAAGAACACAGTCAGAAACAATGCTGCCAGTGAACATTCATTCACACACCGCAACAGAATCATTGCATTATGGTTCTGTATCTGCAGAAAAGAACAAAATGCTGTGGGGGTCTCCTAGGAGCCAGAGTGAGTCCACACTCAACGTACAAGCATCCAGCATCTACAGAAACAGTTGCATGAAAGCATGCAAACAGGTCATTGAAGGGAGAAGCCACCAAACCTGCCTGAGGTGAAGCAATGAGGTGAGATTTTGCATTTTTTCCATGAGTGTTTACTTTTAATGCTTGTTTTCATTTGACTCTGATGCACTAACTTACATCCCTGTGTGTCTGCACGCCGTGAAGCTGCTGCTGTAAGACGGATCGCTGCACAAACAGCAAGAAAATCTCTCCACGAACCTTCAGAGCAGGTTTCTGTTGGTTTCGCTTTCTGTTGCCTCACAATACCAACACACCAGCACCGCGCCTGAGCACACCGTAAATTTAACACCGACACCCCCATGGGCTCATGGATGGTGGCCACCCTGTGCACCACTTTGTGCACAACAGGGCCCCATGAACTGCACCTTTCCCTGATCAGGCCTGGCATTTCTCAATGTCTCATAAAACCTAGCTCAGCAATTAAATGGCTTATCATCTGAAAAATGGTTAAAAATTTATTGTGTCTGCCTTTTCATTTGGATCCAATCCTAAATGAACTGAGTCAAAGTGGTTTCATTCAATTTGAGCAAAACAGCGAATGGGGGGGAACAGATGGGGGGTGAAAATGGGAAGGTAAAAATAGTGCAGTCTCAGCCTTTTTATTAAACTGTGCACACACACACACACACACACACACACACACACACACACACACACACACACACACACACACACACACACACACACACACCTGTTGACAAAACTCTTGCATTCGGGGCAGGATGTACAGTAGGTTCATTTATCATTGATGCATTTTATCCAAAGCAACTTATAAAGGAGGATAAATTTCAGCATTAGAGACACAATTACTAACTTGACATATTTTGCATTCTATTAATTAGTTTAACGCAGCAAAAGATTTTTTGAAACACTGTGTGGCCACAGAAGACTTCAAATGGAGATGCAGAGCACACGATATTTCCCAGAGGTTAGATCACTGCTGTAAAATTACACAAGTATGTAATAACTCTGTTATCATTAGTTCACCGTGCGCAGCCTCAGCCACGTGCACATTGACGACAAACAGTAAAACCATCCATTCATCAACCTCGTGCCCTTTTCACATCACATATGAATCACGTCTAGACTAAAACATTCCAAATTCACCACCATCATTTTTTACTCGGACGAGGAGGAGCTGTGAGCCTGTGTTCCAGCTCACAGGAGCGTTTCTTTTTAAAAAAATCAGCATGTCCTCATAGTTTTTAGACAATATTAAGGCTGTAATATTTTCATATTTGATTAATCTGTTAATTATTTTCTCTGTTGATTAGTTGTCAATGCAAAGAAAGATACTGTCAGAAAACAAACTAATGTTGTTGTTGTCCATTCGGCTGCTCCTGTTTTTGTTTGGGGTCGCCACAGTGGACGCAGCCAGATCCGCATTAGTATTTGGCACAGGTTTTACACCAGATGCCCTTCCTGATGCAACTCCAGCGTAACCTGGAGAAACACACACAGCCGCTGGTGTTCTGAAGAGGTCTCCCGTCCAAGTACTAACCAGGTCCTGCACTGCTTAGCTTCTGAGATCTGACGGGACCAGACTGACACAGAGCAGATCGACTAATAATGAAGCCAAAAACATTTTCACATTTTTGAAACTGCAATCAAAGAATGGGGACTATTTTTTTCTTTTTCAAAAAGTGATTCAAACTGACCCGTGACCCCATCCTGGATAAGCGGTTGAAGATGAGTGAGTGAGATTGGAGATTAACTGTTGCAGCTCTACTCTATATACAGTTATAGTATAAAAATACGAGTTAGTGTTGAATGTTTCGTAACTCGAGATGGCACAACACCACTGCTTCATGTCCGATATGATACAAATACGAGAAGCTTCGGCCAGTAAAATCCAATGCCATTCTCCATGTCTTAAAGCAACAAATCTGTTCATAGTTACTTTTCAAACTAAGCCATAGAACAAAACATCAACTCAGTGAAACAAATATTCTACCCGCCAAAGGCAAATGACCGCAGCCCACAACAGAACTCAGACGGTAAAAGGAAGACTTGGATCGGATTTTTCATATTCACTTTTGAATTTCTGGTGTCTGGTCCCGTAATATTGTCTAATATCAGACAGATACTGATTTGAAATATCTGATCAGCGCCCCTCTATTTTTATCTCCTGGAACAGCAGAAATTAACAAGTACTTTAGTTAACTGCAAACAGTAAGTCCACCATGTCTGTGGAAAAATTGGTCAGTCAGGTTTTTTTTTTAATTGAAGCAATAAAAAGAGGACGTCCCTGTTGGAGGGAATAACTAGTTGTTTCGGCAACAATCTCAAGTTTTCCTGCAAAACCCATTTTACTGACATTAAAACACAAAGGTAAAAAGTTTGTTCTACATACAGACAAACAGCTGAGGCGACACAAACACAACCACAGTCAACAGCATCACAGTACAAAGTTACACACCTTAGAGTGCCATGAACACACTGAAAAAAAGTGAGCCGTTTAATTAAAACTACTACAACTACATTTATCAGTACATTTATAAAATGGTTGAAACCAGACATTGTAAATGCACTCTGATAAAAAAAACTGATGAATGTAGGTGTAAAAACGGAGGAATTTTGAGTAGTTCAAATTTCACTTTTTTCAGTCACATTTGGATCAAACTGCATTTGAGGATCATGTGACTCACACATGTTCAAATTTTGATCAAGCAAAAGATGTGAGTTAACAACAAAAATGACCATCCACTTGGACTGTGGCTCTTCTCAAAATACACACTTTAATAATGAGGCCAAAGCCACTTTAAGGTGTTGTGCACAGCAAATGACTGCAAAAACATAATGACATTTAAAAAACACCATGAAATGCAAATGTTTGCAAAAGGCACAAAATGGGTACAATTCTCAGATTATAGGAGGTTTGAATAACTTCTGCATATGGATTTAATTTGATTTAGTTAAAATGGGAATATGAAGAAGAAGGAAAGAGAAGAAAGTGTTAAATAGAAGACTGAGTGTGAAGTTTTTGCTGCAAAAAACAAGCCAAAAAAAAAAAAAAAAAAAAAACACACCAAAAAAAGAAAAGAAAAAGGTGCACATCAAAGATAAGCACAAATAGCTTCTACTATAAATAAGCTTTCTCACAGGTTGCAGTAAAATTGTTATTTGTTGAGCAGGACTTTGTTTCCTGATGAGCTTGACAGCAGCGATCAGCATCAACCAGCAGAGGAGAAGCTGCGCGTCACAGCAGCCTATCGTCCTGGAACGTTAACCGACACCTCAACATGCAAAACTGAGCGCCAACATCTGAACTCAAGCAGCCGCATCTCTAAACGGCTCTTAATCCATCCTGAATGCCACAGACGGTCTCCATTGCTCCTTCCACACACACACCGCCATCATCTTACCTCCGTCCTCCTCGTCGAAGGAGTTCATGCAGGGGAAGTAGACGGCCAGAGCTTCGAACGATGCCGACAGGCTTATCTTGCTCTGGGAGTGTTGGATCCGCATCCCTGCAGGCGGAGCGGAGGCCTCGTGCCCCTGCCTGCCCATGGTCACCACCTTCCGCTGATGAGGCTGATGAGGATGCCCTGGATGTCAGCTCCTGCCTTCTGGATGTGAGTGAGGGTTAAAGTGAAATCTGAATCCTGGATGACCGTCGTGCTGTGTCGTCTCCTGGTTGCTGATCGTTGCTTCAGCGGCAGAGTCGGTGCTCTTATGTGTCTGACGTTTCTGCTGCACCTCTTTCTGGTCGAGGGGGAGGGGAACAAGCTGCATCTCACTCCACCAATCACAGAAAGCCCAGCTGCTCAGGCGCACCTCAGCCGGCTCTGCGGGTGAAGGAGCTCTACCCAGAGATACGGAGCCGTTCTTTTCCCTTCTGTCTGCCCTTTTGCTTCTTTGTGCTGTTGGTCACGGTTCCTCAGTCCTCGTCCGGCGGTTCCATCGTTAGCTTTGCTGATGGCATGGCTCCTCTGTCAGACGACTGCAGCCTCGTGCAGGTCACTCAAACTTCACGTGCCAAGCTCAGCTCCTTTATTCCTTCTCACAGCCATGTTCTGTTCAGATGAATTCAATTTGCTTCCACCTATAGTGGAAAAACATTTTGCATCTCTTCTGTTGTTTGGAGCAGGTAGCTGAGTGGAGAAGGACCTGGCCTGCTGATATGTAGACCTGGGTTCAAGTCCCACTCGGGTTGCATGTTTGTCCCTTTGGACGAGACACTCAATCTGAATTGTCTCAGTCCACCCAGCTGGCAGCATTTACCGGCCTCGGCTTTGGAAGTAACCTGTGCCAGACTGGCGTCCCGGGAGACGCAGGCTCTCATCTACTTGGTAATATGGATTCTGGAGAAAAACACGAGCGGCAACAGGGCCTATATAGGACTGACTCCTCTTTTTCCATTGCATGTGGTGCACCATGAAATTGTTATAAGAAGAGATGTGCTGTGCACCACGGAGGTATCGAACATTTTGACCTTTGCACAAGCAGCAAATGAGCAGAGAGTTGGGCGGTGACTGATGGAGACGCTAACGCTAAAAACATGTTACATTTATGCAACAGCAAGTTAGTTTTATGGAGAAACCAAAATAAAAACACAATCCTGCATGAGGAAATATCAGATTAAAAATGCAGCTTTCTGTTTTTTGTTCTTAACAAAAACAGGCTGAAGTCCATAACATAGAACTTCAGCTAATATCAGCAACGTTTGGTATCAGCTGTAAAACAGAAGACAGGTTATGTAGCACACCAACAGCTCTGAGAAGGTCAAAATCTGTGCAGACTAAAGCCACATGAAGAGAGCAAGATCACACTAATGTTAACACACCTGAAAAATCTTTACAGTACACACTCTAACACAGTGAAAAGTGATTTATCGGGCCCAATCATCCACCAGGTGCACAGCAATGCACAGAGCGAGTGCCACTGCTCGCTGCCACCCACACCAGCTGGGTTTTCATTTCAGATATGCACAACAACTAAGCGGCATTTTCAGAAGGTCTTCAAAAAACAAAACAATGACAGGTATTCCAATGAGTGAATGTCTGTCATCCAGCAAGGCTCTTGAGACAACAGTAGCTCCAAAAGTCATGGTGATGGATTGATAAGTCCCGCAACCCGTTATACAAATTTCTGATCAATACCTACAGCAGTTCTTCAGTTGTCACCTGGAAATGATGGATGATGGAAGATGGACATCACGCGTGTCGACAATACCCCACCAGCCCACTGGGGCTGAAGGTTAAAAATTAAATAAAAGTGAAATTTAGACTTAGGCTGTTAGTGATCATCTACCGGTGACCAGTTTCAAAGTAGAACCCCAATTACAATGAAGTTGGGACGTTGTGTAAAATGTAAATAAAAACAGAATACAATGATTTGCAAATCCTCTTCAACCTATATTCAATTGAATACACCACAAAGACAAGATATTTAATGTTCAAACTGATAAACTTTATTGTTTTGTACAAATATTTGCTCATTTTGAAACGGATGCCTGCAACATGTTTCAAAAAAGTTGAGACAGTGGTATGTTTACCACTGTGTTACATCACCTTTCCTTCTAACAACACTCAATAAGCGTTTGGGAACTGAGGACACTAATTGTTGAAGCTTTGCAGGTGGAATTCTTTCCCATTCTTGCTTGATCTATGACTTCAACAGTCCGGGGTCTCTGTTGTCGTATTTTACGCTTCATGCTGCGCCACACATTTTTCATTGGGCGGCAGGTCTGGACTGCAGGCAGGCCAGTCTAGTACCTGCACTCTTTTACTATGAAGCCACGCTGTTGTAACACGTGCAGAATGTGGCTTGACATTGTCAGGCTGAAATAAGCAGGGACGTCCCTGAAAAAGACGTTGCTTGGATGGCAGCATGTGTTGCTCCAAAACCTGGATGTACCTTTCAGCATTGATGGTGCCATCACAGATGTGTAAGTTGTCCATGTCATGGGCACTAACACACCCCCATACCATCACAGATGCTGGTTTTTGAACTTTGCGCTGGTAACAATCTGGATGGTCTTTTTCCTATTTTGTCCAGAGGACACGACGTTCATGATTTCCAAAAACAATTTGAAAATGTGGACTCATCAACCACAGCACACTTTTCCACTTTGCGTCTGGTCCATTTCAAATGAGCTCGGGCCCAGAGAAGGCGGCGGCATTTCTGGATGTTGTTGATGTATGGCTTTCACTTTGCATGGTTGCGTTTTAACTTGCAGAGATTTAACTTGCATTTGTAAATGTAGCGACGAACTGTGTTAAACTGACAATGGCTTTCTGAAGTGTTCCTGCGCCCACGTGGTAAGATCCTTTACACCACGTGTCAACCTCAAGGCCAGATGTGGCCCGCCACATCATTTTATCTGGCCCGCAAGTGCTTAATTGGTCGTAAAAAAACAGGTTGTCTTAAAATAGGTCTATGTTGCTTTAAATCGTGTTTTGACCATAAACTACATTTCCCACAATAATATACGATTTTTTGAGCTTATGGAAGATATTGCTGTTTTCATGCAGAGTAAAAACCCGTGTCTCAACTGGCTGATCCAAACTGGCTGTGTGATTTTGCTATGTTATGTGACATAACTGACCATCTTGCCCAACTGAATAAAAGGCTGCAGGGACGCAAACAAATGATCATGCAGATGTCAGACATGATCACATGTTTCCAACGTAAACTTGACCTATGGAAGTGCCAAGTGGCACAGGGCAATCTTGCCCACTTTTCTGTTTGTCAAAACATTTCAGCCTCAGTTCCCGGTGTTTTTTCATGTACCAGGTTGGCTACCAAACTGAGCCAGTTAATGAATGAGTTTGATTGGTGCTTCTCTGACATCAGAGCACAGCACTCGAGCTTTGCCATCTTTTCCAGTCCTTTCACCACCGATGTCAGCGGTGTGACCCATCACCTTCAGATGGAGTTAATCGAGCTTCAAAGCGACAGTGGCCTGAGAGCAAAGTTCCAGGATGCTGAAATCAAGGATTTCTGCCCCCTGGTGTGATGCCACAGCTTCAACTTCATGCTGCCCGTGTTCTGTCTATGTTTGGGAGACATATCTGTGCGAACAGATGTTTTCAATAATGAATTGGAACAATTCAAACAAATGACAACCTCCACGCTATTTTACGGATTGCCAAAGCACAAGAGCTAAAACCAGATATTGACACACTGACCAAAGGAAAACAGTGTCAGACATCTGGCCAGAAAACAGAGAGGTAAGCATTTTTAAAAACTTAATTAAAATATATGGTCATAAAATGTATTTCAATCAAGAATAAAATAGTTAAACTGAGTGCAATTTAATGATTGTGCTTGCATTTTGTTTTGTGTTTGCTGTTTTCAGAACATGATGAATGGATGAGGATGGTGGAGAGGGGATCCACTTGGTGTGTTCAAGGACAGGCAGAATATACTCAACATTTTCAACTCAGTTGTGAATGAGACGACCCTTATTTGTTATTTTCAGTTTATTACATATACTACCTTATGCATAGCAATGTATTTGTGTCAATTTATTTGTGTTTATGCAGACAAATGTTTACTCCTGCAAGGCTGTGTTCACCATTTATTTTTGTAAAATGTTACATCTGTCACACATGTTCTTAGCATGTGGTTGGTTGCATTATTAATTTTTATATTATTCTGACCTTCTCAACTGTTTATTATTGTTATTTAAGTGTTTCTTTATTTACTTGAATAGTTGAGTATAGTGGAGTAATGTGTGGTAATAGTGGAGTAATGTGGGTTTCTTAACCTGACAAATATGGGATTTTAAGGATTATTGTTAACAGAGCAACAAGCAAACACATTTTGCATTTTGCAAATGTATATGTAATATTTGTAACTTCAATAAGTAATAAATACAGAAAGTTATTTAACAATATGTTACGGAGTAGTTACATTTATTATACATTATATTTGGTTACATTTATACAGTTTTACGGTTACATTTGGCCCTTTGAGGGCAACCATTATGCTGATGTGGCCCTCGGTGAAAATGAGTTTGACACCCCTGCTTTACACAATGATGTCGGTTTTTGTTGCAGTGCCGCCTGAGGGATCAAAGGTCACGGGCATTCAATGTTGGTGCCGCTTACGTGTAGAAAGTTCTCCAGATTCTCTGAATCTTCTGATTATATTATGGACTGTAGATGATGGAATCCCTAAATTCCTTGCAATTAAACGTTGAGAAACATTGTTCTTAAACTGTTGGACTATTTTTTCATGCAGTTGTTCACAAAGTGGTGATCCTCGTTCCATTTTTGCTTATGAACAACTGAGCCTTTTGGGGATGCTCCTTTTATATCCAATCATGACACTCACCTGTTTCCAATTAACCTGTTCACCTGTGGAATGTTTCAAACAGGTGTTCTTTGAGCATTCATCAACTTTCCCAGTCTTTTGTTGCCACTGTCCCAGCTTTTTGAAACGTGTTGCAGGCATCTATTTCAAAATGAGCAAATATTTGCACAAAAACAAAGTTTATCAGTTTGAACATTAAATATCTTGTCTTTGTGGTGTATTCAATTGAATATAGGTTGAAGAGGATTTGCAAATCATTGTATTCTGTTTTATTTACATTTCACACAACGTCCCACCTTCGTGGAGACATTCATGTTCACAGTGGCAGGAGCTCCTGCTCCTCTCCTCAGCTGCACAGTGCGTGCACACACACGCACACACACACACTCCAGCTCCAAATTCACCCAGAGGTAGATTTATTTCCGAATGTAAACTCCACACGATCAAAGCCCCCATGCATGTGCAATTGTTGAAGGCTGCTCTGCCTTTAGTTCTCTCACAATTATGGCAGGTAAAGTCCATTAACTCCTGGAAATAATGTATTCTGACTTTTTCCAATTTAACAAATCCATCTCCGTATCAGGAAGTCATGGAGATGTCCCCACGTCCATGTCCACAGCTTCAGTAAACCACCATCCACACAAACAGAGTGTCACCACACTTTAGGTTCGAAAACCCGACACTCAAACAAAAAGTTAAAAGTTTCGGGGTGAAGTGTGTCCTCTCCTCTTTGTAAATCCTCTCTAAATCCGAGCCATCACTTTAGACAGGCAGCTCAGAAGTTTCGTTTTCAGACGGAGCAAGTTCGTTTCCCTCTGTGTGTCAGTCATCAAGATGTTTCAGCTCATTATAAAACGTGCGTCACAAGCTGAAAATTGTAGAGAATTGCCAAGTAAGAAGTTTTCCAGAAATGCATCTGCTAAGATGCTCAGAGTGAGAGGAATAAAATATATCAGCGATCACTAATTATTAGAACACGTGTGCGGAGACACTTACAATCATGAGTACTTTTATGTTGTCTTGCTAACTGGGACGTTAAAAAACTTGCAACATGTCCTTTAATAACTTGGCTTTGTACCATATCGATGCTTTGCATGCAGAAACGTTTCCTCACCAGAAAGCCCATGTTTGTTACTTCTTGTGGCAGCATTAGCCAGGACGCTGTTTATGTAGCAGTGGCGGCTGTAAACCAGCCCCTCGAAGCTGACACCAGCAGTCATATCTGGACCCCATCTGCGACCCCATCTGCAACCAGTCATGGCTGCAGATGGGGTCACAGGTAGAAAGTATCACTGCGGAGCCAGTAAAAAGACATATTTTTGCTCTGAAGATTCTGCAGCTTAGGAGTCTCACGTTGCATTGAAAAGTTCCGTTCATGTGGGTCGATCACAAGCAACACTTTAAAACTCCAACAACTGTAATCCATATAGGGGGTTTGTTCATACATTCAAATAAGATGCACATGAGCATTTCCTAAATTTGTGCCCCTAATGGTGACAGGAGATATGTTACAGATAATTTATGTCTCTATGCACTGTGGGATTTTTGCCTTGATGACATTATTTTTACAATGCAAAGTAAGTAGTCACTGATTTAAGATAATTTCACATTAATGTTTGCCTTGTTTTGTCCCCTTTTGTAATAGCTAAAATTATTATTGGTGCTATTTACTTACAAGTAACGTTAGAAGGGCTAACTTAGCCAAAAGTTACCTTGGAAAAGGGAAGCTAGCCTGCACAATAAACAACTCTGCCACATTAAATTTCCCTTTTATTCATGTCGTTTTCACTATAGGAAATCAAAGGACATCATGTTGATTAAAACACCAAAGAACCACAATGACCTTGACATAGATAACAGTGTTTATGCGCATTTTAAACTCTCCCAATTACACAAAATGATTTTGTTGCATTTCGACATTGACGATCTGTTGTGCTTATTAGGCGAGAACCAAGATTGGCATTATGTCTGTGGCCACTAGAGCTCTCTTGACTTTAAAACATCCACCCGTCCATTTTCTATAATAGCTTATTCCAAATAAAGTTTGACGGGGTGGCTGAAGCCTATCCCAGAGGTCATAGGTCATGAGGTGGGGTACACCCTTGACAGGGCACCAGTCTGTCACAGACAAACACATACATGCCTACGGTCAGTTTAAAGTTTCCAATTCACCCAACTTGCATGTCTTTGGATATGGGAGGAAGCCTGAAACCCACACGGGTATGTGGAGAAGTGGCAAACTCCACATAGAAAGGCCACAGGTGGGAAGCAATCCTTCTTGCTGTGAGGCAACAGTGCTACTAAGCCAATGTCCTGCCCAACTTTAGTAAGTTGCAATAACAAAGTGACCTATGGAGCAGGTTTTTTTTTTTTTTTGGTGGTGGTGGTGGTGGGGTGGGGGGGGGGTGCAGTCTTGTTTCAATAAAAAGTATTTTTGTTTGGGTTATAAATGCTAAATGGACTGCATTTATATAGCACTTTTCCATCTGCATCAGATGCTCAAAGCGCTTTACAATTATGCCTCACATTCACCCCGTTGTCAGGGTGCTGCCATACAAGGCGCTCACTACACACCGGGAGCAATAGGGAATTAAAGACCTTGCCCAAGGCCCTTAGTGATTTTCCAGTCAGGCTGGGATTTGAACCCATGATCTTCTGGACTCAAGCCCAACACGTTAACCACTAGACCATCACCTCCCATGTTCGGTGTTATGGGCCTTTCACACTGAATCCGTCAGGCCAATCCATCAACGCATGGGAATCCGTCGGATCCGTCGGAAAACGCATCCGACGGATCCGACGCATGACGTCAGACGCATCGCTTTGGAAGCAGCCAAAAAAAAACAAAAAAAAAAAACGTGGGGGGCGGAGATTGCCACGTCACACTCTGGCTGTTTCCACAATCTGAAAAAGTTCAGCGATCGCCATCTTGAATTCGCGTCGCCTGAACCACAAAAAAAGCTTTAAAAAACAGCAGTAGAACGATTCTCCCATCACCCTGCTGGGAGAAGCTTTTTTTTTTCAGCTACTTTTCCGAGTGACGCCGACCGAGGGAGGACTGACGACTTGGTGGGATATCGATCAAACTGCGACAGCGGGCCGACTCGGACGGAGAAGCCGGCCTTCAGGCATCATCACTGGGCAGACTGAGGCAGGCAGCCGGGGTGATGGAGCAAACCCACTCAGTCCGAAATCTCCCACTTTTTGTATATATGTGAAGTCCCAGTTTGCCCAACGGAGTTTAGTTCTGCAGCTTTATCGAGATGAGAATAATGTAAAAATAAAACGTGACGTTTACTGAACTGCTTTGAAGGTTTAATGATCGGCTAACGTTAGCGTAGCCTTTTAGCACAGTTGATCTGAGTGAACACTTTAATTTCTAAATGGTTCAGTCTTTTTATTTTTACCAAATAAAGCTACAGCTTTTTTCAGAGACCACAAAAGCTCAACTTTAAATAACTTATTTTTTCGGGCGTTTTTTTTTTGTTGTTTTGTTTTCCATCGTTTTTTTTCCCCGTTTTTTTCCCCCTTTTTTTTTTTATATATAAACTGTTTAGTGTTTCTTTATATTTAAAGAAATATTTTTATTTGTCCCAATCAGGAACATTTGCTGTGCAGACAACCAAACTTCCATTGATGAGCTGAACACCACGAAGTCCAGTCGCAAGAAAACTGCTTTTCAGCAACACCACCAGAGTTCAAAGCTGCAGAGGAGACCTTCATCTGGTCCCGAGAATCCAGCAGAACATCACCTGCTTCTAAATAAAAGGCTCTTTGAACAGCAACTATTTTATTATTTTTAAAAAAGCTGTTTCATTTTATATTTGAACAATAAATGAACGGATCATTAAAAATGTCCATGAAATCAAAGTCAAACAACATTTGCACAATTACAAGCTTTCCACTTATTGTGCTCAAATTCATATTTTAGAAATGACTCTGTACTGATAGCAACATTAAAGGCAATTACATATTTTGGCGAAATTACAAGTTGAAATGACTATATATATATATAAAAAAATCATCATGAGGTTTATGTCACAGAAATGCTACTTTACAATCACACTGCAGTCATTGTTAAATTATTTCCTGTTGCATTTATAATAAACATTAGTATTTATTACACTGTTTGTTTTTCTGGTTAAAATGAGATATAAATAATCTACCAGACTTAAAAAAAATGTACAAATTTCCATGTTATTTTGTCTAAAAATAAATGTCAGAGGTTCCTTATGTTAAACAAGAAATGAAATAATCTGAAATAACAGGTGGTTTTAATTTACAGACGAAAGGTTTCTAAAGAACCATTTATTGATTTATTTAGCTATTTTAACTACAAGTGTTCTAGACTTTTTTTTTAACAGTAATCAGAAATAATGAGGTAACAACAACAAAAAACATTTCAAAGGATTTTTCTTCAGAAAACTGCTCCATAAATGAGGAGTCCTGTGACACGTATGTTTTGCACAGATCAGTGGTTTCTGCACTGTCCATTTTGTAGAGATCAGTGGTTTCTGCCACCCGTCTTCCGTGTTTTGGCCTGACGCGTCATTCCTATTGGACAACGCAAAGGCACATCACAGCTCAGCAAGTCGGAAGTTGGATTGGATTGAACTTTGACTCCGTCAGCCTGCTGACAAGTGGTAATGCGCGCTCCCCGTCAGATGTGTCGGTTTAGCTCGGCTTTTGACGCAACGCATCTAAAACGCAACGTGTCTCATTGAAAACAATGCTTTTTAGACCGATTTTTGACACATCTGATGGACTCAGTGTGAAAGGCCCATTAGACTGAAAGATATCTTCTGGCTGTTTCTATCATTTTAGACCTGCTGTCAGTCAAACAGATAAGTCAATCAATCAATCAATTTTATTTATATAGCGCCAAATCACAACAAACAGTTGCCCCAAGGCGCTTTATATTGTAAGGCAAGGCCACACAATAATTACGTAAAAACCCCAACAGTCAAAACGACCCCCTGTGAGCAAGCACTTGGCGACAGTGGGAAGGAAAAACTCCCTTTTAACAGGAAGAAACCTCCAGCAGAACCAGGCTCAGGGAGGGGCAGTCTTCTGCTGGGACTGGTTGGGGCTGAGGGAGAGAACCAGGAAAAAGACATACTGTGGAAGAGAGCAGAGATCAATCACTAATGATTAAATGCAATGACTAAATGGGAGCTGGTTCCACAGGAGAGGAGCCTGAAAGCTGAAGGCTCTGCCTCCCATTCTACTCTTACAAACCCTAGGAACTACAAGTAAGCCTGAAGTCTGAGAGCGAAGCGCTCTATTGGGGTGATATGGTACTATGAGGTCCCTAAGATAAGATGGGACCTGATTATTCAAAACCTTATAAGTAAGAAGAAGAATTTTAAATTCTATTCTAGAATTAACAGGAAGCCAATGGAGAGAGGCCAATATGGGTGAGATATGCTCTCTCCTTCTAGTCCCCGTCAGTACTCTAGCTGCAGCATTTTGAATTAACTGAAGGCTTTTCAGGGAACTTTTAGGACAAACTGAAAATAATGAATTACAATAGTCCAGCCTAGAGGCTGGATGAATGCATGAATTAGTTTTTCAGCATCACTCTGAGACAAGACCTTTCTAATTTTAGAGATATTGCGTAAATGCAAAAAAGCAGTCCTACATATTTGTTTAATATGCGCATTGAATGACATATCCTGATCAAAAATGACTCCAGGATTTCTCACAGTATTACTAGAGGTCAGCGTAATGCCATCCAGAGTAAGGATCTGGTTAGACACCATGTTTCTAATATTTGTGGGGCCAAGTACAATAACTTCAGTTTTATCTGAGTTTAAAAGCAGGAAATTAGAGGTCATCCATGTCTTTATGTCTGTAAGACAATCCTGCAGTTTAGAAAAGAAAATTGGCCAGATTTCTAGAAATGAGAGCTGCTCCATCCAAAGTGGGATGGATGCAGTCTCTCCTAACAAGACCAGGTTTTCCCCAGAAGCTTTGCCAATTATCTATGAAGCCCACCTCATTTTTTGGACACCACTCAGACAGCCAGCAATTCAAGGAGAACATGCGGCTAAACATGTCACTCCCGGTCCGATTGGGGAGGGGCCCAGAGAAAACAACAGAGTCCGACATTGTTTTTGCAAAGTTACACACCGATTCAATGTTAATTTTAGTGACCTCCGATTGGCGTAACTGGGTGTCATTACTGCCGACATGAATTACAATCTTACCAAATTTACGCTTAGCCTTAGCCAGCAGTTTCAAATTTCCTTCAATGTCGCCTGCTCTGGCCCCCGGAAGACAACTGACTATGGTTGCTGGTGTCGCTAACTTCACATTTCTCAAAACAGAGTCGCCAATAACCAGAGTTTGATCCTCGACGGGTGTGTCGTCGAGTGGGGAAAATGGTTAGAAATGTGAACGGGTTGGCGGTGTACACGGGGCTTCTGTTTAGAACTACGCTTCCTCCTCACAGCCACCCAGTCGGCCTGCTTTCCCGGCTGCTCGGGATCTGCCAGAGGGAAACTAACGGCGGCTAAGCTACCTTGGTCCACACCGACTACAGGGGCCTGGCTAGCTGTAGGATTTTCCACGGTGCGGAGCCGAGTCTCCAATTCGCCCAGCCTGGCCTCCAAAGCTACGAATAAGCTACACTTATTACAAGTACCATTACTACTAAAGGAGGCCGAGGAATAACTAAACATTTCACACCCAGAGCAGAAAAGTGCGGGAGAGACAGGAGAAGCCGCCATGCTAAACCGGCTAAGAGCTAGTAGCTGTGCTAAGCTAGCGGATTCCTAAAAACACGCAAAGTGAATAACGTGTAAATAATTTAGAGGTGATTCAGCAGAGGGAGTGCTTTAGTTAAGGCACGTGAAGATAACACTGTGAAACAAATCGTTATCTAGTTAACTAGATCAATCTAACTGCGCAGATTAAACAGCTAACAGATACAGCAAAACACCGCTGTGCTCCGGAACAGGAAGTGATACAATACCGCAGTGAGAGCCAACCACCAGTAGAGGCAAGAAACAGAAATGTGCACAGTGCACAGTGACACCATGGTGGTACCAATTCCTCCACAGCTGGTCCCTGAAAATCCTGAGGAATGAACTCAAGTCCGTTTGGTAACTGTCAGTTCTACCATTTGGGAAGCAAATCATTGAAATTGTGATACTTTGATGCACAGAACAAAGTGTTGTGGCGTCACTGTGGTACTGTTTCTGGCAGAATGGTTCCACAGGGAGACTGATGGTTTTGTATGTCTTGTGCACAGCGAGCTCCCTGCAGTGTGATCACTGAGCTTAATGACACATTCCAACCTACTGCCATCAAGGAGCCACTTAATACACAGTGTCCATATGCAGGGTCCAAACGTGTCACAGTCATCGCTGAGGGGACAAACAGACACACAACACAATTAACTGTGCGACTTTAATTGGCCCTTCAGAATGTTTATGAAACAAAACAACTTCGCAGTTCAGTTCAAAGCTCCTCTTAACTTAAGCATTCATATTTTATCGCACAAAGCTTTTTGATAGGAAAACGCATTTCAGGAGCAAATGCATTTGGGCTCATGTGTGTACGAGCAGGTTCAATGAGGTGTCCTTGAACACAACGTCACCAGACAGCAGAAAGCTCAAAGTTATCTACAGATGTATGGAAAGGTTTGGGCACCCCTGACAATTTTCATGATTTTCCTTTATAAATCACTGGTTGTTTGGATCAGAAACTTCAGTTATATCATATAGCAGACACAGTGATATTTGAGAAGTGAAATGAAGTTTATAGGATTTACAGAAAATGTGCAATAATTCTTTAAACAACATTAAGTAGGTGCATAAATTTGGGCACCCCAACAGAAAAAAAAATACATCAATATTTTTGCTTTAATTTTGTTTAAATAATTATAGCACACTTTCTGTAAATACTAGAAACCTTATTTCACTTCTCAAATATTGTAGTGTTCATCTGCTATATGATATATTTAGCTGAAATCTCTGCTCCAGACAACCAATGATTTATAAAGGAAAATCATGAAAATGATCAGGGGTGCCCAAACTTTTACATACAACTGTATATGGTACTAATTCAATTTTCAAGGTCATTTTCTTCTTCTGTCTCATTCTTAAATCCTGTTTCCTTAATGAGTGGTAACTGGTTGATGCAGTGTGGGAGAACATCCTCCTGCCTTCCACATTACAGCAACGCTTCAGACATTTAACAGCAGCTGACAAACTTCACTCTCACTGGAAAGGAACTGGAACGCACTTGATAACTTGGTCAAAATAGCCATCAAAAAAGAGAAAATACACTCAGATGACTGGAATATTGGCGCCAAACATCACTAAAAAATATACACAACAGTGTGCACGGCAATCAATCAATCAACATTTATTTATAAAGCGCTTTACAGCACCGACTGGTGTCCAAAGTGCTTAACATTAAAAACACAAATTCACAAAAATAAAACACATATAGAATAAAATTTTAAAACAACACAAAAAAACAAAAAACAGAACATGTCACCTCCCCACTAAGTGTTAAAAGCCAGTTTAAATAAATAAGTCTTTAACTTAGATTTAAAAGTGCAAGGTCAGGAATAGTACGCAACTCAAGAGGTACCTTGTTCCACAGTCTAAAGCATGATCACCCCAGCGTTTATATCTTGACCTTGGAACATCTAAGTAAAGATGCCCTTAATGTCCTACTGTAGGTTCGCAAAGTTAAAATTTCAGACAAGTAGGGAGGTGCAAGGCCATAAATAGTTTTAAAAACAAACATTAAAATTTTAAAATCAATTCTAAAATGAACTGGAAGCCAGTGGAGTGAGTACAGGACGGGCGTGATATGCTCACATCGAAAAGTGTTGGTTAAAAGACGAGCAGCAGCATTCTGCACCAATTGGAGACGTGCAAGAGACGACTGATTAATGATGGAATAAAGTGCATTACAATAATCAAGTCTGGAGCTGATGAAAGCATGAATGGTTGTCTCAAGATCACGTCTACTGAGAAAGTACTTTAATTTAGCCAAAAGGCGAAGTTGGAAAAAACTAGCTTTGACAACAGAGTTTATCTGTTGATTGAACCTCAAACAGCTGTCAGATATCACTCCCAAATTCTTGACAGCTGGTTTTACATTGTTAGCCAAAGCACCAAAATTTGGTGTTAGGAAAGAGAGGCGGCAGAAGACCTCGGTAACTGTCTACTGGCAACTATGCGTGGAGTGTTTGAGCCGGAGAGGGCACTGTTCTCTGTTTTTAGTCATGCGAAACATGTTAAAAATGCCAAATTTATAAAAGTTACATATTCATAATTTCTCCAGTCACAGCCTCAGAAGACTATAATTCCATCAGAGTTGTCATGGATGTCTTGTGACTTCCCTCACCAGTCTCGTTCAACCACAGTCACTCAGTTTTTGACACCTGCCTACTCCAGACAGATTTACCACATAGTACCAAGAGCCTGCCAGAGATATTGGTTGGCAAATAATATCGGCCGATATGAGCCTGTCAGGAACATATCAGTACCAGTTTCATTTTTCGCTGATATGTAAAACTTAAATAAACAATGCAGAAAATACACTCTGGCTGTTGGAAATGGGGTCATAATGGTGTTTTTCCAGCAGAGTGCGTGCCAGCATTGCTTACAATGCTGTCAAGCATGTTGGGCCCCCATCACCCATTGGTCACATTAGCTACATTTAAATTAAACCAGGTTAGTCCCATTGAGATCAAGATCTCTTTTACAAGGGAGACCTGGACAATTATGAAGTTTCCAGTCCACCTAATCTGCATGCCTTTACATGTGGGATGAAGCTGGAGCCCCCGGAACAAACCCATGCAAACATGGGGAGAACATGCAAACTCCACACAGAAAGGCCACTGGTTGGAATTGATCCCATGACCTTCATATTGTGAGGGAACAGTGCTAACCGCTAATCCACACCGTGCTGCCATAACAGACAGAGGCAAACTGACCAGCTGCCATTCATTTTCAATCAGAGTGGCCAAGTATGATGCTAGACAGATGAGGCCAAAATAGACCAGAAGTTTATTTTATGCAAATAGACATATGTGACACGGAAACATCTTGATGGTTTCCTTTTAACTCCCTTGTGGCTGTGCACAAAAGTAAAATTACAAAAATTGCATCACTGTCCAGTTACTTATGGACTTGACTGTATGACAGTATAATGTTCTCTCTTTGACAGTGGACACGTGCTGAATGTGGCATGTGTCATCTTTTTCAACATTCACAGCTTTGGTTCAGTTCTTCTCCTTCCTCCATAATCAGAGAGAAGCACCGTTCCACATTCATTGTTGTGCACTCGACAACAGAAGAAAAAGAAATTAGTTACAGCTGTTGTTGTTCTGAATGCAGCACGTGGATAACCATTCAAGGTCACTGACAGCAACCGTGTGGCTCACATGACAAGCTGCAAGAAAACTAATTTTCTGCTCATTATCAGCTAAATTAAGCCAATTTATTGACAATTGGAAACATCTCAAGTGAGTTGAATTTCTGGCAAAATCAAAGTAAAATTGCTCATTATCACTTTGCAGAAAATGTGCTCGTTAATCGAACCCAGTTCTACATATGGGTCACTCAGCTTTTTAACCCAGTGAGCTACCGACGCCACGTACTTCAGTCCTGATGGAACTGAAAAGGTTTGGCAACACTTTTCCATTTCATACCACAAGTGTGAGTTCACAATAACAGCACGAGCTGCAGGACGTGTCTGTCATCACTCCGGAGTCATACGGCAGTGACGGTGAATCGGAGGCACGCCATAAGATAGGAATCAAAAAAATCTCAAAACAAAAAAGAACAAAATAGTAGTGAGTGAGAGCAGTCTGCCACACCAACATGCTTCTGATGGATGAAGCAGGAGGAGCCCAAGCGTCAGAGTGAGACACGGGTCCTAAACACAGCTGTAAACACAGCGTCATGAAGCGCTGTAAAGGTGCTACAGCCGTTCACACTGGAACACACACACACAGACACTTTCCTCACAGTTTACATTCCTGCTGCACCCCTGATGGAGGCCAGTGCTGCAGTCTGGAAGATGAGCAATGGTCCCATCTTTGAGGAGCAAAAATGTTTGGTTACACAATCATTATGTCCACCGAAGACATAATAAAATCATCAGTGTTTATTTGCTGTCTGCCTGTGATCAGGATTGCATCACAACTATGGATTTTCACAAAATCTATCTGTGGTGACACACATAGATATTAGGGCATGGAAGACTCCATAGAATTTGGAGATGATCTGGATCTAGATACAGATTTTGGATCAAGATTTCTCTTTATATAGCCTTTGAAGGATTACTGTTGAAAAACTACTTTAATGTGAGCCTCGGAGAGCCGATCAGACACTTTAACACCGTCAGACAGAGTGTAAATGTAAACTAACACACAGTAACTTTAATCTGAGCCTCGGAGAGCCGAGCAGACACTTTAACACCGTCAGACAGAGTGTAAATGTAAACTAACACACAGTAACTTTAATCTGAGCCTCGGAGAGCCGAGCAGACACTTTAACACCGTCAGACAGAGTGTAAATGTAAACTAACACACAGTAACTTTAATCTGAGCCTCGGAGAGCCGAGCAGACACTTTAACACCGTCAGACAGAGTGTAAATGTAAACTAACACACAGTAACTTTAATCTGAGCCTCGGAGAGCCGATCAGACACTTTAACACCGTCAGACAGAGTGTAAATGTAAACTAACACACAGTAACTTTAATCTGAGCCTCGGAGAGCCGAGCAGACACTTTAACACCGTCAGACAGAGTGTAAATGTAAACTAACACACAGTAACTTTAATCTGAGCCTCGGAGAGCCGAGCAGACACTTTAACACCGTCAGACAGAGTGTAAATGTAAACTAACACACAGTAACTTTAATCTGAGCCTCGGAGAGCCGATCAGACACTTTAACACCGTCAGACAGAGTGTAAATGTAAACTAACACACAGTAACTTTAATCTGAGCCTCGGAGAGCCGAGCAGACACTTTAACACCGTCAGACAGAGTGTAAATGTAAACTAACACACAGTAACTTTAATCTGAGCCTCGGAGAGCCGATCAGACACTTTAACACCGTCAGACAGAGTGTAAATGTAAACTAACACACAGTAACTTTAATCTGAGCCTCGGAGAGCCGATCAGACACTTTAACACCGTCAGACAGAGTGTAAATGTAAACTAACACACAGTAACTTTAATCTGAGCCTCGGAGAGCCGAGCAGACACTTTAACACCGTCACACAGAGTGTAAATGTAAACTAACACACAGTAACTTTAATCTGAGCCTCGGAGAGCCGAGCAGACACTTTAACACCGTCAGACAGAGTGTAAATGTAAACTAACACACAGTAACTTTAATCTGAGCCTCGGAGAGCCGAGCAGACACTTTAACACCGTCAGACAGAGTGTAAATGTAAACTAACACACAGTAACTTTAATCTGAGCCTCGGAGAGCCGAGCAGACACTTTAACACCGTCAGACAGAGTGTAAATGTAAACTAACACACAGTAACTTTAATCTGAGCCTCGGAGAGCCGATCAGACACTTTAACACCGTCAGACAGAGTGTAAATGTAAACTAACACACAGTAACTTTAATCTGAGCCTCGGAGAGCCGATCAGACACTTTAACACCGTCAGACAGAGTGTAAATGTAAACTAACACACAGTAACTTTAATCTGAGCCTCGGAGAGCCGAGCAGACACTTTAACACCGTCACACAGAGTGTAAATGTAAACTAACACACAGTAACTTTAATCTGAGCCTCGGAGAGCCGATCAGACACTTTAACACCGTCACACAGAGTGTAAATGTAAACTAACACACAGTAACTTTAATCTGAGCCTCGGAGAGCCGAGCAGACACTTTAACACCGTCAGACAGAGTGTAAATGTAAACTAACACACAGTAACTTTAATCTGAGCCTCGGAGAGCCGATCAGACACTTTAACACCGTCAGACAGAGTGTAAATGTAAACTAACACACAGTAACTTTAATCTGAGCCTCGGAGAGCCGAGCAGACACTTTAACACCGTCACACAGAGTGTAAATGTAAACTAACACACAGTAACTTTAATCTGAGCCTCGGAGAGCCGAGCAGACACTTAACACCGTCACACAGAGTGTAAATGTAAACTAACACACAGTAACTTTAATCTGAGCCTCGGAGAGCCGATCAGACACTTTAACACCGTCAGACAGAGTGTAAATGTAAACTAACACACAGTAACTTTAATCTGAGCCTCGGAGAGCCGAGCAGACACTTTAACACCGTCAGACAGAGTGTAAATGTAAACTAACACACAGTAACTTTAATCTGAGCCTCGGAGAGCCGATCAGACACTTTAACACCGTCAGACAGAGTGTAAATGTAAACTAACACACAGTAACTTTAATCTGAGCCTCGGAGAGCCGATCAGACACTTTAACACCGTCAGACAGAGTGTAAATGTAAACTAACACACAGTAACTTTAATCTGAGCCTCGGAGAGCCGATCAGACACTTTAACACCGTCAGACAGAGTGTAAATGTAAACTAACACACAGTAACTTTAATCTGAGCCTCGGAGAGCCGAGCAGACACTTTAACACCGTCAGACAGAGTGTAAATGTAAACTAACACACAGTAACTTTAATCTGAGCCTCGGAGAGCCGATCAGACACTTTAACACCGTCAGACAGAGTGTAAATGTAAACTAACACACAGTAACTTTAATCTGAGCCTCGGAGAGCCGATCAGACACTTTAACACCGTCAGACAGAGTGTAAATGTAAACTAACACACAGTAACTTTAATCTGAGCCTCGGAGAGCCGAGCAGACACTTTAACACCGTCAGACAGAGTGTAAATGTAAACTAACACACAGTAACTTTAATCTGAGCCTCGGAGAGCCGATCAGACACTTTAACACCGTCAGACAGAGTGTAAATGTAAACTAACACACAGTAACTTTAATCTGAGCCTCGGAGAGCCGAGCAGACACTTTAACACCGTCAGACAGAGTGTAAATGTAAACTAACACACAGTAACTTTAATCTGAGCCTCGGAGAGCCGATCAGACACTTTAACACCGTCAGACAGAGTGTAAATGTAAACTAACACACAGGGTAACACTTTATATTAACTGCATGCTATAAAGCATTAGTAAAGCATTTATAAAGTGTAAGCAAATGCTTAAATAACTACTTGTAAAACATTTACAAAGTATTCTTTTTTATTAGCTACTCATTAGCAAGAACATAAATAGATGGCTTAATAATTATTAATAACATAATATGTAATGTCTTCATAAAACATTTATAAATGATTTTTTTAATTCTCGATAAACCATTTTAAAAAGTTGATCATTAATAGCTCATCATTTACAAATGTAAAATCAGACATTATTCATTAGTGATAAAAATATTTTACTAATTATATTTTTATTGTCTTTACATTTTTTCCTCACAAATTAAGCATTTCCTAAGTATTAATAAACCATTAGTTGATGCTCAATGTACCAGTTATAACATTTGTAAAGATTGCATTAACTACTTTTCCTTATTCCTCAATACTTTATATATCATATGTTAATAATGTACAAAGCTCAAGTCTCTTTTCCCATCACTATAAGTATTCAGTTTTAAAGACTTTATCTATGTACAAATTCTTCTTTCAATGTATGAATAAGCCTTAACTGAGCACTGGTTAAGCATTTGTAATATATATGTGATTAAATTTGTTTTATAACTCATTTGTATATGCTTAATATATAGTTTAATCACAATCTCAAACAGTTGACCAATTCACTTTAATATGTCCATTTATAAATGCTTATCAATGCGTTAGTAAATTTAAAAATACTATTATAAAGCCTTTGCAAGCTGTTAGTAAAGTATTTGGTGTGATCTTAACTAAAGTGATGGTTAAATTTGCATTTTTAACTCATTTGTAGATGATAATTACCTATTATACTCAGAGTCACCAACAGTTGACAATTCACTTTTACATATCCATTTATAAATGCTTATCAATGCGATAGTAAACCTAAAAATACTATTATAAAGCCTTTACAAGCTGATAGTAAAGTATTTGGTGTAAGCTCAACTAAAGTGATGGTTAACTTTGCATTTTCAACTCATTTGTAGATGATAATTACATATTATACTCAGAATCACCAACAGTTGACCAATTCACTTTTATATGTCCATTCATAAATGCTTATCAACACGTTAGTAAACTTAAAAATACTATTATAAAGCCTTTACAAGCTGTTTGTAAAGTATTTGTTTTGAGCTCTGCTAAAGTGATGGATACATTTGCATTATAACTCATTTGTAGATGCTATTTATATGTGTTACACACAGTCACCAACAGTTGACCAATTCACTTTTATTTATCCATTTATAAATACTTATCAATGCATATTTTGTTTTGAGGAATTGGTATGGCAGTATTAGATAAGGAGTGCGGGTTCATTCATCGCAAAATGTTAAAGTGATGTTCGGTTAGGAGGTGGTGTTGATTTGCGAAGTAATTGCGCCGCCATTAGCTGCTAACTGATAGGTAAATGTGGGTTCAGAACGGGTCGCCATGAGCCGCTAAGCGACAGCGGCTAATTGGCTACCTGGTCTTCAAAAACTAACGAGGTTTTACATCCGACGATTTAAATTCACATCGATCAAGTGGATAGTCTCTCAGATGGAAACAAAGTGTCTACTTGATGATTTTCAACCTTAGAATACATTAAGCAGTTACATTTGGTACGACAACGTTAGTCAATGCAGCTTTAGTCTAGGTTTCGCTAACACTTACACGCGTAGCTGATTAACCATCGTTTTTGGTGAGGTGTCTGCTGGAAGTGTGCGTGAGAACGCCAGTGATTTAGCAACATTAGTCCATACGGTCTGAAAAACTGTTAAAACCAGTTTTTCAATTTAATCTTTCTCCTCGGACACTTGTCAGTGAGAACAAAAACAGGGTTTACTTTGTTGAACAACTGTGTGTGCTGCTGCCATCTTGCACTTGGCGTTGCAGCCATTTGTCGGCGAGTTAAGTAAAATCACATTTTATTTGGTTTGAAAAAACAAATAAGATATACACCAGGTTTATAATCCTAGAAATGATTGGGTGCTTAAAATTAAGAAATGTAATAAAATAAAATAAAAATAAGAACTAATAAATAATAATAAACAAATAAATAAATAGAAATAAAATAATAATATTAATAATAAAATAAAAAGATGGCATTGGGAAAAAGCTTAATATGAGGACCACCTTAACTGGAGGTACAGTATTTGAGAGAGCTAAAAAGGAAAAGAGGAAAGAATTAGAGAGCAGAGAGCAGGTAGCAGCTAAAAGAAGAGAGAAGTCGTTATTGTGGGATTCTTAAATGGTTTATAGAGAATTAAAAAATCATTTACAAATGTTTTATAAAGACATTACATATTTTGTTATTAATAATTATTTACCCATTTATTTATGTTCTTATCAATGAGTAGCTAATAAAAAAGAATGCTTAATAATTTGTGAGGAAAAATGTAAAGACAATAAAAATATGATTGTAAAGTATTTGTATCACTAATAATAGTGTCTGATTTTACATTGGTAAATGATGAACTATTAATGATTATCTTTTCTTTAATGGTTTTTAGAGAATTAAAAATCATTTGCAAATATTTTATAAAGACATTACATATTTTGTTATTAATAATTATTCATGCTATGTATTGCCAAGGTCAGAAGAATAAAAATCAGCTGTATTACTTTGTCACTGTATATAGGCCCTCTAGCCCATACTCTTAGATTAATTTGGTGCATTCATCTCTAACTTGTCAATGAGTGCAGATAACATTATGATTATTGGTGACTTCAACATTTATATAAATAAGCCTTCTGATCACCTCTGTAAATCATTTATGGAAATTGTGCATACAATGCATTTCAGCAATGCATTCAGGACTCGACGCACATTAGTGCAAATACCCTGTATTTGGTTCTCGCACGTCGTATTGCTGTCACGAATATTGACATCATGCCTCTTCGTTCAGTGGTCTCTGATCACTCACTTATTAGGTTTACAGTTTTGCTGCCGTGTTTAATGGAACAACAAACTTATTCATCACTACGGTGACCCATCATCTCCTCAGCTACGACTGAACTCGAAGCTAGACTGCTTGATATCTTAGCTTCACGTTTGGCAAATACCCAATCAGTAGACAGTCTTAAGGACAGTTTAAACTCAGTGCTCAAAACTACACTCGACATGATTGTGCCACCTTTGTTAAAACCGCGCTCCCCCAAATCACAGTCACCTTGGTTCTATGATTACCTGCATGACCTCAAGCATAAGGCTAGAGGTCTGTTTTGAAACACAAGGTTCGGTCAGATCGGCACACAGAAATGATCACACAGACTGCATTTTGCTAGAATAAAAAGGCGTATATTTATTCCCCACAAAAGCAGTTACATCAAACACAAGTGGTTGCAGCGCATTTTTCTCTTACCGTGACGCCTTTAAGGTGGAGAGCCAACACCTTCAGCAGAGTGCGCCTGTCAACCGGCTGGGCGTTCGTACGTTAACCCGCAGCAGACTCTGTTGAAGCATGGTTCTACTCCCTCTTTTCTAGTGTGTCCGCGAAGGGAGGGTGAGTGGCCAACTCAACCTCCCTGGCGCACATAATTTCTTTAATCAACAGGCATCTGAAAGTTATTTTCTCTATTACAAAGACATAATAAAAGCAGTTCTTCACTCCTAGTTCAGAATGATCCCAGCATGCTTCACTCCCAGTCATTAGTGGCTACAAAAACAAAGTCGTGCTATCAGTGTAATAATAACAAGTACATCCAGCTCTTCGCTCCCAGTTCAGACTGACCCCAGAGTGCTAAAACAAAATTAAATTCTCAGGGTTACGTTAAGACAGGTGCAAAACAGCACAATAACATTTTTATTATACAAGGTCTAGAACGGAAATGGCGTAGTTCAAAATTAGAAGTATTCCACCTTGTGTGGCATGATGCTATCTTAGACGATAAGCCCGCACTACTGGCTACAAAGTGGACCTATTACTCTGTTTTGATCAACAAAAACAAGCATAACTCAAACTACTTGTTCAACACTTATACATGGACAACCACCTGTAGTTCGCTCTCATTTTACAGCACAAGATTTCCTGGATTACTTCAAGAAGAAAATAGAAAACATTAGGTTAAACATATCCGAGCATGCCTTAACCCAGCCACTACACCCTGCTATTGAGGTGGGCGCCATTACTGAGGTATTACCTAGATTAAAAAAAATGAGGTGGGCTTCATAGATAATTGGCAAAGCTTCTGGGGAAAACCTGGTCTTGTTAGGAGAGACGGCATCCATCCCACTTTGGATGGAGCAGCTCTCATTTCTAGAAATCTGGCCAATTTCCTTAAATCCTCCAAACCGTGACTATCCAGGGTTGGGACCAGGAAGCAGAGTTGTAGTCTTACACACCTCTCTGCAGCTTCTCTCCCCCTGCCATCCCCTCATTACCCCATCCCCGTAGAGACGGTGCCTGCTCCCAGACTACCAATAACCAGCAAAAATCTATTAAGCATAAAAATTCAAAAGAAAAAATAATATAGCACCTTCAACTGCACCACAGACTAAAACAGTTAAATGTGGTCTATTAAACATTAGGTCTCTCTCTTCTAAGTCCCTGTTGGTAAATGATATAATAATTGATCAACATATTGATTTATTCTGCCTTACAGAAACCTGGTTACAGCAGGATGAATATGTTAGTTTAAATGAGTCAACACCCCCGAGTCACACTAACTGTCAGAATGCTCGTAGCACGGGCCGGGGCGGAGGATTAGCAGCAATCTTCCATTCCATCTTATTAATTAATCAAAAACCCAGACAGAGCTTTAATTCATTTGAAAGCTTGTCTCTTAGTCTTGTCCATCCAAATTGGAAGTCCCAAAAACCAGTTTTATTTGTTATTATCTATCGTCCACCTGGTCGTTACTGTGAGTTTCTCTGTGAATTTTCAGACCTTTTGTCTGACTTAGTGCTTAGCTCAGATAAGATAATTATAGTGGGCGATTTTAACATCCACACAGATGCTGAGAATGACAGCCTCAACACTGCATTTAATCTATTATTAGACTCTATTGGCTTTGCTCAAAAAGTAAATGAGTCCACCCACCACTTTAATCATATCTTAGATCTTGTTCTGACTTATGGTATGGAAATAGAAGACTTAACAGTATTCCCTGAAAACTCCCTTCTGTCTGATCATTTCTTAATAACATTTACATTTACTCTGATGGACTACCCAGCAGTGGGGAATAAGTTTCATTACACTAGAAGTCTTTCAGAAAGCGCTGTAACTAGGTTTAAGGATATGATTCCTTCTTTATGTTCTCTAATGCCATATACCAACACAGTGCAGAGTAGCTACTCTGTAAGTGAGATAGAGTATCTCGTCAATAGTTTTACATCCTCATTGAAGACAACTTTGGATGCTGTAGCTCCTCTAAAAAAGAGAGCTTTAAATCAGAAGTGCCTGACTCCGTGGTATAACTCACAAACTCGTAGCTTAAAGCAGATAACCCGTAAGTTGGAGAGGAAATGGCATCTCACTAATTTAGAAGATCTTCACTTAGCCTGGAAAAAGAGTCTGTTGCTCTATAAAAAAGCCCTCCGTAAAGCTAGGACATCTTTCTACTCATCACTAATTGAAGAAAATAAGAACAACCCCAGGTTTCTTTTCAGCACTGTAGACAGGCTGACAAAGAGTCAGAGCTCTATTGAGCTGAGTATTCCATTAAGTTTAACTAGTAATGACTTCATGACTTTTTTTGCTAACAAAATTTTAACTATTAGAGAAAAAATTACTCATAACCATCCCAAAGACATATCGTTATCTTTGGCTGCTTTCAGTGATGCTGGTATTTGGTTAGACTCTTTCTCTCCGATTGTTCTGTATGAGTTATTTTCATTAGTTACTTCATCCAAACCATCAACATGTTTATTAGACCCCATTCCTACCAGGCTGCTCAAGGAAGCCCTACCATTATTTAATGCTTCGATCTTAAATATGATCAATCTATCTTTGTTAGTTGGCTATGTACCACAGGCTTTTAAGGTGGCAGTAATTAAACCATTACTTAAAAAGCCATCACTTGACCCAGCTATCTTAGCTAATTATAGGCCAATCTCCAACCTTACTTTTCTCTCAAAAATTCTTGAAAGGGTAGTTGTAAAACAGCTAACTGATCATCTGCAGAGGAATGGTCTATTTGAAGAGTTTCAGTCAGGTTTTAGAATTCATCATAGTACAGAAACAGCATTAGTGAAGGTTACAAATGATCTTCTTATGGCCTCGGACAGTGGACTCATCTCTGTGCTTGTTCTGTTAGACCTCAGTGCTGCTTTTGATACTGTTGACCATAAAATTTTATTACAGAGATTAGAGCATGCCATAGGTATTAAAGGCACTGTGGTTTGAATCATATTTGTCTAATAGATTACAATTTGTTCATGTAAATGGGGAATCTTCTTCACAGACTAAAGTTAATTATGGAGTTCCACAAGGTTCTGTGCTAGGACCAATTTTATTCACTTTATACATGCTTCCCTTAGGCAGTATTATTAGACGGCATTGCTTAAATTTTCATTGTTACGTAGATGATACCCAGCTTTATCTATCCATGAAGCCAGAGGACACACACCAATTAGCTAAACTGCAGGATTGTCTTACAGACATAAAGACATGGATGACCTCTAATTTCCTGCTTTTAAACTCAGATAAAACTGAAGTTATTGTACTTGGCCCCACAAATCTTAGAAACATGGTGTCTAACCAGATCCTTACTCTGGATGGCATTACCCTGACCTCTAGTAATACTGTGAGAAATCTTGGAGTCATTTTTGATCAGGATCTGTCATTCAAAGCGCATATTAAACAAATATGTAGGACTGCTTTTTTGCATTTACGCAATATCTCTAAAATCAGAAAGGTCTTGTCTCAGAGTGATGCTGAAAAACTAATTCATGCATTTATTTCCTCTAGGCTGGACTATTGTAATTCATTATTATCAGGTTGTCCTAAAAGTTCCCTAAAAAGCCTTCAGTTAATTCAAAATGCTGCAGCTAGAGTACTGATGGGGACTAGAAGGAGAGAGCATATCTCACCCATATTGGCCTCTCTTCATTGGCTTCCTGTTAATTCTAGAATAGAATTTAAAATTCTTCTTCTTACTTATAAGGTTTGAATAATCAGGTCCCATCTTATCTTAGGGACCTCGTAGTACCATATCACCCCAATAGAGCGCTTCGCTCTCAGACTGCAGGCTTACTTGTAGTTCCTAGGGTTTGTAAGAGTAGAATGGGAGGCAGAGCCTTCAGCTTTCAAGCTCCTCTCCTGTGGTACCAGCTCCCAATTCAGATCAGGGAGACAGACACCCTCTCTACTTTTAAGATTAGGCTTAAAACTTTCCTTTTTGCTAAAGCTTATAGTTAGGGCTGGATCAGGTGACCCTGAACCATCCCTTAGTTATGCTGCTATAGACTTAGACTGCTGGGGGGTTCCCATGAAGCACTGTTTCTTTCTCTTTTTGCTCTGTATGCACCACTCTGCATTTAATCATTAGTGATCGATCTCTGCTCCCCTCCACAGCATGTCTTTTTCCTGGTTCTCTCCCTCAGCCCCAACCAGTCCCAGCAGAAGACTGCCCCTCCCTGAGCCTGGTTCTGCTGGAGGTTTCTTCCTGTTAAAAAGGGAGTTTTTCCTTCCCACTGTAGCCAAGTGCTTGCTCACAGGGGGTCGTTTTGACCGTTGGGGTTTTACATAATTATTGTATGGCCTTGCCTTACAATATAAAGCGCCTTGGGGCAACTGTTTGTTGTGATTTGGCGCTATATAAAAAAATTGATTAACAGAATTTTATAGTATCTCACTTGGCGTGCTTACAAATTCATGTCTACAAAAAACACAACCTGCTTATTTGATCCCATACCAACAAAACTGTTTAAGGACCTGTGGCCCACTCTTTGGCTGACTGTGCTGGAAATGATTAATTTCTCATTAACTTCTGGATCTGTTCCTAAATGTTTCAAATCTGCAGTGATTAAACCATTACTTAAGAAATCTAATCTTGACCCTAGCGTATTGAAAATCTATAGGCTAATATAAAATCTATCATTTTGCTCTAAAATTCTGGAAAAAGTGGTGTCACGGCAGCTTGTGGAGCTTGTACTGAGAATAATCTCTTTGAGCCACACAGTAACTTTAATCTGAGCCTCGGCGAGCCGATCATACACTTTAACACCGTCAGACAGAGTGTAAATGTAAAGTTACACACAGTAACCACGGATGACCCACGGCTCGTTCTGCAGACAGGACACAGAGGAGACAAACAAAACAAAGTCAACGTCATTTTAAAAACCATTCAGGCGTGGTACATATTATATGTTGCGTTCAGCTTTGATGATTTCGTGTCAACACAGCATCAGCGTGAACTGAGGAAAATGAGATGCACTCTTATTGTGAAGCAGCAGAAAGTTATGGCAATGGCACACCAACAAAAACCTGTTCCAAAATAAAGAACAAAGTTTGTTTTTATTTACAAAATGATTCAGATGATCAGAAATGATCAGAAAATTAAAGAAAAAAACACCTATGGAATAATCCAAAACAATAATAACTGGTTTATACTGTATTTTTTGTGCTGGTTTTCATTCCTGCCCATGGAGGAGCAGCAGACACTGCTGGCCACAGCGTCCAGGTACAGTGGGATGTAGATCTGTCTCCCCACCAGAAAACCTCTCACTTCTGTGTTTGCCATCGAAATAGCAATGTGCCAACAGGTGGAGCAGTTGTCTCAGTGCTGCCCTACGTTTGCCCTCAGATTACACAATGTGTGTGTAAATAGCAAAGTCGAGTTGAAGACAGCGTTTAGACCAGAGGCGGTTTCTCTAAGACTGCAAGTGAAGCTCAACTTCCCCTAAAATCTCAAAAATTAAATGGTCAAATACGTATAGTTGTGTATATTTCATTGACTACAAATGTATTAGAACACATTCATCTCAAAGATGAGTTTGTTCAGAATCAGCTACTTATCACAAATTGACTGACTCCATTTTGTTAACTTCTCATACAACATTCCGTTTGCCTCAAGCCGACCGTCCGTTCACTTCAGTGGGACTGCATGGAACAGTTTTTTTCTCATTGCATCAAAACTCGACGGTCATTGGATAAATGCCACGATTTTGTCCCGCCCCCGGACGCTCAGCGTCTCTGGGGGTGAATGGAGCTGTGGGTGGGCCTGGACACCAAGCTTTCGCATGATGATTAGAGGATCAGTCAAAAGGCTGAATCCTGTTCTGATTGACCATCACTTAATTATTGGGAGCTCAGTCCCATCGCAGATTTTGCAAGTGAAGTTGAAAGACAAACTGCAACCCACATACATGCCAACCTATACGGATTGTCCGTAAATTATACGGATTTTTTCCGAGTTTCAGAGTCATACGGACGTACAAATAACCCTTTAACTGCCGTCTCAACCATACGGTTGAGCATATTTTGGCTCATTATATCTCAATATGAGAAGTGCCTAACTTAGGTTAACGTGACTGAGCCATCTCTACTCTCTATGCTAAAGAAATCCACTAGGGGTCACTGTTTCTCTCAAGAGTATTCTTCTTCTTCCCCTCTCCAAGCAGGAAGTCAGAAACACAAAAATCCTTCAGAAATATTGACTGTTTGTAGTAAAACTTTGAAAAGTAGGAATAGTTTCCTGACATATGATAGTATAGACCTTACTAAACCGAATTATGTTACTTGATACTGTTACACCCTGAAGAGGGGGAATATCAATAAAGACGCTCAGACACGATGTTTCCTCTCTGGCAGCTTCATTGAGAATCAATATTTGTTTCAAAAGTTATTTACAAATATACAAAAGTTCCACATTCATTCTGTCCTTTAACAGGTAAATGTGTTTTTCTCTTTAACAGTGAAGCAATTTAAGTTTTCTACTTTCTGCTCAACAGGTTAACTGAAATACCACAGGCAAAAACTATGAAATTGTCCTTTACAATAATGAACATCAAATTATTCAAAATGAAATGTGTCCTAAATTAATACAGTATATTTTAACATTTGTCTTTGTTAAGTTCTTTAAACAGTTACTCGATGAAATAAATCCATAAATACTGTGATAACTATAAAAACACAACAGTAGCAGCAGCATTCCATAAAACAAACACAGTCCAGCGTCACATGTTTAACGAGGTGCTGCTCCGTGTGTCCACGAGGTAGCTTTATGACATTATCAATATCCATTATTGGTTTCTTAATAAAATTAATCTATCACACACTCCCCCGCAGAAGTTGATGTTGTCCCGACATCACAAACATTATGAACCAACAACTCTTTACTAGGTATAGTTTAGTTGCCTTGACTACTATGGAGGCAATGACAGCATAATAGCTAGTTCTGGTAATAATACCCTTATGCAAACTGACAAAATTTACTTACAGATTATCCTAAGTGTAGCAGTGTTTGCCTGTAGTGTTATACTCAGTATCCCAGCGTGAGTAAGGGTTGGTAAACTGGAAATGGGCTCATCCACATTGTCACTGGCTACACTTCTCTGTATGGTATGGGCTGGATCTGATAAAGCATGTCATTTGCATGTGCAGCACTATAACATGCAGGGGTTCCAAGCTGGTTGTAGGTGAAGATCTTGGGGGCTCGCCTTTCTCTTTTTGGTAGGTCATAACCTTGTTGTATGTGATGTTCGGGTGGTTCTGGGAGCAGGGCTACAGGGTCCTCATCCGTCACAGGTTCATCCGGTTGAATGACTCCACTCTGATGATCATTGTCCTGCTGTGGCCCATTCTTCTGTTGTGTCTCAAATTTGTCCGTGTCTGTCACAGAGCTTTCCTCAAGCACCGGCTCGTCAGTACTTGACACTGACTCGTGGTCACTGTTCATATACTCAAGGGGCTCGCCGACCATGGGCACTTCAGACTGAACAACTGGGTTGTAATAGTAGTCACATTCATCCTCATCCTCCTGAGTTGTGGAGTCCTTAGTTGTCTCTGTCATATGTTTCTTGTGTTTAGGCATTCCTTTTGGCTGGATTTCCAATGGCAAGTGATCACATGGTAGCAACAGGTTGCGATGCAAGATTCTTGACCGTCCTCGTCCTATCTCAGGTCTAACATCATAGACAGGGATGTCTTCTCTAACCTGGCGGGTCACAATGTGGATAGTGTCTTCCCAGTGGTTACGAAGTTTACCAGCACCTTCCCTGGGTGTCAAATTGCGAACAAGGACACGATCACCGGGGTGCAGCAATGAGCTCTTTGCTTTCCCATCATGATGCCTTTTACCTCTCTCTGTTGACTTCTTTGCATTCGCTTGAACAATTTCATATGCCTCCTGCATTTCATTCCTCCATTTTTCCATGTACTTCCGGTGGTCAAGTTTTCCTGTCTCAGAGGTGAGACCAAACAGGAGATCAATAGGTAACCTTGGGGACCGTCCAAATAAGAGGTAAAAAGGAGAGAAACCTGTTACCTCACATCGTGTGCAGTTGTATGCATAGATCAACTTGTTCAAGGATTGTTTCCAGTTTGTCTTCTACTTGTCAGCAAGTGTCTTCAACATCTGTAGCAATGTTCTGTTGAATCGCTCGACTTGCCCATTTCCCTGCGGGTGGTAGGGCGTCGTTCTTGATCCAAGTACACCACAGTTCCTTTTCAGCTGGGCGAAAAGCTGGTTCTCAAATTCGCCACCTTGATCGTGATGTATCCGTGCTGGCAGTCCAAACTTTAGGGCATAATCATTGAATATTCGATCTGCAACTGTTCTCGCAGACTTAGAGGTGGTGGCATAAGCCTGTGCAAAACGAGTGAAGTGATCAACGATTACCAGTATATACTCGTATCCACCCTTACATTTATCCAGGTGCAGGAAATCTATCGATACCAATTCAAATGGCTGTGTGGTTACAATACTGGTCAGAGGTGCCCTTGTTTCTTTGCTCGGTGTCTTTTGTTTCAGGCAGGTACATGACCTTGCGACATAGTTTTCAATTTCTTTCTGCATGTATGGCCAGAAGAATCTGTCTCTGACTAGTGATGTTGTTCGATCGATGCCTTGATGGCCCATCTCATCATGCAACTCTCTCAACACGGTGGACTGAAACACCTCAGGTAATACAAGTTGTGTTTTGGTTGCTGTCTTCCTGCGAAGAATGCCATCTTCATCAATGTGAAGCCTCTCCCATTCCCGCAACAGACACTTACTTGGCATACTGAAGGCATTAAGTTCATGCACTGCTGGCTTAGTGTCTCTCAGTTTGTACTGCATCACCGGACCAATGTTCTTGTCATTGAGCTGTGCTTGTTGGACCTCGGTTGCTGAGAATGGCTTGTGCACCTCCTTGCTTGCAGCTGTACAATGGAAGGGAGTAGGCACTGAATAGACAAATGGTAAGCTGGAGTCTTGAATGTTGATAACTTGGGTCATCGCCGCAACGCAATCTGATGCCAGTTCCTCGGTACACTGTCCCATCACCTCCTCAATATTTACAGGCATCCGTGACAGGCTATCGGCATCCACATTTTCTTTACCTGGACGATACCGTATGGTAACGTGAAAGTCTGAAAGCTCCGCCACCCATCTGCATCCAGTTGCGTTGAGCTTGGCACTTGACATGACATAAGTGAGAGGATTATCACTGAAAACAGTGAATGTAGGCGCATAGTACAGGTAATCCCGGAATTTTTCTGTGACTGCCCATTTTAAGGCAAGGAACTCCAACTTCCCTGAATGAAGATGGTAATTCCGTTCAGCAGCAGTCAGTGTTCGGGAACCATAAGCTATCACACGGAGTTTGTCATTCTGTCGTTGGTATAGAACTGCCCCAAGGCCCTGATTTGAGGCATCTGTGTGGAGTACAAATGGCTGTGAGAAGTCTGGGAATCCAAGGACTGGTGGTTCGACTAGACATTCTATTAGCCGCTCCAAGACGTTTTGATGTACCTCAGTCCAAGTGATTGGTTTATGTGATGGCACTCCTTTTGTCTTCCTTGTGACGTGTCTTGTGTTTGTTGTGTTTTCTGTCACATTGGTGTCTGCTTCTGTGCCTTTCAACAAGTCATAAAGTGGCCCTGCAATACGGGAGAAATCTTGTATGTACTGCCTGTAGTAACTTAACAAGCCCATGATAGCACGTAGCTCTCCTACATTGCTTGGTTTTTTGTCTTTCAAAGCTCTCACTGCAATGGTGTCAGCAGGGTCAATCTTGCTACCTTCGGCAGAAACAACTCTTCCCAGGTAGCGGACTTCTCGCTTGAATAGTTCGCATTTGCTAGGCTTTAGCTTTATCCCATGCTTCCTCAACAACTGAAGCACTTTGCGAACATGGTTGACATGCTCATCGAAAGATTGGCTATACACAAGTGTATCATCCAGGTAGGGCACACAGATGTTGTCTCTCACGTCCTCTAAGCACTCCTCCATGCACCTTTGGAAGGCAGCAGGTGCATTCATCAGCCCAAATGGGATTCTTATCCATTCGTAGAGGCCCCATGGTGTCACAAATGCAGTCAAAGGCTGGCTGTTCTCATCCATGAAACCTTGATGGTAGGCCTTTCCTTGGTCTAGTAATGAGAACCATGAATTGCCACCAAGGCTATCAAGGATGTCCTGCACTCGAGGGATCGGTTGTCTGTCAGGGTGGGTCTTTCTGTTTAGTTCTCGGTAATCTATGCAAAGTCGAAGGCTCCCGTCCTTCTTCCTTACACAAACCACCGGTGATGCATAAGAAGAGTTCGATTTCCTCACCCATCCCTGTGCAATAAGATTGTGAAGATAATCTTTCATCTCCTTATATAGTGGTTTTGGCACAGATAGGTAGGTGCGTGCTACAGGATCCATATCTTTCAGCGATATGCTCAACTTCAGTTTCTGTATACATCCGATGTCATTGTCTGATTTTGAAAAGGAGGAGCATTCATCGCGAAGCATGTCCCGCACCACTACTCTCTCAGGTTCATTCAAGTGGCTCAAATCAATTGGTGGGTCCCATGGAGTATCAGTAACTTGGTCACTGTCTGCATTAACTTGACTCACTGATACTGGGGGGCAATTATCAGGTTTCTCCAAAACAGTAGCTGGATACACAGCCTGAATCTGATAAAGGGCACCCACAATAGTCTTCCCTGGCAGCTCAATATCATGATCAGTGGGGTTTTGCACATCAAGAACTACATAAGGTGAAACACCACTTTACCAAAGTTTCACAGAACTCAAGGCCCTCAGACCACTGGGGATTTATGTCGGGCTCAAATAGGAGTGTAGTGTCTTTCTTAGGTGGCTGTGTCTGCACCTTACAGTCAAGCCGAACAGAACTATGTTTTGGAACTGTTACTTTCTCTTTTGTGGTTTTCACGACATAGCCGTAAGACTGTTCAGTTGCCACCAGGTCAATAAGGGTTACGACATTTTCCTTGTCAAGGCTAGGAAAAGCTGCTTCAAGCACTCCATGCAACTGCTCGTTTCTTGCAGCATCCAGTTGTTCTTTCGTGTTAGTTTTCACTACTTGCTCAATGACATTATAGCCTAGTATTGGCTGTGGAAGGCTTTTGCCTTTCATCACAAGCATGGGCACAGCAAGTTCTTTGGGGTCAGCTCCCTCTGCAGCCAACCCAAAGGTGACCTCAATGAAACCTTTGTAAGGCATATTTTGTCCATTAGCAGCAATGATTTTCAAATCATCAGGTGCATCAAGTAGCTCAGAGACACTTCTTAACTTTTCATTTGGTAAATGACTCTTTTTCCATTTTTCATCCATAATACAGACTTGGGAACCCGTATCCCACAGAGCTTGTGTCCTGCGACCTTGTATGTAGCACTCAACAATGCACCGTTTCCCTACCAGTGCAACAAGTTGGGACTGTCTGTCCTCTTCCTTGGTGTGAGCAGACCGGGAACATGAGTGAGAGTGGTGGTTTACTTGTGCATGAGATTTTTGGTTGCACTGTTTTTTGTGTCTTGGCCAATGCTCAATTTGACAGTTTTTGGAACAGTAGATGTCTCTTTTACATGATGCACATTGTCGAAATCTTTGATGTTTTTCAGAGACACCACAGTAGGAGCAATACTTGTGGGACAATCTATTGTTGGTGGTTACTCCCCGTCCCGTGGGGGCAACCCTCTTTCGTTTAAAGAACCATCTCCGTCTTTTCTGTTGTCTCTCACCTTACAGCCTGCGAGGTAATGTTCATTGCTACCACATCTGAAGCAATGGGTGCAGTATTCATGTCCACTTTGATGGCAGCCACTGCACTTTCTCAGGCATGCACGATTTGTGGCAGAATAATGGGGTTGTGGGGCAAACCGCTGTTGATATTGTGCTGTGGGGGAGGCTAAATACTGGGTCTGTGTTGGACTGGGCCGGCGAATCGACTCTCTGATTTGTGCGACTTCAGCGCCCAGGTTTTTCAGTACTGTCATATCAGAACGTAATTCTTTCAGTTCATTTAGTACATCAGTTTGGATTCTGTTGGTGGGTTCAGTATTGTGACTTTTCCCTTTGGTTTCTGCATGTGATTCGTTCGGCTGAACTGAGTGCACAGTGGCTGGTCGCTGTTGGGTTAGTAATTTCTTTTTGTTTTGTCTCTCTGCTTCGTTTGCACAGGCACGGTTAATTTTTTCGAGGAGAAGCTCATCACATGATGTAATTTGCTGCAGGTAAGGTTGGAGGTCACTTCTAATACTATCATTTTGCAGACCTGTTAGCACGGTATGAAGAAACATGCTTTGCACCAGGACAGGATCATACCTAAGGCCAGATTCTGCTTCCTTTGAAGCAAACAAGATTTTTTGTCTCAGGTCTAGGGCACGGATCAGGAATGTTTGAGGAGTTTCCTTGCTGCTTTGGACCTCTGATGTTAGTTGTTTGTACAGTTCTGTTGCATTCTTTTCTTGGTAGTGAGACCTCAGAATCCTTCTTAAACTTGGTAGGGTAAGATTGGCTTTGCCCTCAAGATAACTGCGTAGTTGCAGGCCCGGTGCTATGGCCCTAATCACTGCGTCCACTATCTCAATTTCGGGAAATCCCTTGCTGATGCCTTGTTCAATCTGGTGTGCTAGACTTGAGAAAGTAAGTTTGTCCTTTTGTCCTGGCTCACCAATCTGGCCTGATATTTTGAACTCTTTGCTCCACTGTACTGACAAATGGGGTTGAGAGAACTGTTGCGTGTGTTTCACTTCAACAACGTTAACCCCATCATCCACCGACCTTTTGGCTTCACTGCTTGAGTTTAGTTTCTCTTGTTGTGAGAGTGCCAGTGCTTGTTGTAATCTCTCGATTTCTTTTTTTAACAACTCTTCTTCTGGTAGTTGAACTACGTGTTCTTGCATCACTTCCGTTTGTTTTGTACCTTTGGCTGCCTGTTCTGGTGCAGTATTTTGAGGGGAATGTTGCAATTCAATAACTTTGTCTTTTAGGCCAAGTAATTCAGACATGCCTTGGTCCTCCAGTTCATGTAACTCTGCCCTCTCCAGATGACTGGTGATATATGAGATAAGAGAAGAGCGATTCTTGCCTGATACCTTCTCAAACTTTGTACCAGCAATAGTTAAAAAGTCACAGACTTCAACCAAGGCATCTTTTGTTAGTGTGTACAACGCACTGCCGACTTCTAGTTTCAAATCCTCAAGCTCCGAAAAATCCATCTTAGTCGCTGGCCCGTGGACAATGTTAGGGTGATGTAGATCCGTCTCCTGGCAGAATGGACAACACAGCTCTCCTGGCACTGGCGGTTAGCCTCAGATTGCATGGAAGTCTCTCTCCACAGATGGAATACCACACGCTGTCATCCACCCTGGCTGAAGATATGGGGGACTGTGATTGTGTGTACTGTAATAAAATTGATTTTGGTGCGATTTGAAGGTTATAAGTATTTTGTGTTGATTTTATGGATTTTCTCACTTGGTTATACAGGTGGACCCTTTGATTTCTTACACTGTAAATAAAACACACTCATAGTATTTCCTTCCATAATGTCGTGCTTTGCGCTTGGGGAAGTTGGGATTTTCCCAGCATGCGCTGGTTAGCATGTTTGCTGATAAAACTACCAGTTAATGGTAAATGGACTGTATTATATAGCACTTTTCCATATGTATCAGACACTCAAAGCACTTTAGAATAATGGCTTACACTCACCCCGATGTCAGAGTGCTGCCATACAAGGCGCTCACTACACACTGGAAGCAACTAGGGGATTAAGGACCTTGCCCAAGTGCCCTTAGTGGTTTTCTGGTCAAGCTGGGATTTGAACCAAGGATCCTCTTGTCTCAAGCCCAACGCCTTAACCACTAGACCATCACCTCCCCTTAATGTAATTTCTCACGTTATGCATTTACATTTATTGCTGTTGCTGTTCTTCTGATTCCCATTGTAACCTGAAGTATTTGTTTTGCCACACCATGAGTGTGAGTGTTAGCACGGCTAATGACCTTCCAACAGCACGCGTACAGCGTTAATGTTTAGTGATAAAGGGCGTGACCTCAGTGTCATATGGTGTTTGGGGGCACGAGAGCGCCCATTAAATTGAGGTCGTCTCTCAGTCTGAGTTATTGTTATAACAACCCACTCATCTGAAACAATCATTTCAACATTTCGTCGTTGTAGTTTAATGTTGTTTCATTACTTTGTTCAATCATTCATAACGTTGGTTCTGTCGGAGTAAACTAGGCAGCGAACAAGGTGCAAGGTGCACACAGGATGGCAGACCTGATTTTGTCAAAAGCATCTGATAGGTTTCCATCTGAGGAGAAACTTACAATTAAACAGCAGGGCGGATCAACACCTAAGACTGATTTGGAGCAAAAAGTAGGGAAAAGTAAGAGGTCTTTTCAGCTCTCCTGGTATGACAAAGTTACCTGACTGGAAGTGCTATGACAAAGAAAATGTGCTGTTGGCCACTTGATGAAACCATCCTGTCTGGTCAAAACTGAGTTTTGGGGATCTGTCTAACTTTGACTGGGCATATAAAAGGCATGAAAAGAGCAATAAACATGTGAGTACATGTACCATTGAGGGGACACTGGTCAAGTCCCTGGAAAACACATCGACTTGGTACGAGAGGGTCACAGACCATTTTCTTGAAAAAGAACGGAGGGCAGGATGTACATATAAATAAATTTACAAGTTTTATGATGTAAGCTGATGACATGATGAGCTTCCCCTGTTAGAAAGACCAGCAGCTGCCGCTGGTTTAGCCTGTGCACCATCGCTCGCAGGACCTGTGGCATTTATACTATATAGGAGCCATTGTTTTTATCAGATACAAGCTTCCATACCTGTTTTATTCAGCCAGCCAGCTGAAGAACTTTAAAGCTGTAGTTAGTTAAAATTTGTGAGTATGCGCGACCTCATTTCCAGTTAATTACAATCTATTTTCAATGATGATTTTAAAAAAAATTAATGCAACTAAATCTCGCAAGCTTTTGACGCACTTTAAAGTGCCAAGATTAGAAGCAGTTTGAACTCTTTACCAGTAAACTGTAATACATGTGATGTTCATCGTACCAGTGAAGTGTGTCACAGAGGACAGTGTGTCCCAACTCTCATAAACACACACTCAGAGGCGCAAACCCTGAAATACAATGAACAGAACAGGAAAGAGAGGAAGAAGATCTTTACACCATCTTTAAACCTTGTATGTTCAGGTCTTGTCTGTTATGTGCCCCGCTCGAGTTCAGTGTGTTTGAGTTCTGTCTGTTTATTACATCCTTGTTGTCTGTCATGTCTGTCACTTCCCTCTCCCTGTGTGTGTTTGTTTGTGTGTGTGTGTGTGTGTGCCATGCACTGTTAGCCCCATCCCATCATGTCTTCGCTGCCTCCATGTCTGGCATGTCTGAGTCCTGTGTGAGTCTTTCATGTGGGCCTCATTTCAATGTGTGTATGTGTCTGTGTGTGTGTGGTGTTGAGTAATTATGTATTTTCATCTGTGGTTGTCTTTTATGTTTCATGTGGATTTTGGTTCGAGTCTGTGCTTCGAGTTGTTTATGGTTAGTTTATTTCTAGTCACCGCGGGATGTCCATTCTTGTGTCCTTATTTCTTGATGTTTTAGTCTCGGGTTATGTGTCATTGTTACGTTTGATTTTCAGTCTGCTGTGGATGTTTGTATGTTTATTATTTGTTCGGGTTGTTGGTTAGTTCGCTGTGTCCGCTGTTTCCTCCGAGAGTTTGCAACTATTCCAGTTTTTATGTTTGCACTCCTTTTTCGTCTTTGGCTTTTTGATTTATCCCCTCACCCAGAGTTGGGTTTAAGAATGTATTTTTTTAACCATCCCCACTCCCATTTGTATCCTGGTATTCCTCACCCTGAGTGGGTATACAGTGTATTTTGGTTACACCCCTACACCTGTTTTTGAGGGTTTTGCTCACCTGATGGACAATAAACACCTGTAGTTTTGGAACTCACCTTCTGAGTTTTGGCTGACCTGCATATTGGGGTTCAACTTGTGTTACTGATAGCACCCATCGTAACAGCATCAGTATATTTTTATGAATATCAAATTAAGTAGAATGACACACAGTACGATAATGTTCGGGTCTCTCCCACATGTGACAATTATGATGTGATAATCATTTATATGCAACTCCCGCGATCAGAATGTCATTACATTGTTGCTGCAGGTAGCAACTGCTGATAGAGCAGCGATTTGTGTGCACTTGCTAATACTTTTACTGTTTGTTTTGTCCGCCTTTACTACCATTAGACAGCTAATAGTAGCAATAATATAATAATAATAATAATTATATGAGAACAGTTTGCTGTTGGTCAACTAGGTGGTAACCCTGCACCTGTTTCAGCTTCACTGCAACATGTGATTATTAATGGTTTATATAACTTGAATAACACCACTGTTATGTTCCATGACAGGGGACCCCTTAGCAAGGAACAACACAGGTAGAACAAGCAAAGTACCACATACCCAAGAAAGGCAATTCACAAGGAAACAGTGCCGGTGAGGCAACAATCACTGAGGCGGTCCAAAAAAAAAAAAAAAAAAAAATGGCAGCCTGTCAGAGCTTAGGTGATTTTTCACTACAAGCAGCTCATCCAAAATCAGCAGGCAAAGATGTGAAGAAAAGACAAGGACAGCTATGGCAAGAGGAAAACAAACACAGGAGAAAAGTGTGAGAAGACTGCCATGGCAGCAAGATGTTCTGGCGCTGGAAGCGATGGGAGAACTATATAGCATTTGTCACAATTAGCATGGAAACGGATGTGCAACAGAAAAAAATCTGCAGAGATGTTTATCTCTCATGAATGAAAAGTCATGTAATAAAAGCACCAGCAGAAATGCAGAGTGTGAAGGTGACAAGCATGCTTTTAATCACATGTACAGCGGAGTAAAAAAGTATTTAGTCAGCCCCTGATTGTGCAAGTTCTCCTACTTAGAAAGATGAGAGAGGTCTGTAATTTTCATCAAAGGTACACTTCAACTATGAGAGACAAAATGAGAGAAATCAAACTGTACAATTTTTAAACAATTTATTTGTAAATTGTGGTGGAAAATAATGTATTTGGGCACCCACAAACAAGCAAGATTTCTGGCTCTCAGAGACCTGTAACTTCTATAAAAAGCTTTTCTGCCCTCCACCTGTTACCTGTATTAATGGCTCCTGTTGGAACTCGTTATCTGTATAAAAGACACCTATCCACAGCCTCAAACAGTCAGACTCCAAACTCAACCATGGCCAAGACCAAAGAGCTGTCGAAGGACACCAGGAAGAAAACTGTAGATGTGCACCAGGCTGGGAAGAGTGAATCTACAATAGTCAAGCAGGTTGGTGTGAATAAATCTACTGTGGGAGCAATTGTAAAAAATGGAAGACATACAAGACCATTGATAATCTCCCTTGATCTGGGGCTCCACGCAAGATGTCATCCAGTGGCGTCAAAATGATCATGAGAACGGTGGACAAAAATCCCAGAACTACACAGAGGGACCTGATGAAGGACCTGCAGAAAGCTGGAACCAAAGTAACAAGGGCTACACACTACACAGAGAGGGACTCAAATCCTGCAGTGCCAGGCGTGTCCCCCTGCTTAAGCCAGTACATGTCCAGACCTGTCTGAAGTTTGCCAGAGAGCATATGGATGATCCAGAAGAGGATCGGGAGAACATCATGTGGTCAGATGAAACCAAAATAGAACATTTTGGTAAAAACTCAACTCACTGTGTTTGGAGGAAGAAGAATGCTGAGTTGCATCCCAAGAACACCATATCTACTGTGAAGCATGGGGGTGGAAACATCATGCTTTGGGGCTGTTTTTCTGCAAAGGGGACAGGACGACTGATCTGTGTTAAGGGAAGAATGAAAGGGGCCATGTATTGTGAGATTTTAAGCCAAAACCTCCTTCCTTCAGTCAATCAATCAATCAATCAATTTTTTTGTATAGCGCCAAATCACAACAAAGAGTTGCCCCAAGGCGCTTTATATTGTAAGGCAAGGCCATACAATAATTATGTAAAACCCCAACGGTCAAAACGACCCCCTGTGAGCAAGCACTTGGCTACAGTGGGAAGGAAAAACTCCCTTTTAACAGGAAGAAACCTCCAGCAGAACCAGGCTCAGGGAGGGGCAGTCTTCTGCTGGGACTGGTTGGGGCTGAGGGAGAGAACCAGGAAAAAGACATGCTGTGGAGGGGAGCAGAGATCAGTCACTAATGATTAAATGCAGAGTGGTGCATACAGAGCAAAAAGAGAAAGAAACAGTGCATCATGGGAACCCCCCAGCAGTCTACGTCTATAGCAGCATAACTAAGGGATGGTTCAGGGTCACCTGATCCAGCCCTAACTATAAGCTTTAGCAAAAAGGAAAGTTTTAAGCCTAATCTTAAACGTAGAGAGGGTGTCTGTCTCCCTGATCTGAATTGGGAGCTGGTTCCATAGGAGAGGAGCCTGAAAGCTGAAGGCTCTGCCTCCCATTCTACTCTTACAAACCCTAGGAACTACAAGTAAGCCTGCAGTCTGAGAGCGAAGCGCTCTATTGGGGTGATATGGTACTACGAGGTCCCTAAGATAAGATGGGACCTGATTATTCAAAACCTTATAAGTAAGAAGAAGAATTTTAAATTCTATTCTAGAATTAACAGGAAGCCAATGAAGAGAGGCCAATATGGGTGAGATATGCTCTCTCCTTTTAGTCCCCGTCAGTACTCTAGCTGCAGCATTTTGAATTAACTGAAGGCTTTTTAGGGAACTTTTAGGACAACCTGATAATAATGAATTACAATAGTCCAGCCTAGAGGAAATAAATGCATGAATTAGTTTTTCAGCATCACTCTGAGACAAGACCTTTCTGATTTTAGAGATATTGCGTAAATGCAAAAAAGCAGTCCTACATATTTGTTTAATATGCGCTTTGAATGACATATCCTGATCAAAATGACTCCAAGATTTCTCACAGTATTACTAGAGGTCAGGGTAATGCCATCCAGAGTAAGGATCTGGTTAGACACCATGTTTCTAAGATTTGTGGGGCCAAGTACAATAACTTCAGTTTTATCTGAGTTTAAAAGCAAGAAATTAGAGGTCATCCATGTCTTTATGTCTGTAAGACAATCCTGCAGTTTAGCTAATTGGTGTGTGTCCTCTGGCTTCATGGATAGATAAAGCTGGGTATCATCTGCGTAACAATGAAAATTTAAGCAATACCGTCTAATAATACTGCCTAAGGGAAGCATGTATAAAGTGAATAAAATTGGTCCTAGCACAGAACCTTGTGGAACTCCATAATTAACTTTAGTCTGTGAAGAAGATTCCCCATTTACATGAACAAATTGTAATCTATTAGACAAATATGATTCAAACCACCGCAGCGCAGTGCCTTTAATACCTATGGCATGCTCTAATCTCTGTAATAAAATTTTATGGTCAACAGTATCAAAAGCAGCACTGAGGTCTAACAGAACAAGCACAGAGATGAGTCCACTGTCCGAGGCCATAAGAAGATCATTTGTAACCTTCACTAATGCTGTTTCTGTACTATGATGAATTCTAAAACCTGACTGAAACTCTTCAAATAGACCATTCCTCTGCAGATGATCAGTTAGCTGTTTTACAACTACCCTTTCAAGAATTTTTGAGAGAAAAGGAAGGTTGGAGATTGGCCTATAATTAGCTAAGATAGCTGGGTCAAGTGATGGCTTTTTAAGTAATGGTTTAATTACTGCCACCTTAAAAGCCTGTGGTACATAGCCAACTAACAAAGATAGATTGATCATATTTAAGATCGAAGCATTAAATAATGGTAGGGCTTCCTTGAGCAGCCTGGTAGGAATGGGGTCTAATAAACACGTTGATGGTTTGGATGAAGTAACTAATGAAAATAACTCAGACAGAACAATCGGAGAGAAAGAGTCTAACCAAATACCGGCATCACTGAAAGCAGCCAAAGATAACGATACGTCTTTGGGATGGTTATGAGTAATTTTTTCTCTAATAGTTAAAATTTTGTTAGCAAAGAAAGTCATGAAGTCATTACTAGTTAAAGTTAATGGAATACTCAGCTCAATAGAGCTCTGACTCTTTGTCAGCCTGGCTACAGTGCTGAAAAGAAACCTGGGGTTGTTCTTATTTTCTTCAATTAGTGATGAGTAGAAAGATGTCCTAGCTTTACGGAGGGCTTTTTTATAGAGCAACAGACTCTTTTTCCAGGCTAAGTGAAGATCTTCTAAATTAGTGAGACGCCATTTCCTCTCCAACTTACGGGTTATCTGCTTTAAGCTACGAGTTTGTGAGTTATACCACGGAGTCAGACACTTCTGATTTAAAGCTCTCTTTTTCAGAGGAGCTACAGCATCCAAAGTTGTCTTCAATGAGGATGTAAAACTATTGACGAGATACTCTATCTCCCTTACAGAGTTTAGGTAGCTACTCTGCACTGTGTTGGTATATGGCATTAGAGAACATAAAGAAGGAATCATATCCTTAAACCTAGTTACAGCGCTTTCTGAAAGACTTCTAGTGTAATGAAACTTATTCCCCACTGCTGGGTAGTCCATCAGAGTAAATGTAAATGTTATTAAGAAATGATCAGACAGAAGGGAGTTTTCAGGGAATACTGTTAAGTCTTCTATTTCCATACCATAAGTCAGAACAAGATCTAAGATATGATTAAAGTGGTGGGTGGACTCATTTACTTTTTGAGCAAAGCCAATAGAGTCTAATAATAGATTAAATGCAGTGTTGAGGCTGTCATTCTCAGCATCTGTGTGGATGTTAAAATCGCCCACTATAATTATCTTATCTGAGCTAAGCACTAAGTCAGACAAAAGGTCTAAAAATTCACAGAGAAACTCACAGTAACGACCAGGTGGACGATAGATAATAACAAATAAAACTGTTTTTTGGGACTTCCAATTTGGATGGACAAGACTAAGAGACAAGCTTTCAAATGAATTAAAGCTCTGTCTGGGTTTTTGATTAATTAATAAGCTGGAATGGAAGATTGCTGCTAATCCTCCGCCCCGGCCCGTGCTACGAGCATTCTGACAGTTAGTGTGACTCGGGGGTGTTGACTCATTTAAACTAACATATTCATCCTGCTGTAACCAGGTTTCTGTTAGGCAGAATAAATCAATATGTTGATCAATTATTATATCATTTACCAACAGGGACTTAGAAGAGAGAGATCTAATGTTTAATAGACCACATTTAACTGTTTTAGTCTGTGGTGCAGTTGAAGGTGCTATATTATTTTTTCTTTTTGAATTTTTATGCTTAAATAGATTTTTGCTGGTTATTGGTAGTCTGGGAGCAGGCACCGTCTCTACGGGGATGGGGTAATGAGGGGATGGCAGGGGGAGAGAAGCTGCAGAGAGGTGTGTAAGACTACAACTCTGCTTCCTGGTCCCAACCCTGAATAGTCACGGTTTGGAGGATTTAAGAAAATTGGCCAGATTTCTAGAAATGAGAGCTGCTCCATCCAAAGTGGGATGGATGCCGTCTCTCCTAACAAGACCAGGTTTTTGTTGTATGGCTGGGGGGGCCTGGCTGCCGGTTTGTTTGCCTTTTGTGTTTCCTCCCAGGTGGCATGCATTTGGGACTGAGTGGCTGTGTTGCTGAGGCTGTTAGGACTTCACCCTGATCACCTGCGACTCGTCAGGACTCACAGCTGAGGTGCATCTGGAGGGATTGGAGTATGTTGGCATTTAAGACTGAAGTGCACAGTGTGCATTTGCCAGAGACTCGACCTTGTGACCAGACGGGTGAGATCGTCGTCTTGGGAGCCATCTCATCAGCAGCGGACGCTGAGAATGTCCAGGTTTGATGCACGGTCTGTGAAAGAGGAGGGGGTGAGGTCTCACGCTCGTCAGCACACTTCCTGAGGTACGTTGGATTTTGTGACTAACAGTTATACAGTCAGTAAATGTGGTGTCCCTCACACCTTATTGTATTGAGCTGTATGTTAGTCATGTATCAGCTTCCACTGCGGTGGTGATTTGTGAACGGGATGTTCCATGCCTGCAGGTTGGAAGCTGATCAGTAATCAAGCCAGGAAGTGTTTGCTGTTTGTACACCTTTAAGTGTTCTGTGTGTAGAGTGTGGACTCACATAATGGTTCCTTCTTTCACAGACTCGGTTGTTGCGGCCACCTGGGGGGTGTCGGCGGGGTCCTTGGGTCCGAAACAGCTTCTGGCTCCGGACCATTAGCGCTGCTGGGAGCGCACCACGCCAGACCGCACCTTTTATTATTATTATGATCACTGTTATGTATTAAATTCAGTTAGCCTTTGTACCGTGCTCTGCTTATTTCATACTGGGTCCTTCAAACGCTGGTCGGTTCTCCGAGCTGCGTCCGACACATAACAGTTTTCCCCAGAAGCTTTGCCAATTATCTATGAAGCCCACCTCATTTTTTTTCAGTGACAACATTGAAGATGCAACATGGTTGGATCTTCCAGCATGACAATGATCCCAAACACACCACTCGGGCAACAAAGGAGTGGCTCTGCAAAAAGCATTTCAAGGTCCTGGAGTGACCGAGCCAGTCTCCAGACCTCAACCCCACAGAAAATTTGTTGAGGGAGTTGAAAGTCCATGTTGCTCAGTGACAGCCCCAAAACATCACTGCTCTAGAGGAGATCTTCATGGAGGAATGGGCCAAAATACCAGCTACAGTGTGTGCAAACCTGGTGAAGACTTACAGGAAAGGTTTGACCTCTGTCATTGCCAACAAAGATTATGTTACAAAGTATTGAGCTGAACTTTTGTTATTGACCAAATACTTATTTTCCACCATAATTTACAAAAAAATTCTTTAAAAATCCTACAATGTGATTTCCTGGATTTTTTTTCTCATTTTGTCTCTCACAGTTGAAGTGTATCTACACTCAACAAAAATATAAACGCAACACTTTTGGTTTTGCTCCCATTTTGTATGAGATGAACTCAAAGATCTAAAACTTTTTCCACATACACAATATCACCATTTCCCTCAAATATTGTTCACAAACCAGTCTAAATCTGTGATAGTGAGCACTTCTCCTTTGCTGAGATGATCCATCCCACCTCACAGGTGTGCCATACCAAGATGCTGGAGAAGTGCTCACTATCACAGATTTCGACTGGTTTGTGAACAATATTTGAGGGAAATGGTGATATTGTGTATGTGGAAAAAGTTTTAGATCTTTGAGTTCATCTCATACAAAATGGGAGCAAAACCAAAAGTGTTGCATTTATATTTTTGTTGAGTGTATGTTGAAAAGTACAGACCCCTCTCATCTTTCTAAGTAGGGGAACTTGCACAATCAGGGACTGACTAAATACTTTTTTACCCCACTGTAAGAGACCCTTTAGGGTAGTTGACAGGATTAGTCTGAGGGCACATGGTGAAGAAGATTGCACAACCATACCGGTTTCCCATCTGACATTTAAAGCACTTTTACAATGATGCTTCACATTCACCCATTCATGTGCACACTTCCAGCTTAGGTTGTGATTACTGTATAGTTTACCTGATCCACTTTCATCTACTTTTACACAAGCTTACCCCCAGTGGGCACCACTTAAGTCTGACTAGGTTTTGTGGATCACAAAGACATCTGATGTCATGAATTTTTTAAATGTTTAAAACATTTCCCCAATAACTCACATTTGTTTTTTGCCCCAAAAATGTTCACATTTCATCGGATATGAAAAAGTGGCAGTGGGAGGCTGACCTAGTTACACAGAACTTCTATCCCAACAATAAAGGGGCTGCCTTTCATCCAACCAAAGTGATCAGGTGATCAGAATGCCTCGAGCAAACATTGGTGTCCTCATGTGAAAGGGGGGGTTCAAATCCTTGAGTTGGGGGTCCAGTGGGCCACAGGGCCCCCGGTGGGGTCGAGGGGAACACCCTCGTGGGGGGCTCAGGGGGGCGAAGTCCCCCGAAGCAGAAGCTTTTAGAGGATTTCGAGGGGTACAAAGCTACATAAATTTCATTTGAAACCCAAAATGTATAATTTTAGGAAATACATTTTTATATACAAATAGTCCTTGCTTGGGATTGGATCAGTTGCCATAAGAACCACCCAGGAAGAACCAAAATAACATTAATGCAAACTTTATACCTGCCTGTCGGTTGCGAATGACGCAACCGACAGGCGTGAAAAAACTCACGCATGCGCACGAAGGTTCAAGCTTGGCTGATGCAAGCGCACATGATTCAAATCCATATAGTTTTTGCAAAAAATAAAAAGGTCGGATAGTTTTCTAACAGACCTCGTATTTAGCGGTATTAATATTCGCGTTTACATTATGAATATGTACGTATATGTACGTTATGTATTAAAATAGCCGTATTTAATTTGGCGACCTTGTTTAACTGTGAAATTCGCATAATAAATCCCACGCAAATATTTGCACCTTTACAGTATTTGCAACAGGAAGGAGAAGCTCCCTTTATTTCTCAGCTTATACCTAGAAACATATTTTTACAAACCAGACAAGTGTAATTGTGTACATGGGTATTTACAAGCCTACTAATCTGTTTGATATCAGAGGAGGATAGGGACCAGGGAGCAAAAATTCTCAACCCCCATGGGAAAAGTTTATCTAGCAGTTTCCCCTTTCATCACTTAAGGGATTACTCTGGCAGAGGAAATTGAAACTTGAGGGTGTGTGATAATAGCTGTGTAACAGTTAGTGCTTGTTGCTTATTATCAATGAAAAGAAAATACATAACGTTGATATCCAGATCAGAAAAAAAATCAGCAGAATTCTCGGGGGGGTCGGTTGAACCACCTGAACCTTGGTGTGCATGTCATGCACACCAAGGTTTAGGAGAAGAGGTGACAACTGGAAAAGTGGGCGTGGTCACAGTCCAAAGGCAAAATTTTAAATTTCACAAAACCCATTACATTTTTTTGGTCAAACACTGGGAGATTGATACCCAACAGAGACCCAAATGCCACCACGGGCTGCATTACTACAGAGACTGTGTGAACCTGTAATTTTGTTTTCTGGTGTGTTAAAGTCATCATGTCAAGTACTACAAGTGAATTTATGCACATGCAAAGTCAGACCTAAGTTAACGAGCACATCCGTCAGAATAATAATACATACTCTCACACATGTAAAATATCCGATGCAGAATGTGTGTGATTACCCCAAAATACTTCACAGCAACATTATTTCTCATAGTGAAAGAGGAAGTGAGCGTGTTTTGAGCAGCAGAAGTGTCACGCTCACGGTGCCTGACTAACCTGACCACAGTGTTCTTCTTTCATCAGCATTCCTGTTATACTAGCCATCAGAGGCTGCGTCAATGTTCGAAGACAAAACATGAAGAGGAAAGTCTTATTTTTAGCAACTGTGACAATCTAAAACTGTAAGGTGGAAGTTCATATTTGTTCCAGTCCATTTTGTTACATTGCAGACATGAGAAGAATGTTCTTTGCTCAAAGCTTTATCCAGTGATTCACGCTTCCTTTTTCATCACAATAACATGATTTATTCCCATGCAGATCACAGAGAAATTATGCACTGGCACACTGATCTCAATCCAGGAAAAAAAAAAACCCCTCTTCAAAACTAGAACATTGGTTAATTTATGTAATAACACAAAGTACATGCTCAGCTCGGAAATAAGGTGAAAACAATTTTCTCTGATCATCACATCAGGACATGTGAATAAACACAATGTCCTTTGTGATGCTAATAAAACATTTTAGTAACTACTTCAAAAGAATATTACAGGTACGAGGTCTGTCCATAAAGTATCGTACCTTTTTATTTATTTTTTTAACTATATGGATTTGATTCATATGTTTTCACGTCAGACAAGCTTGAACCCTTGTGCGCATGCGTGAGTTTTTCCACGCCTGTCGGTGACGTCATTCGCCTGTGAGCACGCCTTGTGGAAGGAGTGGACCCGCCCCGTCGTCAGATCTTCATTGTCTGGAAATGGCAGAATGAAAAGTACTTTTTTTCCATCAGAATTTTTTCAGAAGCTGTTAGAGACTGGCACCTGGAAACCATTCGAAAAATTTATCTGGCTTTCGGTGAAAATTTTACGGGCTTCACAGAGAATAAGGTCTGTTAGTACAGCTTTAAGGACCCCTTTAAGGATGCTCGGCGCACCACGCTCCGAGCTGCGACGACGTGGCACAAGCCACCGGACCATTTCTAAACGGATGGCTCTGTGGATATGAGACCGTCGTGTGCTCTTTCTCTGGTTATCACAAGAGCTGGACATCGGCCATTTTCCGGCAGATTTCACTTTTAACAAGAGATTTTGTCATGGAAAGCCACACAGAGGCTTCGCGCGTCACGCCTGATTCGCTTTGGAAGCGAGACAAAGGAACACCTTCGTTTCGGCGTGTCAGAGGACAAGTTCAGAAATGCCTATCTCGGCTTTCAATGCTTACCAGTCGAGTGAGTTATAAGAGAAATTGTGGAGAGCTGGGCATGTCCGAACTTGTCTTCTGACACGCCAAAATGGAGGCGTTCTTTGTCTCGCTCGAACAGCGAATCGGTCGTGATGCACAAAGCCTCCGCGTGGCTTTCCACAACAAAATCTCTTGTTAAAAGTGAAATCTGCCAGAAAATGGTTGATGTCCAGCTCTTGTGATAACCAGAGAAAGTGCACATGACGGTCCCAGCTCCACACAGCCATCCATTTAGAAATGATCCGGTGGTTCGTGCCTGTTGTTGCGGCTCGGAGCGTGGCGTGCCGAGCGCCATTGTGGGCCATCCTTAAAGCTGTAGTAATAGTCCTTATTCTCTGTGAAGCCCGTAAAATTTTCACCAAAAGCCAGATAAATTTTTTCGAATGGTTTCCAGGTGCCAGTCTCTAACAGCTTCTGAAAAAATTCTGATGGAAAAAACCCCCAAATCATTCCGCCATTTCCAGACAATGAAAATCTGATGACGGGGCGGGACCACTCCTTCCACAAGGCGTGCTCACAGGCGAATAACGTAACCGACAGGCGTGGAAAAACTCACGCATGCACACAAGGGTTCAAGCTTGTCTGACGTGAAAACATATGAATCAAATCCATATAGTTAAAAAAAAAAAAAAAGGTACGATACTTTATGGACAGACCTCGTATTTAGGGGTTTTTAACACAAACCTCTATGGACAAAACAATTAACCGGTACAGATTGAAAATGAATCAATATGCGACCCTGGATAGATTTAAATGTATATGATCAATTCACGAATCGGTTCAGTGAAGCTCTTATGCTGTTAATTCTTTAACATTTTCCAACTCCCACAGAGGTTCAAAGGTCAGTACGAGACTCTTGCAAGACTTGTGACTGTAACACTAGCATAGCATTGCCTGTTACGTAAAATAAAAAACAAACAAACAAACAAACAAATAAATAATTAAAAAACAAAAGCAACATGTCCAACAACACAGACAGGATCACAGCACGATCAAAATAAAATTTCTGAAAGTTCTGAAGTGATTTCGATTACACAAGAAACAGGGAAATATCTGACTGTCTGTAAGCTCTGGAGAACAGATAAATCTCCAAACTCGCCTGGAGAGACGGCATGATGGAACAGTGCAGAACACGAGGAATCAGCTGATTCCCTTATTCCAGCCCCAACTTGGCCAGCCGCCGCACTTACTTGAAGGGAAGCAATGACAGCTTCATAGAATTGGCTGCACTACATTGTGTTGTATCACATGGAATCAAATCGTTCCGGAATAAAAAAGTATCGTCCCTTAATCACATCATAGTCCGTGCCATTGATTCTCTCTACAAGCTCAACACTTTCTCCACACAGATATACCTCCGGGGGCTGAGGAAGTCATTGAAAGCCTGGATATTAGTCTTGATCCAGGATAATCAAACAGCTGGACAATCAATTCCCCACTCAACTTCTCAAGTGCTGCAATCAGGGCAGGCAATGATTCCACAAAGATCATACATCCGCCTCAAAATCTCAGCTATTCTGTGGCCCAAACTTTCCAATAAATTTAATTGACAAACTACTTCTGTTTTTGCAGTGTTGTGTTAGTTATCAGATAAACAAAGAAACATACAACCACTGAATTCATCAGAGGGCTGAGGCATACCTCACGCACCCGACACACCACAATCTAAATGTACGAGTAAATACATATATGGTGTTTTTCACTATGTATAACTATCATGTGATTTCTCTGAGACTTCATTATGCAAGGATGATGCTGGGAAACACTGAGAAACTCAGACACTGGGTGATGCAGAGAGAGAGGAATGACACACGAGGTAAACAAATGCCGTGGAACAATACTGCACACGCTTGGTTATTGAGATATACAAAAATAGTGGCACAGGCACTGTAGTTCAGTTTTAGAAAAGTGGGCTACAAAAGTCAAAATTAAAAAATCTTAAAAACCCATCAGATATATTTTGGAGCTATCTACTAGCTACCCTTGTACCAAAAAACTGCTGACCAATGGCTCTGGAAGGCATTTTCAACATGGCCACCATGGCAGCCATGTTTGACATCGGATTCAAATGCCTCAAACAAACCTTGGTGTCTTTACAGGATGAAGCATTTATGCAAAGTTTCAGCTTCACTAGCTAAGAAGAAGATATTTATACATGCTGCCCCCAATGTTGATGCCAACAGACAGGCAACCTACGATGTAAGCCCACTGGATCTTTGATCCAGGTGAGCTAAAAATTTGCAAAAAGCATAAGATTTCATTTTTGGGGATTGCTGATTGCTGCCCATGTCGCAAATTTCAGATTAAATGCTGCGTAAATGGCAGACAAATGGTTGTAAATGTCATTTTCATGACAGCCACCTGTTGTTCTTCTTTGGTGTTGTGGCCTCTCTCTCTTTGTCTGAACAACAGAGCTGATTATCCACGCCGGTGACTGTCAGAACACCTGCCACCAATCATCCCAGTCAGCATTTATTTCCCACTTTCTCCTCTCCACACTCGCCAGAAATTTCAGTTCTGCTATGTGGTTACCTGGCCCCAGTATCTCTCCATGTTCAGTTCTTTAGTATCTGTTCTTCCATCGTGTGTATTCTAACCCCCCTTGTTCATTATTTTCCAACAGTTCCAGTCATCCATCAGCTCCGTTGCATCCATCTGGCCCTGGCTCTGCCGTGCTCATGTTATCCTGCTCCAACCTGTGTCTCCTATTCCGCAGCCTTCATGACCAGGAATTCAGTTATCACCAATTCTCAGTTAATAAAACTTTGTCATTTTTTCACCTCAGCCTCACCGCATTCAATTCCACTTCTATTACCCACCATGGTGGCCATATTTGAAATCAGATTGGAATGCCTCAAACAAACTTTGGTGTCCTCATGAGTAGGAACATGCACACCAAACTTTAGCTCCATTGATTCAGTGGTTTTGGAGAAGATGATGTTTAAAGTGACAACTGGGAAAGTGGACATGGTCTCAGTTCAGGGGTTACATCAAAGTCAATATTGAAAATTTTGCAAAACCCATCCGATATGTTTTTGGGATTGCTGATTGCTACCCATGTAGCAAATCTCAGCTCAATTGCTGCATAAATGGCTGACAAATGGCTATATATGTGATTTTCAATATATACAGACATATTTGAAATCAGATTGGAATGCCTCAAACAAACTTTGGTGTCCTCATGGGTAGGGACATGCACGTTTCAGCTTCATTGGTCCAGCAGTTTCGGAGAAGATGATTTTACACATGCTGATTCCGCCGGACAGGCAACCCACGGCAAAAGCCCACCGCGGACCTTCAGTCCAGGTGAGCTAAAGAGAGAAAATATCTGAAATGCTAAAAGAAAGAAAGAAAGACAGAAAGAAGCTCATTTGGTTTTTATTGATTACTCCATCACATTTCACAAGGATTAGTTGAAAACAAGCAAACACGGGGAATGTCATAAGGTTCCTGATGGAGGTGATGAACTGAACGGATAAAGCAAAATATAACAAGAATTATAGACGGGAGCGTTGAGATCTCAGAAACCCCTCAGAAGTCTCGCGGCTCAGCAGTAATTACAGGAATGAGGTGTGAGTAACTGCTCTCTGCACAGAAGTGACTAAAAAAGAAAGTTATAGTAACTATTGTGCCACACTGTTGGTATGTTTCACTGAATTATTAGCTTTAATATGAAGCTTTTATAAGCATCGATGCTCCTACAGCATAACACAAGTAGGTTAGTGCGACGATGGCTCAACTGACAATTCACTCTCATTAACGGTCAAAAGCCCTCTTGTGAATTGTTGTAATAGAAAGCCCAATGACGTGATGAGAGCAGCAACAAAGATAATGAAGAGCGTGCTTTAAAATTAAGGACAGAAAGGGACATGAAGAGGTGAGGAAAGAGCCGGAACAGGAGCTATAATGATATATGGAGAGAATGGGATGGAACAAGACGTAGCTACGACAAGAAAGCAATGCGAAGCTAGTGTCACTCAGCTCTGGTCGAGAAGAAACAAGGGGCAGTTCAAAAACACTTGAGTTCAACATCTGCAACAGAGTTTTAGTTGAACTGTCAAAATTTGCTGCAGCTACAGTCTATGAAGCCATGGGATCATGTTCATGTCAACGGTGTGGTGGTGAGCAAATCAAGCGAAGGGGTGTGCTTGATTTTCACAGGGGCGCATTCACAAGGCGCCCATTTCAGTCATGCCAATCATCTCCTGGGAGAAAATGTCTGGGCTGTGTTCTGTATCTGTGTTTCAGATACAGATACTTTGTCATGGTAACCAGTGCAACGAAAGGTAAGGTGCCCGTCTTTCAGTGCAAATATAAACCTGAAATAAACCACACACAGACTTTAGAGGTCTAGGGAAGAAAAGAAAAAAAAAAAAAAAAAGAAAATTTAACCGAATGAAAGAGGTATGTCCAGAGCACAAATTTAAAAAGAAAAATGACAAGAATGGAGTAGCAAAAAAGAAATTGCATATAAAAAAGAGAAAAGCATGTACAAAACTGTAGCATAGTGCACAAAAAACAAATACTGCACTCAAGTGTGGCACAAAATAAAAACATTCTTAGGGTTGAGTATTTTTTTAATCAGCACTGTCAACACAAACCATATCTAGAAGTTTTATTGAATTACCTTGACATTAACATTCAATGTAATACAAGTTTTAAACATTTTATCAACCAGACAAAGTAAAAAATTAACCTTACTGTCATACCTTTAATGTTCTTAAAACTAACAGTATAATCTTGCACACTCTTGTGAGTTGCATGAATGTAATCAGCAGAGAGTTCAGTGTTAACAGTGTTACTCTTAAGGAAGACAAACTACTCAGTGTAAAAACTGTGCCTGGTCTCCCCTACTCGTTTTACTGTGTTACTTTCAGAACTTCAGCTGCAGCCCCACAGGAGATTAATTAGCATCGTGAGCTCACACAGGAGCTGCTGAGATAGGCACTCAATACAAGAGAAGACAAATTACTTTCTCCTGAAGCTCAAAGTTCAGCTATTTTAACATGTGCAAAACACTCAGTCAGAGGACTGTGGACACACAGCCTGCGTCAGTAACTAATGTAGGTGAGAAAAGGAGGCAGACAGTGCATTGTTTTGTTGGACATATATGCATGTGGCTATTCTCAGCATCATGCCTTCAAGGGCACTGATGCTGAAATGCATTCTGCCGTCATTCAGTGAGTGGAAAGGTTTAGAGTTTAAACTTCATTTGAAATCTTAAATTGTTCAGGAAGACACTTTTGAAATTTCCTGCACTGTCTAAAAAAAAAGGGCAGGCATCAGCATCCAGAGAGGTGACTCTGCTTTTCTGTTTTTTTTCAGCACCATGCACCTTATGCCGTGTTCACACCATCGCCCGGTGTGTCGCTCTGCTTTTGCTGCGAAAATTCGCCCCAGTGCTTCATCAAATAGGAGGAGCTTCCATTCCGCTCGCCGGCTCCAGTTGTCAGTCAAGTTAACATGATCAGAATCAAAATCAGAATCGTTTTATTGCCATATGAGTGAACAAGTTCACAACATTAGGAAATTGCTATGGTACTTGGTGCTAACATTAAAAAAAAAAGAGTAGTAAAACAAGTAATATATAATAAAACTTAACACTATAGCAATGTTACAAAATGTACAGAATGTATGAGCTAAGATAAATAAATGGTGATGATAAATGGTGATAGCAACAATCTAGAGTTCTAAAAGTTCTTGTTGATGAGGCTAACAGCAGAGGGGAAAAAACTGCCTGACCTTCTGCCTGAGGGGAGGAGGTCAAAAAGGCTACAGTATATCCAGGGTGAGAAGGATCGGCTCTGATCCGACCTGAACGCCACAGTATCCTGGAGATGTACAGGTCCTGAAGAGATGGAAGGTTGCAGCCAATCACTTTCTCAGCAGAGCGTATAATGCGCTGTAGTCTCTGTATGTCCATGGTGGTGGCTCCAGCGTACCATACGGTGATGGAGGTGGTGAGGATGGACTCAATGATGGCAGTGTAAAACTGCACCATGATCCTTGCTGGCAGGCTGAATTTCTTCAACTGCCGCAGGAAGTACATCCTCTGCTGGGCCTTCTTCACAACAGAAGTAATGGTGGACTCCCACCTGAGGTCCTGGGTCAGAGTGATTCCCAGGAAACAGAAGGTGTCCACTATGGTGATGGGGGTGTCTGCCAGGGTAATGATGGGGAGAGGGGCTGTGTTCTTCCTAAAGTCCACAATAATCTCCACTGTCTTCTCGGTGTTCAGCACCAAGTTGTTATAGCTGCACCAGGACACCAGTCGTTGGACCTCCAGCCTATAGGCGGACTCATCCCCATCAGAGATGAGTCTGATAAGGGTGGTGTCATCTGCAAACTTGATAAGCTTGACAGATTGGTGATCAGAAGTACAGCAGTTGGTGTACAGGGAGAAAAGCAGAGGAGAGAGGACACAGCCCTGAGGAGTACCGATACTGGTGGTCCGGGAGTCCGAGACATTCTTCCCAGCCTCACGTGCTGCTTCCTATCCTTCAGGAAGTTGGCAATCCACCTGCAGGTAGAATCAGGCACGTTCATCTGGGAAAGCTCTGGGAGGATGGTATTGAAGGCAGAGCTGAAGTCCACAAACAGGATCCTAGCGTAGGTTCCCGGGGAGTCCAGATGCCGCAGAACGAAGTGCAAAGCCAGGCTGATGGCGTCATCCACAGACCTATAGGCTCTGTAAGCAAACTGCAAGGGGTCCAAGAGGGAGGCCATGAGAGATTTGAGGTGGAACAGAACCAGACGCTCAAATGACTTCATGACTACAGAAGCCAGTGCCACCCGTCTGTAGTCATTAAGTCCAGTGATCCTCGGTTTCTTGGGAACAGGAACAATGATGGAGGTTTTGAAACAGTCAGGCACGTGGCAAGCCTCCAGTGAGGAGTTGAATATGTCTGTAAACACTGGGGCAAGCTCATTAGCACAGTGTCTCAGAGTGGCAGGTGAGACACCGTCTGGTCCAGGAGCTTTGCGAGCTTTTACGTTCCTAAACTGCTTCCGCACCTCATCTTCATAAATATGCAGAGCTGTGAGGGCGGAGAGAGAGGAGGGGGGCTCTGGGATGGAAGTCCTTGGTATTGTGGGCTCCACTAAAGTGTGGTGGGTGGGGGAGGTGGGAGAGTGAATGTCCATGCTGGATGTGTTGCTGGGTATGTTGCTGGGACTGGAGGAGGTGTGAGGGCTGTTAAACTGGCCATCAAAACAACAACAGAACTCAAAAACAGATAGATGATGGACCTTGATCACACGGAGTGAGTTGCTGTGCTCTTAATTGTTGTGGAAAGCTGGATTCGCAACATCCTCACAAGACGTTCCCAATTCGAGGAGTATTATTATTTGCTGCAGGAGCTGCATCTGAATGATGGCTACTTTCAGCGGTCCTTCCACCTCTGCAGGACCCAGTTTGAGGACCTCCTGTCCTGTTCATATGCGCACATGTAAACAATTAAAAAAAAAAACTCCGCTGCCCTTGCTGCAGGGCTGCTGCTCGCTCTCTGCCATAATTGTGTTTATAAACCCGTAACCATTTGTTTTATTATACATCTGTGTAGTTAATAAATAAAATAATCTTCACGGATGATTCGCTCGCATGCGCATGAGAAAAAAAAAAAAACTCCGCTGCCCCTGCTGCAGGGCTGCTGCTCACTTGCTCCCCAAACTCTGTCATAATTGTGTTGATGAACCAGTCACCATTTGTTTTATTATACATCCGTGTAGTTAATAAATAAAATAATCTTCACGGATGATTTGCTCGCGCGCGCACGTGGAAAAAAAAACACCTCTCCGCTGCCTGCTGTGGGGCTCTTCCCCCAAAAACTCATAACTGTGAAATAAAGGACAAAAGGGACATAAGTCCTGCTCACAGGCTGGCTACCAGAGACAGGACATGTTCACGTCCAACTCAGTCACACTCCAGACATCTCCACGTCACTACATATCCAGTCCCTGATTGGTCATCGCGGCGCAACAAGACGAAAAAGTTCAGATTTTTCAATTTGGGGAGGAGGACAACGCGACGTGATGAGACGCAATATCGCGCCACAAATGCGCCAATCGCTCAAGATCGCTTCACTCACATCGCTTCATTCACGTCCATTGCGTCGCGTTGCGTGGCTTGGCGCCACACAACGCCTCCTTCCATAGCGATTATGGGATGATGGCAACCTGTCGCTGCTGTCGCTGCTGTCGCTCGTGTCGCGCCCGGTGTGAATGCGGCATAACTCTGCAAGCATTGAGAGAGTATTTCAAAGTCAACACCCAAATGTTTAACTGCAAATACATTTGTGATGATCTGTGCATCCATGAGCGTACTGGTCTTATCGTGGGGTGTGGTCTGGTGCAGTGTTGGTGTAGCTCTATCAGAAGGCAGCAGAAAGCACTGTGCAATATTCAGATGCACCTTACATAAGCAAGTCCACAATGAGTGTGCACTCTGCATATACACACAGGAATATACATTCAATGAAATATTATTCAACATCACTGAAACTAAAACTAAAAAGATTTGCAAAAAAAAAAACCTACCAGGAAAATGCAGAAAAAAAATAACTGGTTTGTACCATATTTTTTTATGCTGGTTGTCTTCCTCACTGGTTTTTCAGGTGGGGATGGTGAAGCAATTTGCCTGATGGGATATGGAAGAGATCACATGGTTGGAGGAGCAAGGTGCTCAAATGCTTCACCTCAGGGAGATGTGGTGTATGCTGCTCCTGTAAATGATCTGCCACACTAAATAACAATGTGCCATGTTCAAGTGCATGTGGCCCTTAAAGGCAGATGACAAACTGTTTGGTTTAATTCAAGTTTCACCTAAAACACGACTATTGCAACCCTTCTCACCCTGCACTTTACTCTGAGCACTGCTTCAACAGCAGAGTCAAGCTGGACACTCTCCAAATGCATTTGCACCATGCACTTTCGACTGTGCATGACAGATCACAGAGAGAGAAGCAGCAGTAAAATATCACAAAAGGAAATGTTTTAGTATGATGGGAATAATGGGATGCCAAAATCAAGATACAACCAGTCCAAAAATATGCAGCGTGCACAAAAACCTTTGCTGAAGCCACTCCCTCATCATTTAAATTACATCTCCACTCCTCAAAATGCCGACACAACAGCTGGATAGTGGACCAGAAAATGCTTTGTGTACTGATTTTGTGGGGTTTTTTTCCCATAACATTTACACTTTAGATCTGAATGTTCTACCAAAGAAATACGCTCTCTTCAGTTTCTGTTGAACTTTACAGTGAAGTATTTTCATCATAAGAAACTTTTCAGCAAGAAAGTAAGTTTCTGTCTCATATCATTAAAAAGTTATTTGTAATTTAGTAAAGCTTGGTCTCAGCCATCGTATACGACGGCGACGGCCCCAAAGTGTTAAAGCTGTCCCCAGGGGGAAAAAAATTAAATACATAAAAAAAGGTCAAAGTACCTGAAAATGTGTTGTAACACATGCTCAGAATGCTCCCCACTGCTCCAATCTCGCTCCAAGAAGCTGACCTGTCGTTTGCCTATTACAGCCCAATTTAGTGTATTTTCTGGAGCGTTCACCTCCTCCACCTTAATGAGGTAAGAGCTTTGTGCGTCCTGTCTTTCTGGGACACCATTAGGACTTTTAGAGAGAAGTCGCTATGAGGTACAAAAGGAATGGATTGTTGAATAGAACCTGGCTTGATGTGTTGCAGAAGTAATTTAGTAATTCTTCAAAGGTGTTACTGACATACATAATGCAAAAAAGAGAGACCTGTTGCTATGACTGAAAAAGCCAGCTGTCAGATGGGACAGAGTGCAAATAGATTTAGTACCATTCTTAAGGTGCCCTGACACAAGCATGTTTTTGATTCACGTAACAGCACAACCTGTCGTGATGTGTCGTCCTGGAGAGTAAACTTGTCTTTAACTGGTGCAGACAGGACGTGAGAGGGGCGCCGGTGCACCCTATTGCACACAGAGAATTTTGAAATGTTCCAAAAATCTTTCACGCACAATGTCGTGCTATGTGGCGCGATCTAATCTCCAACACGACGTGCAGCTCATCAAGTGGAGCAAACAAGAAGTGAACAGGGCGAGTGGTGACGTCAGTGGATCGCATCAGAGCGCAGCTCGTCTGAAGGATTACAAGAAGTTAAATCTGTTATAAACATAAAAATAAATACTTTAACAGCTGCACACAAGAAGGAAAGAACACGCAACTGTTTTATCAAGCCACGACAATGTAAACAAGTCAAATAATTACCTTTTTAGATGGCTCAAAATGCTTTCTGCAGTTTGTTAGGTGTGCACGTGTGAACGGCTGCTGTCTTCTCTGTGGTTCAGGAAGTGATTAGAACCATTTTCAACGGCCAACTTGCAGAAAAAAATGACTAATCTGCCACAAATTATTATTTTATATACGCAGTGTCCAGCGCAGAGCTCATGGCAGCCGGTGGAACAAAGAATGGCGTCCAGCTGTGAACACAGTGGATGGGATCGTCACAACATAGTTCGTGCTGTTGCGTGAGCCACAGGCTTGCTCGTGTCAGTGCACCTTTACAATGGGAATGTAAGTTAGTTAGAACCATCACATAAAAGCAATGAGCTCAAAATCATTAGGAAACACAACTATTTTCATGTGTGTGTCAGTGCTGACGGTGCAGATTTAATGCAACAGAAACACACTCAGTCACAGCAGCATGGACTCATGCAGGTTTCTTTCCTTTAAAGACTGATCTTAATCATACCTGGCTCCACCCCTTCATGCAGACCCGCCTTAAACAGTGACAGCTAATGAACACCAGAGCCAATATTTTCAGAATGTTGCTTAAAAATAAAATATTTGTAGGACGGCTCATTTAGCTTTTTTTTCATGGCTTGTTTCCCCCTAATCTTGATCCACCCAAAATATAAAACAAATCCATTTCAGGGTGTGCTTGGACTTTTGATTGCTTTTTAAACTAAAATTTGAAAATTCGAATCTCGCAATCAAACGAAAAGTTTTAAGAGATTTTCTGGACTAAAAGTTGCACCAGAGTTGCATCTGTCAAAACAATGTGTTATGAACAGAAAAAAAACAAAACAAGTCACACCAGAGCATTTATTTTTGAAACATATATTTCACAGGAACTCAGGAAAAAAACCATTTTGTATGAATCTCAAAAGACTATTCAGGTGCACATGAGCCTAAAGAATATAGGCTGCAGCAAATATGTTTTGTGTGTTATTTCCACTGTACTGAAAACGTACCGAACCATGACTTCATTTACTTATTTAATTATTTTGTGTGTGTGTGTGTGTGTGTGTACTGCTGATGCAGTCAAATATGAGCAGCACCTTCCAAACGTGTAAAAAAAAAAAAAAAAAAAAGTGGAATGGATAAACATTTTTAAAAACTACTTTGGTTTTGAAGAATTCTGCAAAAACACCAACAAACAACTAAAAATTCACAGGTCTTTGGGGAATAAATTCATTAGAAAATAAATAAATTTTGATGAAATCAGAATAAACTGCGATGCAATCAAACGTTTGAAGTCCTAAGTGGTTTTAGCAATCAAGCGTGTCTGCAGCGTGTCTGGGTTTGTAGATTAAAAAATAAAGTGGCTCTCCACTGCAGTTAAAATATAATGTCTCAGACACAGAGGACAGCTGAGTGCTCAATGACATCGTTACACTTAATAATAAACCAACTCCGCGTTACAGCTTGTTCATCATAACCTGTGTAAAACAAAGCCTCCAATCAAACCCGGCACACAAGCACGGGTGTAAAAAGAAAATCCTGTTCAGAGCTACATATAAAAAATATCAAGCTGAGCTGAGTTTTGTGTGAGAAACCTTTGTGTTGCACAGCAACCACAGAGAGCTGAACTTTTTTTGCTTGTGTTCTATTAGAGAAAAGCATCCAGGCTACTCGTGGTGGCCTCCTGGGAACATGTTATTTCCGCTTGACTAAGTTGTGTTTGTCAAAGCCAGAGTTGTATTGCTGGGCGGATGTGCACAGCGGCACAGAAACTGTTGAGCAACCTTGTTATACCGACTCTCTTCTGAACAGAAGGTTCTAGCTGCCCATTAGCCTCTGTGGACAATAATGTCAGACAGAGAGCAACTGGACAGCAGAGTCAAAGATCTAACCCGAGACATGGCATGCTCCTGCAAATTTACATAATCTGATGCATTGAGTGAAACACTGATAGCTTTAGTGGATACAGGTAGCTCAGTTTGTCGAAGAAATCATGTGCATCTGTGTGTAATGTTGCATGAAATTGTTCAAATGGCTGTTTCAATATGAATGTAGACAAAAACAAAAGTTAAATGTGTGAAAGGTAAATATGCCATGAGCCCAAAGCCAATTTGACCCTTCAGTACCACTCAGGAGGACAAAACAACACTTACAACCCAGCCTGACTGTACATGGCAAACACAAGGTGTCCATCCCAAGGTGGTAGCTGTAGCCAGGTAGGGGTCAATGAAGGATTAGACAGGGGTCAAAATTTAAAATGCTCCAATCATTTTGAAAACTACATTAGTTTTCTAGTCATAAAGACTCCAAAAAGGTATAGTTTGGGCTATCTATGAAGGAATGGCACGGAGTTATGGGGTAAAAACAACAAAAATGAGGACAAAGGTCAATTTCAGTTTGTACTGGAGTCAGAAATTAAAGCTGCTCCAATTTTGTCAAAAAGTGATGCAAACTATTGGTTGAGCTAAATGTAAAATCCAAAGGAAAAATACAAACCTTTAATAATCTAGTTTGTACCATATTCTTATCTTACACTGATTTTTTTCCTCCTGAATTTGCTGGTGGGGATTATCGAGGTCAGGCCAAGCAAAGCAGGGGCTGTCTGTTAGGTCAATGAACACTGAGGAAGAGGTGTCACAGGAGCAAGGTGTCAGGGTTTGGATTTTTGCTTTACGTCTGGTCTGTTTTTGCTTTGTTTAGTTATTGTGTTTGGTTTGTTTTCTTTGCATGTTAGTTATCTTGATGGTCCTTTTCCTGCTTGGGTTTTCTCCATCCCTATCTCTCTTGTCTTCCTCTTGGTGCTTGGTGGTGGGTGTTTCACTCTGTCTGACCAGACCCTCGTTCTGGTGCTTTCTACACACACACCTGTTCCTAATCTGCAGCTCATCACCTGGGTGCATTTAAGGTTCACAGGTTTCATTAGTCCCAGATTGATGTGCCTTGTGCCTTCTTTCCAGCTGTGTTCATGTGGTTCCTAGTCCTGCTTGCCTCGTCATTTTTTGATGCCTGTGTACCTGACTCCGCCTCTGCCTGATGTTTTTGTACAGCTGCTTGTTTTGGACTGCCTCCACGTGTACCGACCTCTGCTTGATTACTCACTAAACCTTTCTGAACCACAGAGCTGTTTGTCTGAGTCTTGCATTTGTGTCAAACCATTGTTGACCATCGAACCTCATAGATCGATCTGACCAGCCATGGTCGCAGCTGACTCAGATGCAGACGCGTTTCAGTGAGCAGTACGCCACCACAGTTGGCAGTTAGCGCTTCAAGAAGATCAGCTGACCACGCTTAGCTCTGGAATTAGTGAGGTGGCTAAGTACCAAGAATCGTTCATGTCCTCAGTAAGAACTCAGATACAGCAGCTCTTATCCAAGTTGGATGATCAGGCCAGCCCAGCTACGGCTGCTGGCACCTCTCTTCCAGGTTCATTAGCAGCCTCACCGGCTTCCGTACCCATACCTGGGTTTCGCAATCAGTTGTCTTGCCCCGAACAATTCTTCTGAGATATGGGTGACGTCATACCCAGTGTGAGTTACACTTTGAAATTATGTCATCAATGTTTCTGTCCAAAAGGACAAAGATAGCATTCATGATAACTCACCTGACTGGTCAAGTAGCGGCATGGGCCACAGCAGAGTGGAGTCATCAGTCTGATTCCTGCACGTTCCTTAGTGCCTTTATGACAGCCGTGCAGCAGGTGTTCCAGCATACATCCCCGGGGCACAAAGCTGTGCGCTCATTGATGAGGCTGAAGCAGGGCAGCCGCCGCGTTGCAGACTACGCAACAGACTTCCGTATTTTGGATGCAAAGAGTGAATGGAATCCAGCAGCGCTCCTTGACATGTTCTTCCAGGGGCTAACCAAAAACATCTAGGATCAGCTCATCGCCATAGAACTCCCAGAAGATTTTCACCAGCTCATCACCTTGGCAATCCAGACCAACCGTCGACTGGCGGATTGTCCTCGTCATGAAATTCATCATCTTACTCGCTGATCTGTCATGCCTCCTACCCACGCCTCCTACCCACTCTACAGTCTCTAGCCGCTCCATCGCCCACTCTTCCCCTCACAACATGGAGGAGCCGATGCAGTTGGGCAGAACATGTCTGTCAGCTGAGGAACAACAGCAACGCCGAGAGGAAGGACTGTGTTTTTATTGTGGACAAATTGGTCACATTATCTCCGGTTGTTCTGTCAGGGGTGCCTCTGCATGATCCAAGTCCAATTATCGGGTGAGTCAAAATTCCATTTCATATACTCATCTTTTCTCCGGATCCTGAGACCCATGTCAAGCATGTACGTCAGGTCCTACAGCGGTTGTTGGAGAACCAGCTGTTTGTGAAGGGCGAGAAGTGCGAGTTCCACCGCACTTGTTTGTCCTTCCTGGGGTTCATAATCTCCTCCAACTCCATCGCCCCTGATCAGGCCAAGGTTGCGGCAGTGAGAGATTGGCCCCAACCAACAAACCGTAGGAAACTGCAACAGTTCCTCGGTTTTGCAAATTTCTACCGGAGGTTCATCAAGGGCTACAGTCAGGTAGTTAGTCCCCTGACAGCCCTGACCTCCACAAAAGTCCCCTTCACCTGGTCAGATCAGTGCGAAGCCGCGTTTAGGGAGTTGAAACGCCGGTTCTCGACTGCGCCGGTTCTGGTGCAGCCCGATCCCAATCGCCAGTTTGTAGTTGAAGTGGACGCCTCTGACTCAGGGATAGGAGCCGTGCTATCCCAGAGCGGGGAGTCCGACAAGGTTCTCCATCCATGTGCCTACTTTTCCCGCAGGTTGACCCCGGCTGAAAGGAACTATGACGTCGGCAATAGGGAACTTCTTGCGGTGAAGGAGGCTCTTGAGGAGTGGAGACACCTGTTGGAGGGAGCATCGGTACCATTTATGGTTTTCACGGACCATCGGAACCTGGAGTACATTCGGACCGCCAGGCGTCTGAACCCCAGGCAAGCCCGCTGGTCGCTGTTCTTCGGGTGTTTTGACTTCCGGATCACCTACCGCCCCGGGACGAAAAACCAACGATCTGACGCCCTGTCCCGGGTGCATGAAGAGGAGGTCAAGACCGAGCTGTCAGACCCGACGGAAACCATCGCCCTGAGTCTACTGTCGTGGCCACCCTCACCTGGGACGTGGAGAAGACCGTCCGAGAGGCCCTGACACGGAGCCCGGACCCGGGGACAGGTCCGAAGGACAAAATGTACGTCCCACCAGAGGCCAGGGCTGCGGTCCTCGACTTCTGTCACGGTTCCAAGCTCTCCTGTCATCCAGGGGTGCGAAGGACCGTGGCAGTGGTCCGGCAGCGCTTCTGGTGGGCGTCTATGGAAGCCGACGTCCCGGAGTATGTCCAGGCCTGCACCACCTGTGCCAGGGGCAAAGCCGACCACCACAAGGCCCAAGGCCTCCTCCAGCCTCTGCCCGTGCCTCATCGCCCCTGGTCTCACATCGGCCTGGACTTTGTCACGGGCCTCCCGCCGTCCCAGGGCATGACTACCATCCTCACGATAGTGGACCGGTTCTCCAAGGCTGCCCACTTCGTGGCCCTCTCGAAGCTCCCGATGGCCCAGGAGACTGCAGACCTCCTGGTCCACCATGTCGTGCGTCTGCATGGGATTCGATCAGACATTGTCTTGGATCGTGGTCCTCAGTTCTCCTCCCAGGTCTGGAGGAGTTTCTGCAGGGAACTGGGGGCCACCGTAAGTCTCTCGTCTGGGTACCACCCCCAGACGAACGGGCAGGCAGAGCGGACGAACCAGGAACTGGAGCAGGCCCTCCGCTGCGTGACCTCCGTGCACCCAACGGCCTGGAGTGACCATCTGGCCTGGATCGAGTACGCTCATAATAGCCAAGTTTCATCTGCCACCGGCCTCTCCCCGTTTGAGGTGTGTTTGGGGTACCAGCCCCCATTGTTTCCACTAGTGGAGGGAGAGGTCGGGGTGCCCTCGGTCCAGGCCCATCTGAGGAAGTGCCGTCGGGTGTGGCGTACCGCCCGCTCTGCCCTGCTCAGAGCCCGGACGAGGGCTAAGGCCCATGCAGACCGCCGGCGTTCCCCGGTCCCTGCATACCAGCCCGGGCAGGAAGTTTGGCTATCCACAAAGGACATCCATAGGACCCTTTTCCATACTCAAAGTCCTCAGTCCAGCCGCAGTGAAGCTGAAGCTACCAACTTCACTGCGGATTCATCCAGTGTTCCATGTTTCACGGATCAAACCCTACCACACATCAACTCTCTGCACCCCCGGACCGGCGCCGCCTCCTGCCCGGATCATAGATGGAGAGCCTGCCTGGACCGTGCGCAGGCTCCTGGATGTCCGTCGAAAGGGCCGGGGGTTCCAGTATTTGGTGGACTGGGAGGGCTATGGACCCGAAGAACGCTCCTGGGTGAAGAGGAGCTTCATCCTGGACCCGGCCCTCCTGGCCGACTTCTACCGGCGGCACCCGGACAAGCCTGGTCGGGCGCCAGGAGGCGCCCGTTGAGGGGGGGGTCCTGTTGTGTGGGCCGCTGAAGAGGAGGTACTGCTGGCCCACCACCACCAGATGGCGCCCTGCTTGGAGTGCGGCTTCAAGCACGAGAGGGCGCCGGAGCCACTGGGAGTGACAGCTGTCACTCTTCATCAGCACCAGCTGTCACTCAGTCAACTCATCACCATCACCATAAAGGCCGGACTGCAACTCCACCTCCTCGCCGAGAAATCAGCTACCTTGGAGGTAACTTCTCTGCTGACTTAAAACTGAATAATAGTCTGAACTCTTTTGCAGCCGTTTTCCTGTGGTGTTGCCTTATCTGTGGGATTGGCGTTTGGTGTGATCAGCGACAGCTTCGCTTCACACCCCAACCAGATAAGTGATTAGACAGGAGCTGCACGAGTGTGTGATTGGAGGTGGAGGTGCTCCCTCCTTACTGAACACAGACTGTGGGATTACTGAGTGTGCGTACTCACACTCACCTGTGCTGTTTCTGTTCTCTGCCAGCAGTACCAGGTCTGACAGCTGAAGACGGTGACCACCTGGGGACCCAGGACTTGCCGGCTCCGGTGTTCTTCAGGTCCGTTGGCGGTGAGGGCCGTGTGGGATCCGGCTCGGTTCTGGACGGGCGTCTCCTATCCTCAAGCCTGCCCACACGTCACCCAACGTGTAATTGACTGTAGTCCCAAACTGATTGTTATCTGTATTCCGTTGTGCACAATTTACAACATTAAATTGTTACTGTTTGGCTTATCCATTGCCCGTTCTTTTACGCCCCCTGTTGTGGGTCCGTGTTCCTACACTTTCACAACACTCTCTTTTTTTTTCTTTGGTTAAAATGTTATTCTGACTAGCTCTAAAGAGACTTCTAAGCTGAAGAACCTTAAAAAAAGTATCTGTATTGTATTTTTATTGTATTTTCCCATGATGCACTGAGTGTTTCTTTCTCTTTTTGCTCTGTATGCACCACTCTGCATTTAATCATTAGTGATTGATCTCTGCTCCCCTCCACAGCATGTCTTTTTCCTGGTTCTCTCCCTCAGCCCCAACCAGTCCCAGCAGAAGACTGCCCCTCCCTGATCCTGGTTCTGCTGGAGGGTTCTTCCTGTTAAAAGGGAGTTTTTCCTTCCCACTGTCACCAAGTGTTTGCTCACAGGGGGTCGTTTTGACCGTTGGGGTTTTTCCGTAATTATTGTATGGCTTTGCCTTACAATATATAAAACGCCTTGGGACAACTGTTTGTTGTGATTTGGCGCTATATAAATAAAATTGATTTGAATTGATTTGATTTGATTTTCATCTAATTTCCTCAAAGCACATCAAATTCTCTGAGTTAGACATAAATAAATCTTGCATAGTCTTCAATCCTTTTGAGACCCATTGTTAAAAAACAGGGTCTACCCTCCCTGGGATAAAGGACTAATTTCCCCAAATTGGTAGAGAAGCTTGAATCTTTGACTGGACTGGGTTGCTTGACACAAGGGCGTTTCGCTTCAAATCGCAGAAGCTTCCTCAGCTAAAATTCTTGCTCTGGTAGTCTGACTTCTGCCTAGCCCCTTGTAGAGAAGAACAACCAGAAGCCACAAAAGCTGGAGTGAACCTAACCAGACCCTTCTACCGAGAGGCAGACTGCTATTGGCTAGTGACTAAACAATTGCATTATTTGGCACCTATTGTGCTCTAGTTAGCACCCTCCAAATGACAGGGTAGCTGACCCTCCTAACGATGGCACTGACACCACTGATGGCTCTCCTGACACCTCTCCTGATGATGTGAATGACTCATTACCATGAACAAAAGACTGAAACTGCTTTGACCTGAGTACCCCATTGTAAACAGGGGACAAAGCGTGTCTCAGACCCCCTCCCCAGTTAGGCTTAGTTTCAACTGTTTCACATACAATGCCTCCTTCACCCCTCTCTCAAACCATTTCTTCTCTCTGGCTAAGATTTTAACTTCCTTGTCCTCAAACATGTGGTTAGTGTCTTTAAGGTGGAGATGAACTGCAGACTGAGGTCCACCGGCACCCTCTTTGTGGTGCTGGTATAGCCTTTTGTGCAACGGCTGCTTAGTCTCACCTATGTAGTGTTTGTTACAGTTTTCCTGACATCTGATAGAATACACTACATTGCTCTGTTTGTAACTAGGGATCCTGTCCTTAGGGTGAACTAATTTCTGTCTCAAGGTGTTAACAGGTTTAAAGTAAACTGGGATTTTGTGCTGTCTGAAGATCCCCTGTAGTTTTTCCCTTACTCCTGCTAAATAAGGGAGAGACACTCCTCTTCTTCTTGTCTCTGTCTCCTGTCTGTCTGGTCTCTTTGTTCGCTGGAACTTCTGCACTTTACCCAGGGACCATCGTGGGTACCCACATATTGTGAGTGCTTTCCGGGCAAGTTGTTGTTCTTTAGCCCTTCCCTCTGTAGTTGTGGGCACCTGTAGGGCTCTGTGTTGAAGAGTCCTGATCGGGGTGGTTTGAGCCAAAGAGCAGATATTTGTCAGTGTGAGGGGGTTTTCTGTAAACCCCTGTCTGGAGCTGCCTGTTCTCTCCAATCGTAACATCACAGTCCAAGAAGGCTAACTGGTTGTTTCTGGCATCCTCACGTGTGAACTTGATATTCCCCAAATTGGACTATACAAAGACAGTTTCCAGGGCTTTTAACATATTTGTGCACCTTAAACCAGTTTTTAATCATATTCTTAACAATTGGATTTGTAGTTTGTTTTACTAAATTGAGTAAAAATATTGTGGTAATGGTAAATTTACACCTTTTGACTCCATTTCTTTCCACTGGGGGGCATTTTTTTTCCCTCAAAATAAAATGTAATTGATCTTAATTGTACCGCCCAATAATATCAAACTATGTTTCGACATTTTAACCATCCTTTATTATACGGTAAGTGCAACAATGACAATCTAACCCGAGCTTGACCATTTTTCCAAATAAATCCTATAAATAGCTTTTTAACATTTGTGAAAAAAATTCATCAGTGGCAAAGGCACATTCTGAAATAAATACATTTTAGTGAGCATATTCATTTTTATAACATTGATTCTACCAATTAAAAAGAGGGATAATGATATCCACCTATCAATGGATCCCGTTAGTTCACTGATAAAAGATTTGTAATTAAATCTAATAATTAAATTCAATTTGGGCCTAATTTCTATACCTAGGTGCATAAAATGGTCCACCACTTTAAAACACAGAGTCTCTGGAACTGCATTAATATCGTTCTCATTTAGGACTTGGCATTATTAATTGTATATCCTGAAATGTTACTAAAAGCCTTTATCAATTCTAAAGTAGCCATAATAGATTTCCTAATTTGAGAAACAAACAAAATAACATCATCAGCATGTAGTGCCACCTTGTGTTCAATATGGTAAACAGGTATTCCAGATATGTCAGTATGTGTTCATACTGCTATTGCCAAAGATTCTTTCGCCAAGGTAAACAAAATGGGTGACAAAGGGCACCCCTGTCAACATCCTCTCTTTATCAAAATTAATTTAGAAATATTTTTATTTGTTATTATATCTGCTGTTGAATGTAAATACAGTAACCACACCCATTTTAAAAATTTATTCCCACAACCAAACCGTTCCAAGACTTTAAAAAATAAGGCCATTCTACCTTATTGTAAGCCTTTTCGGCATCCAAAGATATGAAAGCTTTATCTGTAGAATCCCCCAAACCCTGAATGATATTAAGCACCCTCCAAACATTGTGAAACCCCTGTCACCGAAGAATGAATCCGTTTTGATCTCTATGTATTACATAGGGTAACATTTCCTGCAGCCGTCTTGCTAAGATTTTGCATAAAATCTTAAGATGAGCATTTAATAGACTTATCGGTCTCATATTTTCACAGCAGTTGCTTGGCTTTCCAGGTTTTTTTTTTAATAAAGATCCATTGGAAGCCCATTCGGGCCTGGGGTTTTTGCCCAACATCATATCATCAATAGCCTCGCTGATTTCCCTTTCTTCTAAATCCGCTTCAAGCATTTCCACAAAATGATCAGGGGTTTTGGGAATTTCCAATCCATCCAAAAATGTATTTTGAGCATCTGGGTCATATTGTAGTTGTGAATTGTATAACTTCTCATAATAATCTCTAAATTCTTTATTTATTTTTACAGGATCAGTTTTTACTTCTCCATTACCCTTAATAATATAATTTATTGTTTTCTTCGTTTCTAATTGTTTAATCTGCCATCCCAAGTCTTTCGTACTTCTTTATAAAATGTTTGATTAAGCGTAATGATATTGGCAGCTGCCCTATCAGCTGACATTTTATCATATTCTGTTTTCAAAAGAAGCAATTCTTTTTCTGCAGTAGGAGTGTTATTACCAATGACCTATTCCTGAATGTTTTTTATTTTCACTTCTAGCAATAGTCTCTTTTTATGGAAGTCTCTAGATTTAGATGAGGTATAGCTCATTATATGACCTCTCAAAAAAGCCTTAAAAGCTTCCCATTTAATTCCTGCTGTTGTTTGAATTGTATTTTCTTTAAAATAGTTGTCTATTTCTCATCTGTTATAAGTAAAGCCACAAGGTCCATGATCAGACAACAATATACTGTCGTAGACGCAATTCTTTATTTTGGGTATCAATGAAGCTGAAATCAAAAACAAATCCATTCACGAGAATGTCCTGTATGTACTAGAGTAGCAAGAGTATGTGCCATCGTTAGGTTTTAGATGTCTCCAGATATTTATTACATTCAGCTCTTTAATTAGTTATTTAATAGTAGTCCTGCTTTATTGTGGGTTTGATCTACACCTGTAGATTGATCCTTAACTGGATCGAATGTACAGTTCCAGTCACCTGCATTTACATAACCCCCAGGAAGAGAAGATAGAGTGAGGAAGAGGTCTGTGAAAAAAATTAGGATAATCCACATTTGGGCTATAAATATGTAGTAGATTCAAGTTGGCTGTTAATAATGAGCCCGGAAAATAAATAAATATCTCCCAAGTTATCCTCAATTACTTTAAATATTTGAAAAGGAATTGAATTGTGAATGAGAGTCATAACACCCCTTGCTTGTGAGTTAAATGATGCTGCATGGACAGTTCCTTGTCATCTCCTACGTATCCTTACATGGTCTTCTTTAACAGTATGTCTCCTGAAAAAATATAATTTGTGCACCCAAATCCTTTAGCTCATGCATGACTTGCTTTATCTTTTTAATTTTCTGCAAACCTCTACAATTCCAAGAGATGAATTTAAATTCTAGTGTTTGTGACATTCAACAAAATATAGCATAGTTTTACTCTTAAAAGTGACTTGTCTGAGGAGGTTAATGAATGAACTACAGAACAGAAACACCAAACACACTGAACATAAAAAAAACAACCCCTAACCCACACTAAGCTGTCCCTCACGAGTCTATGTCGCTTCACTTAACCTTCAGAGACAGATCTTATATCAGTTCCCCAAGGCTTCTGATACAATTATTACAAAATAAAGACATAAAAAGTAAAAAAAACATAATACCCTTTCCCCCTGCTCTTTGTAAATATTTAACACCTGCTTTTGAAAATTATTAAGCACAGACCTGAAAATGATGGCCTGACCTGAAAAGAAATATAGCAGGGAAGCTGTGAAAAGCAAAAAAACATCTGGCCTGTGTTTAGCTCAATCCTCCCCAAAGAAACATCTCATACTTTCTTACAAAATACAACCCCAATTCCAATGACGGTGGGACGTTGTGTGAAATGTAAATAAAAACAGAGTACAATGATTTGCAAATCCTCTTCAACCTATATTCAACTGAATACACCACAAAGACAAGATATTTAAGGTTCAAACTGATAAACTTTATTGTTTTTGTGTAAATATTTGCTATTATATTTGTGGATGGTGGGCCGGTCTTTACCTTGCGGCGTCTCCTTGACTCTCGCTGATGGGGTTGGGGTGTGTAATAGTTAATGGACTGGGAGGGTTATGGCCCCGAGGACCGGTCGTGGACCCCCCCCCCCCCCCCTGCTTTGTTTTGGACCTGTCCCTCATCCGGGACATTCATTCAACTCATCCTGGATCCCCTGGGCCATCGGGGGTCGGCCCCTTGAGGGGGGGTACATCAGGGTTTGGATTTGTGCTTTACATTTGCTCTGTTTTTGTGCTTTGTTTAGTTATTGTGTTTGGTTTGTTTTCCCTGCATGTTAGTTATCTTGCTGGTCCTTTTCCTGTTTGGGTTTTCTCTGTCCTTATCTCTCTTGTCTTCCTCTTGGTGCTTGGTGGTGGGCGTTTCACTCTGTCTGGCCATACCCTCATTCTGGTGCTTTCCACTCACACCTGTTCCTAATTTGCATCTCATCACCTGGGTGTATTTAAGGCTCGCAGGTTTCACTAGTCCCAGATCTATGTGCCTTGTGCCTTCTTTCCAGCTCTGTTCATGTGTTTCCTAGTCCTGCTTGCCTCGTCGTTTTTGATCACCTGCCTGTGTGCCTGACTCCGCCTCTGCCTGGTGTTTTTTGTACTGCTGCTTGTTTTGGACTGCCTCAACGTGTACTGAGCTCTGCTTGATTACTCATGAAACCTTTTTGAACCACAGAGCCCTTTGTCTGAGTCTTGCATTTGTGTCAACCATTCCTGACCATAGAATCTGATACAAGGCACTCAACTGCTTTACTTCAAGGAGTTGCTGTTCACACTCTTTGAAGATTTGCACACAGATCCTTTCCCTCCCCAGAAAACCTCTAACTCCTGTCATCTACTGAGTCTGCCATCTAAATAGTTAAGCACAAGGATATATAGCCCAGCCACCTCTAAGGGAATGACAGTTGACACTCTGTTTGGGTTTGCAGATGAATTTAGACCAAATACAACCCCTTTGTGTTCTGTGCCTAGCTTTGTGCTCAGATTCCATGCCACGGAAACAGCAAATGCACTTGCATTATATGTCATGTGGTATAGATAATCAAGATAGGAACTCTCGTTTTTCTTATCCTGCTGTTGCAAATCAACTATACTACTGATCAGCTGAACATTAATTTATAGTTGTTACAGATTTTTAAACAGGCCAAAGCAGCAGCACACGTGTCCATCAAACTGGGACATCCAGGGGTTAGCGCAGCGCAATATGCACTTATCTCAACATACATCACCTTCATCGTCTGGCCATTTTGTGGCTTTGTGCAGCGTAATTGCTATCTGGCCAAATGTAGGCGCACAGTGCTGATAGACATCAGTAATTACTGATGTCTGTAAGAGACAGCTGAATAGTGGGAATGACTTTCACGTGAATACAGTAAACACCAAATCTTTCCGCTGGAAACATCACAACACCAGTAACAGCATCTGTCACGTGTTCATTGACACTTTTTGATCAGAAAAATACACTCTCTTGTTGCTTGCAGTCATAATTTGAGCCTGATGAACACTCAAAAAGAGGTCATGCGGTTTTACAAAACACAGCACAACACACCATTTGCTGTTTGCATCTTGCATGTACACACAGTCACATGCACGCAGGGAAAGAGAGAAAAAAACGCTTTTTTGGTTGCAAATGTGATTTTGAAAATTATAGTCTGAGTTGAGCATTTAATGCTCTCAAATTACAGTCAGGCTACAGGTTGTTCAGGGCAGCAGGAGTTGCAGAGTTATTACAGACTTTCCACAAAGAAATCACTCATTATTCCCACGAAATGCAATTAACCAGGCCAGAGGACCTGCCTCAAGACTTTGCATTAACCTTTTGTCAGCAGAAATTATTCTTACTTTTATAAATGTGACAGAACCTTATCCTAAACACAACCAAAGCAAGGAGAACAAGAAGTGCTCAGAGAGCACATACAGTACCTCTGCCAATATTTGCGTACATATTTAAACCGCAGGTTCCATAAAAGGAAATCTGGGGGAGACATAAAAAATAGGACTCAGTCTCCTCTTGCTGTAGTTCCCTTTGTGTAAGGAGAACACTCATCTGAAATCTGGCTTCCTCACGATACATGTTACATGATATTATGATGTGATTAAACTTTCATGGTACTTGTTCGTACCATAAAGCTCATCTTTCATACGTCATACCATGAAAAGTTTATAATTTTGTTATGTTCATTCCATCAGAAATAAATATGTTTGTATACTCACATAATATGTGACAAAATAGTAGGGATGTCCTGATCCGATCACGTGATCGGAAATCGGGCCCGATCACGTGGTTTCAGACTTGATCGAAATCGGATGTTGCATCCCAATCAGGAATCCGATATAGATTTTATCCTCATTATTTTGATCAGCACTATTTCAGGCTCATTATTGCAGATTAATGGGCCTTTCACACGTCGGAAGCATCAGAGGCGTGAGATGTGTTGCTTTTTAGAGGCGTCAGAAGCGTCACTTTAGCTCGGCTTTTGACGTGACACTTCTGACGGGAGCACGCATTGCCGCTTGTCGGCAGGCTGATGCGGTCAAAGTTCAACCCAATCTTTTTTTTTTAATTGAACAAAAGAAAAAACATAAGTTCAACCGGACAGAGGTGGGGGGAGTTACGCACACAAAGTTTCTTTTGCAGAACTGCTGTTTGTGTGTTTACGCACTCAGCCTGACGCCTCGATGGAATGACAAGAGCATGATGGACAGTTTCCCACCGAAACTCTTGCTCAGTCATCCTTCCGTGCGCAGCAGGACCCGGTGCTGACCAAGTCCTCAGGACAACGATCTGTCATCTGATTAACAAAAAGAAAAAAACAAATTGTCCTGTGATCGTTTGTCTGCAAAACGGAGCGAGAGATGGTGTGCGCATGAGCGACGTGTGCACGTCTTAAAGAGCTTCCGTCTTCATTCACGTTCACTGTGCTGCTCTGAACTTGTTGAACACTGATAAAGCATCAGAGGGACACTGAGGACTGTCAGGACGCAAATGTAAGTTTTTTTTTCTTTTACTTTTCAAGTTGACTTTTGAACTTTTGACACTCTGAGCTGTGACGTAGCTTCGCGCTATCCAATAGGAATGACGCGTCGGTCCAAAACACGGAAGACTAGTGGCAGAAACCACTGATCTGTACAAATGGTAAATGGACTGCATTTATATAGCGCTTTTCCATCTGCATCAGACGCTCAAAGCGCTTTACAATTATGCCTCACATTTACCCCGATGTTAGGGTGCTGCCATACAAGGCGCTCACTACACACCGGGAGCAATAGGGGATTAAAGACCTTGCCCAAGGGCCCTTAGTGATTTACCAGTCAGGCGGGGATTTGAACCACAGATCAGTGCAGAAACCACGTGTCTGAAAATAAATCCTTGGAAATTGTTTTTTTTTGTTGTTGTTGTTTGTTACCTCAAAATTTCTGATTACTGTTTAAAAAAGTTAGAATTCTTGTAATTAAAATAGCTAAATCAATAAATGGTTCTTAAAAAACATTTCATCTATAAATTAAAACCACCTGTTATTTCAGATTAGATCATTTCTTGTTTAACATAAGGAACCTTTGACATTTATTTTTAGACAAATAAACTAACATGTAAATTTGTGCATTTTTTAAGTCTGGTAGATTGTTACTTGATTGTTCAAGCAACCTCAAGGAGAAGTGCACTGTTTAAGTGATAAATAATAAAATAAGGTGATTAAAATTAAATTATTATATATTTAGCATTTGTTCATTGTTCATTCAGTTTTTAAAGTATCGGATCGGGACTCGGTATCAGCCGATACTCAAAATCAGATGACTCGGAATCGGATCGGGGCCAAAAAAACCTGATCGGGACATCCCTACAAAATAGAGCTAGAGGTTTGCAGTCCATTTGGTTATCTCACAGCATAAATGTTAAAATTCTGATTTTGAGTCATAAAAACCAGCTCTTTATAGTAATCTGCAATGACTCTGCTAATATAAGCAACAGGTTTGTCATCATTGTATCCCACAGAAGACTATACTGAAGGTTCTTGGAATTGTCATTCATTTTCTGCCTTATAGATAGCCTCCCTAAAACTTTTGCATCTAAACTCTAACTCTGTACAAAAATGCCCTTAGGTAACCTTAACCTAATGTGCTAGGCAGCTCCAGCTGCATTATTAACCACGTTGTCGCTGTCTTATGATACTCCTTTCCTCCCTAGCAGAAACTGTGATAACATTCATTCTTCAGCGAGAGTTTTCATGGGAAAATCAATCAATCAATTTTATTTATATAGCGCCAAATCACAACAAACAGTTGCCCCAAGGCGCTTTGCTTTTGGGAAAAGCAAATATATCCATGTGTATGTGTTTGCTTGCTGTGCAACCCCACCCTGGCTGGGTGTACAAAACAGCACTTTCAGAACTGCTTTTCACACACACTTATTCAAAATCGTGCTGTATTGATTTTGACTTTGCATGTGTCTCCGAGGCATCGAATTAAAAGCCTGTTTTTTTTTTTTGACAGTCTGTCAATTCTCTGACTTTATTTCCACAAACAGCCTTCAGACAGCTTGGTCTAAAATCCTTTTGCCTCAACAGAATGGAGCAATATCATCCCCTGTTGGGATATTTACTATTAATGCAGGTACAATATTGCTTTTGTATTTATATTGTTGAAATGCCTGTTCAAGAGAATATGTGTTTTTTTTCATGATGGTGTATGTATTAATTTTCCAAGAAATTTATGAAAAACTACTCAATCATCATACCTCTCAAATTTCAATGTCAAAGAAAGCGGGGAAAAGTTTTCTGGATTCCCACCACAAGTTAAAGGTTTCCTCCTTGGCCCATATCCCACCCAGTAGGTTTTGGGTAATCTTGAACAGAAATACATTGCTGAGAAATAACCTCCTTGGCAGAGGAAACCACATAATGTCATCATTTTCCAAAAATCGTATTTCCAAGCCAAAACCACATCTGACACCAAAGGGTTTCAATATTTACTGGCTCAAAATGAGAACGCTTTGGATTGATCATTTAGCCACGTTTTGTAGTGACAGATTGAGAACATTTTATATGATCTTACTAGAGTCAGCCACACAAACAGACAAACTTTATCATTCACAACATGCTTGGAGAGACAAAGAAAATTGGAACTAGCTTTTCAAAGCAAAACAATGATTTAAGAAGACAAAGTAGGGGAGAAAAAAGTGGGCAAGTAAAACGTAAGAATTAGATGAATTTCCAGAGATGCTGGCACCTAGAAGTAAAAGATAAAAGTACTGAGAAACCATCACGCTGCTCTCTTCACCTCCTGAAAATCAGCCCTTATAGGTGAAAAAGGCAGAATTAGAGAAAAAAGAGGATTGGTGTTAAATGTCAGCTTTTAGTAAAGAAAACGACAAAAAAATCTCCTCAAACATAGAAGAAGAGGCCGTGGGACAGATGAATACATATGAACTGAGCCGAGTTGTGGGCGGTCCTACCTGTCTGGCTGAGCTGAGATGTGCTCCGGCTTTTGCGTGACATCCCAACCATGGCCTGCATTTTGGCACCGATGCTGGAGCGTCTCTTCTTGTCGTCAATGCCGACTGTGCTGACCGCTGTGTCCGACTGGCTGCCGTCCGTCTTCTCCAGGTTGCACATGTCACCACTGATGCTTGTGCTTTTGGTCATGTTCATGCCGCCTGAGGAGCCCATTTGCCTGTTTTTCATTTTGGATGCAAAGTCACTGTCAGCCAGCGCCATTGACAGGGAAGGCGGGTCAGGACGACACAGAAAAGGACAAGAAAAGACAGAATGACCAGTGGAGAGGATATGAAAGGAGAACAGTATAGGAGAAGAGGATAGAAGGGACAAGAAGAATGTACAGCAGAGAAGCGGAAGATGGCAGGGTGTGGGGTGAAAAGGAGAAAATGACAGATTTCAGGTACACGGGTTCATGACGTACAGTATATTTGAGTATTGGGTTTAAAGTGAGTCTGATTACTAAGATCCATGACTACATATATTTAATTTGGCTGCTTAACCAGTGACCTAAGGGGATGGCTGATGTCAGTGGTGCTAGGTCTCTTAGGTCTCTTACGTATGACTGCAATGACTTTCTGTAAAACGAGCTATTACTTAGGGAGACTCAGATGAGGAGCAACACTTGCATTGTGGGAGAACGTCAGCGCTGACATTCTGACCATGTGATTTGTTTTTCTGGGTGTGATCCAGCACACAGGTGCCTCCTCAGTGTTGAGGGTGCAGGACAGATGAATACATATAATACATGTTTCTTTGAAGCATTATATACATCCTCCAAAATGAAACTGCAATGCAAGCTGCAATGTCCAGGCCAACAAATATGGGGCAGCAATCCAAGATGACCCACAGAGAACAAAGATGGTCAGCTGGATCAGGGGTGAGCTGATGGTGAAGATGATCAGAACTTGAAATTGAGTAGAGAGGTAAATGGTTGCAAGGAAAACCTGCACCATCTTGGCTCTTCACGGCGCACTGTTGCTCACCCCTGAGCTAGATCCACAGCAAAACAATAAGTTTCAGTGGAAAACTGACAACCATAAGGAAGAATTCTTTGTTGTCAACCAGAGATGATTCTGTACTAATCTGCCCAGTTGTGGCTAAATATTTAAATTCACAGAGGTAAATATGAAAGAAAAAAGAAAACTAAAGGATTATTAACCGACTGTACGGAGAAATATCAGACCGATGTGTTGTCAGTACGGACCGACCTAACGGTCTGATATCCCCGTACAGACCAAGCAAGTGAGGTTAATAATTAATTTATTATATGGCTATTAAATATAAACTGCAAACTTATAGTATCACCCGAATATGAAAACTGCTGACGGCTCTAGTCCGACTTGATCCCTTCACCTCCATGAAGAACTTGCAAACAGATGGTCCGGTCGCTAGCTGGTAAGCTTTCAATCGGTGTGTTTTTTAGATATTTATGGAGTACGTTCATGTCCGACATGCTTTTTCACATTTTTAGCTTCTGGTTTGTAAAGAAAATACGCGTTTCAGACTCACTGTCATGGAAACCAGTCCGATATAGGAAAATATCTCACCGGTAATTGTGCATAGCGTACAGCAGTCGGCACAACCATTCGGTCGCACACAGGTTGGACCATTTGGACTGCAGTCAAGGGGCTACATCAGATGATTGGCCATGTCAAACCCTAGCCGAAGGTTGCGATCAAGCCAGCCTTCACACCAGCGGCGCAATGAGGGTGAATGGTGGGCGAGTGCCCATTTGACCCACACTCAGCCACAGTCAAGGTGCCACCCACGAACTTCCAACATCAGTCGCTGGGCACTTAGAAAATGCAGACCCATTCATGTGGCCAGCAAGAATGTAATGCCCAGGACACCACTGTTGAGGTGCGGTCAAGGTGGCAACAGCTCAAAGGGTGGTCAGTGTGGCATGTCTTGCCTCCCCGAGCACCACAAATGGCATACGAGTGTGTCGTACCCCCTCGAGCATCACGAATGACATGCAGGTGTGTCTTGCCCCTTCCCCCCAACCATCCAACACTGTCAAGGTACAGCTGAGGTCTGAGGTGGAGAAACTTAGAATGGCATCTGGAGTGCAGTGCGATCATTTCCCAGCACAGCACACACACCTGGATAGGCTGTCATGTCCATGTTGGACGTCATTTGACACATACATTATCATTCCCTCCCATGGGTTACGCAACGTATTTGAGAATTTGAGACATCATGATCATCAGAGCTGTAATATGAGATGTGCAGGTGCGCCCAACGTGCTGTCTGCACACTGTGAGTCAAAGCATGTGACAGGGCTGGTATTCTGTCACACGACACAGCTGATCGGGATCTGGAAGCTGTCAAACACCCATCATGACATATACAGCATGTCCCTGTGGAGGTGGAGTTACCAGCAGCAGTGTGTCCAACTTCCACAACTGAGATAAAACTAAAAACCCTACCCTGCACCTCACGCCACGTGACATGTCAATCAATCAATCAATTTTTTTTTTATATAGCGCCAAATCACAACAAACAGTTGCCCCAAGGCGCTTTATATTGTAAGGCAAGGCCATACAATAATGATGTAAAACCCCAACGGTCAAAACGACCCCCTGTGAGCAAGCACTTGGCTACAGTGGGAAGGAAAAACTCCCTTTTAACAGGAAGAAACCTCCAGCAGAACCAGGCTCAGGGAGGGGCAGTCTTCTGCTGGGACTGGTTGGGGCTGAGGGAGAGAACCAGGAAAAAGATATGCTGTGGAGGGGAGCAGAGATCGATCACTAATGATTAAATGCAGAGTGGTGCATACAGAGCAAAAAGAGAAAGAAACAGTGCATCATGGGAACCCCCCATGTGGTCGCAACGTCCACACATCCATCCATCATGTGGACATTAGCTGACAGCCAGGACACACGCGTGTACCAGTATGGACAGTGACAGAGTGCTCTGGACAGGGGGGCATGTAGCTCAGATCATATCAGCACAGCCAGGAGCCCCGAAGCTGTCAGATGATCGTGGCTCACGTGCGCTCACCGAGGTGATCAAATCATCTCAGTGCAGGCAGCAGCCCCAAAGCTGTCAGATGGTCTCACGTGCATTCACCAAGGTGATAACATCATGTCGCACCTGACAGGTGATGTGATGTCCGTACTGACATGTTCACACTCGATCACATCCACTACATCTGGCATACCCAACCAGTCAATCACAGGCGACCGGTCGATCGCAGGTTGAGTTCCAATTGATTGCATGAAAAAAAAATCTGTCACTGGACTCGAGAGAATTTACTGTTGCTATAACAGACTGATGCAGCAGGTGGCAACAATGCACCAATAAGTATACTGGCTGCTGTTAAACACCAGAGAAGAAGAAGAAGAGCTCTTCTTCTATGGTGGACGATAAGAAACGAAAAAGTATAACTTTCATCCTGGATTTTTTTTTCAATTATTCAGATATATCCAACTGTCTTATCTGCAGTGTAAATGTGGCTTTACTAAAGAATGGGAATTTGGAGCGGCATTTCAGATGATGCACAAGAAATATGATGCTAACTTCTAATGCTAATCCCCTCTGCTCGCCCGAAAAGTCCAGGAATTGAAAAGTCGGTGAGCAGTGCAATGGTCTATAAATATGAAGAGTGATGAATGTGGCGAACAAGATTGCAGTGTTCTGTTCGATCCAGGAGTCTGAGGATGCATTTATTCTGTTTGCAGCTGGAGGAGACACACATCTACTGCACACAGATGTTTGGTGGCTCAGCAGAGGTAGATTTCTGAAACGTTCAAACCATACTGAATATGCACAGCTTTTGGATTTGAAAGCAAGTTTAAAAGCAAGTTACATGTGCTATCAAGCAGGTTGCAGCAGTGAGACCTGCAGAACTTTCCACACATGGACACAAAACTTAAGCACCAGGACAAAGACCATGGAGCCTAAGAGTGCATGTTATGATGATCATGTGCAGAGCATCTTGCCAGAATTTGACAGGTGCTTTACTGATGTTGCATCCTAAGAGCCTGTTGTCAGTTTTCTGTTTTCCATTTGGGCAAAATATAGATGTGGGCTGTATATCGTCCAAAGTGGCATCACTCTTCAACTTGTATCCTCATACTGAAAAATGACATTGAGCTCAAATCCTGACATGAATGTCCAAATCTGGAATCTAATGCACAAAGAGAGTGCCTGCTTACGGCTGGCTCTCAGCTCCTACTGTCCAGACTATGAGAGACGAGCTTCCTCCTCTCTGTGCCAGAAGTCCCACTAAGGGAACAACTTTTTCAACTTGAGGCCAGTCCTAGGCGTACTTGTGCTTATTCATTTCCACCATGCACATTTACTTCAATGATGCATTATTATAGTTAAAACCTGCCAGAAAATTGTGTTATTATATTGGTGCAAAATATATTGTGGCTACGCTATAGTGTTTGAAATGGCTTGGTCGATCTCAATACACTGTCAACTTTAAAAATAGATCAATCAATCAATCAATCAACTTTTTTCTTGTATAGCGCCAAATCACAACAAACAGTTGCCCCAAGGCGCTCCACATTGCAAGGCAAGGCCATACAATAATTATGAAACACAGTCTACGTCTAAAGCAACATAACCAAGGGATGGTCCAGGGTCACCCGATCCAGCCCTAACTATAAGCCTTAGCGAAAAGGAAAGTTTTAAGCCTAATCTTAAAAGTAGAGAGGGTATCTGTCTCCCTGATCTGAATTGGGAGCTGGTTCAAAAAGGCTGGGCACTACAGTTATGCAGTTATGCATTTGTCAGTAGACGGTGGCTGACATGTAATCACGTCATGGGTTGGATGTCATTCAAAATCAAGCTGGGAGGGAGCTGACCATAGCCCACGGTCAGTGACTGCATTGCTGTGGCTTGCACCACTTCACATCGCAGTCACCGTGTCAGCTCAACGCAAAGCTGGGAAACACATATTGTCACACGTGATGCAAAAGGCATGGTGGTGCATGCCTGTCTGCAAATGATGACGACATGGGGAAAAAATGAAAAACCAACAAGATCCCCTTTGGGTCATCCCCAGTCACGTCTCAACGTACATGGCGATGACCATGCAGGCAGAGCTGCACCATCAATCAATCAATCAATTTTTTTATATAGCGCCAAATCACAACAAACAGTTGCCCCAAGGCGCTTTATATTGTAAGGCAAGGCCATACAATAATTATGTAAAACCCCAACGGTCAAAACGACCCCCTGTGAGCAAGCACTTGGCTACAGTGGGAAGGAAAAACTCCCTTTTAACAGGAAGAAACCTCCAGCAGAACCAGGCTCAGGGAGGGGCAGTCTTCTGCTGGGACTGGTTGGGGCTGAGGGAGAGAACCAGGAAAAAGACATGCTGTGGAGGGGAGCAGAGATCGATCACTAATGATTAAATGCAGAGTGGTGCATACAGAGCAAAAAGAGAAAGAAACAGTGCATCATGGGAACCCCCCAGCAGTCTACGTCTATAGCAGCATAACTAAGGGATGATTCAGGGTCACCTGATCCAGCCCTAACTATAAGCTTTAGCAAAAAGGAAAGTTTTAAGCCTAATCTTAAAAGTAGAGAGGGTGTCTGTCTCCCTGATCTGAATTGGGAGCTGGTTCCACAGGAGAGGAGCCTGAAAGCTGAAGGCTCTGCCTCCCATTCTACTCTTACAAACCCTAGGAACTACAAGTAAGCCTGCAGTCTGAGAGCGAAGCGCTCTATTGGGGTGATATGGTACTACGAGGTCCCTAAGATAAGATGGGACCTGATTATTCAAAACCTTATAAGTAAGAAGAAGAATTTTAAATTCTATTCTAGAATTAACAGGAAGCCAATGAAGAGAGGCCAATATGGGTGAGATATGCTCTCTCCTTCTAGTCCCTGTCAGTACTCTAGCTGCAGCATTTTGAATTAACTGAAGGCTTTTTAGGGAACTTTTAGGACAACCTGATAATAATGAATTACAATAGTCCAGCCTAGAGGAAATAAATGCATGAATTAGTTTTTCAGCATCACTCTGAGACAAGACCTTTCTGATTTTAGAGATATTGCGTAAATGCAAAAAAGCAGTCCTACATATTTGTTTAATATGCGCTTTGAATGACATGTCCTGATCAAAAATGACTCCAAGATTTCTCACAGTATTACTAGAGGTCAGGGTAATGCCATCCAGAGTAAGGATCTGGTTAGACACCATGTTTCTAAGATTTGTGGGGCCAAGTACAATAACTTCAGTTTTATCTGAGTTTAAAAGCAGGAAATTAGAGGTCATCCATGTCTTTATGTCTGTAAGACAATCCTGCAGTTTAGCTAATTGGTGTGTGTCCTCTGGCTTCATGGATAGATAAAGCTGGGTATCATCTGCGTAACAATGAAATTTAAGCAATACCGTCTAATAATACTGCCTAAGGGAAGCATGTATAAAGTGAATAAAATTGGTCCTAGCACAGAACCTTGTGGAACTCCATAATTAACTTTAGTCTGTGAAGAAGATTCCCCATTTACATGAACAAATTGTAATCTATTAGACAAATATGATTCAAACCACCGCAGCGCAGTGCCTTTAATACCTATGGCATGCTCTAATCTCTGTAATAAAATTTTATGGTCAACAGTATCAAAAGCAGCACTGAGGTCTAACAGAACAAGCACAGAGATGAGTCCACTGTCCGAGGCCATAAGAAGATCATTTGTAACCTTCACTAATGCTGTTTCTGTACTATGATGAATTCTAAAACCTGACTGAAACTCTTCAAATAGACCATTCCTCTGCAGATGATCAGTTAGCTGTTTTACAACTACCCTTTCAAGAATTTTTGAGAGAAAAGGAAGGTTGGAGATTGGCCTATAATTAGCTAAAATAGCTGGGTCAAGTGATGGCTTTTTAAGTAATGGTTTAATTACTGCCACCTTAAAAGCCTGTGGTACATAGCCAACTAACAAAGATAGATTGATCATATTTAAGATCGAAGCATTAAATAATGGTAGGGCTTCCTTGAGCAGCCTGGTAGGAATGGGGTCTAATAAACATGTTGATGGTTTGGATGAAGTAACTAATGAAAATAACTCAGACAGAACAATCTGAGAGAAAGAGTCTAACCAAATACCGGCATCACTGAAAGCAGCCAAAGATACGTCTTTGGGATGGTTATGAGTAATTTTTTCTCTAATAGTTAAAATTTTGTTAGCAAAGAAAGTCATGAAGTCATTACTAGTTAAAGTTAATGGAATACTCAGCTCAATAGAGCTCTGACTCTTTGTCAGCCTGGCTACAGTGCTGAAAAGAAACCTGGGGTTGTTCTTATTTTCTTCAATTAGTGATGAGTAGAAAGATGTCCTAGCTTTACGGAGGGCTTTTTTATAGAGCAACAGACTCTTTTTCCAGGCTAAGTGAAGATCTTCTAAATTAGTGAGACGCCATTTCCTCTCCAACTTACGGGTTATCTGCTTTAAGCTACGAGTTTGTGAGTTATACCACGGAGTCAGACACTTCTGATTTAAAGCTCTCTTTTTCAGAGGAGCTACAGCATCCAAAGTTGTCTTCAATGAGGATGTAAAACTATTGACGAGATACTCTATCTCCCTTACAGAGTTTAGGTAGCTACTCTGCACTGTGTTGGTATATGGCATTAGAGAACATAAAGAAGGAATCATATCCTTAAACCTAGTTACAGCGCTTTCTGAAAGACTTCTAGTGTAATGAAACTTATTCCCCACTGCTGGGTAGTCCATCAGAGTAAATGTAAATGTTATTAAGAAATGATCAGACAGAAGGGAGTTTTCAGGGAATACTGTTAAGTCTTCTATTTCCATACCATAAGTCAGAACAAGATCTAAGATATGATTAAAGTGGTGGGTGGACTCATTTACTTTTTGAGCAAAGCCAAGAGTCTAATAATAGATTAAATGCAGTGTTGAGGCTGTCATTCTCAGCATCTGTGTGGATGTTAAAATCGCCCACTATAATTATCTTATCTGAGCTAAGCACTAAGTCAGACAAAAGGTCAGAGAAACTCACAGTAACGACCAGGTGGACGATAGATAATAACAAATAAAACTGGTTTTTGGGACTTCCAATTTGGATGGACAAGACTAAGAGACAAGCTTTCAAATGAATTAAAGCTCTGTCTGGGTTTTTGATTAATTAATAAGCTGGAATGGAAGATTGCTGCTAATCCTCCGCCCCGGCCCGTGCTACGAGCATTCTGACAGTTAGTGTGACTCGGGGGTGTTGACTCATTTAAACTAACATATTCATCCTGCTGTAACCAGGTTTCTGTTAGGCAGAATAAATCAATATGTTGATCAATTATTATATCATTTACCAACAGGGACTTAGAAGAGAGAGACCTAATGTTTAATAGACCACATTTAACTGTTTTAGTCTGTGGTGCAGTTGAAGGTGCTATATTATTTTTTCTTTTTGAATTTTTATGCTTAAATAGATTTTTGCTGGTTATTGGTGGTCTGGGAGCAGGCACCGTCTCTACGGGGATGGGGTAATGAGGGGATGGCAGGGGGAGAGAAGCTGCAGAGAGGTGTGTAAGACTACAACTCTGCTTCCTGGTCCCAACCCTGGATAGTCACGGTTTGGAGGATTTAAGAAAATTGGCCAGATTTCTAGAAATGAGAGCTGCTCCATCCAAAGTGGGATGGATGCCATCTCTCCTAACAAGACCAGGTTTTCCCCAGAAGCTTTGCCAATTATCTATGAAGCCCACCTCATTTTTTGGACACCACTCAGACAGCCAGCAATTCAAGGAGAACATGCGGCTAAACATGTCACTCCCGGTCTGATTGGGGAGGGGCCCAGAGAAAACTACAGAGTCCGACATTGTTTTTGCAAAGTTACACACCGATTTAATGTTAATTTTAGTGACCTCCGATTGGCGTAACCGGGTGTCATTACTGCCGACGTGAATTACAATCTTACCAAATTTACGCTTAGCCTTAGCCAGCAGTTTCAAATTTCCTTCAATGTCGCCTGCTCTGGCCCCCGGAAGACAATTGACTATGGTTGCTGGTGTCGCTAACTTCACATTTCTCAAAACAGAGTCGCCAATAACCAGAGTTTGATCCTCGGCGGGTGTGTCGTCGAGTGGGGAAAAACGGTTAGAGATGTGAACGGGTTGGCGGTGTACACGGGGCTTCTGTTTAGGGCTACGCTTCCTCCTCACAGTCACCCAGTCAGCCTGCTTTCCCGGCTGCTCGGGATCTGCCAGAGGGGAACTAACGGTGGCTAAGCTAAAAACACGCAAAGTGAATAATGTGTAAATAATTTAGAGGTGATTCAGCAGAGGGAGTGCTTTAGTTAAGGCACGTAAAGATTACACTGGGAAACAAATCGTAATCTAGATAACTAGATCAATCTAACTGCGCAGATTAAACAGCTAACAGATACAGAAAAACACCGCTGTGCTCCGGAACAGGAAGTGATACAATACCGCAGTCTGGTGGCGCGCAGCAGCCGTGAACTTCACTGGTCTGACCTCCAGTCACTGCGTGCTTTATTTCATTTTAATTCATCCCATTCATGTACTTTCATTAATTCCTTGTTTAATTCCATGGGGACGATAATTCTTGTATTCTCTACTTTATAACAGGAATTAAATATTTTACAGACAAAAAGAAATCCATTTGTTTCCTCAATTCCTACACAGGTGCTGTTCCAGCATCAAGTCATCAAGCATCAATTAAACTTCAATTCAACCAGTAACATGCTTGTTTTACATTTGAACAGTACATAATGTTCTATGGTCTATCATTATTTCATCCTTATGCATTTTCTTCAATTTATGAACATTTGTACAACATTTAATTGGTTCCACTGCTGTGAGAGCGTGATGTGGTATCACACCTCTCACTGTGGTCACACTGTGTTCGTGCGCGTGCATGCATGATCATGCATGAAACCGTCGCCGGGGGATCGTACAACATCCATATATGGCTGTCTGACCGTCTGTCCCTTCCGACTGCAGCTGGAATTTTTGGGGTTTTCGCCAATTCTACCTGTTTCGGCCTGATTCACCCAACTTCGTGTTATATATGAAGGGGCCTTTAAGGTTGTCGGAAGGGGAAAAATTGTCAGAAATCCGCATAATTATCTTGCCGTGTAAACCAGGCATTAAAAAACTGTACAAAATCCTGCTCTTCTACTTTTTAGTGCAGTTTTGTTTTCTCATTGCAAAGCCAGATGATTGATGCAAAGGGTTGGATTAGGTCTCTTAATTATTTAGGGGCATGTTGTGGGCATATGATATGCATACCTTATCACGTGCCCGCCCTTCGGACTCATACAGATACACCGGGGAGTGATACAGGGCGTGATACATAAACAGACATGTAATAAGATATTTATCACATATTACAACAAAAATAATGAACAATAATCATACGCATGCATCATATAGAATGAATAACGCAAGTAAATCATGTAAATATGTAAATTATGGAATGTTCTTATGTCTCTCTATAAAGTCATGAGTGTCGTCTTCACTGATGTCTCACAACTTCAGTATGAGACTCAAGTTGTAGAATTCTCCTTGCTAGGGAGGCTACAACTCTCTCATCTTGATCAGACATCTTGACTGAATGAAATGATCTGGACCCTATATCAGGATCCTGCATTTGTCACCAGGGTAACACAAAATGGGGGTTTGTCATTGGTGGGGCTGAGAAATGATGGCTCCTGATTGGATGAAAAGCGGGGCAATACAAAGCCTGGTATTTTCAATGTCTTTTTTTGTATCGCCCTGTTTTAAGATTTGTATCTCCCTGATTTTATTGCCAGTTTCCAGGGCAGTAAAATTGATAGGGAAAGTGTATGATTTATCAGCCCTGTTTTTCGTTATATCTCATGAGGTCCAGTATAGGGCAGATTTTTGCTGTAATATGTGATAAATAAAACAACCCATCAAAGTGCCATCTGTCATTGCTTTTAAGACACCACATGCATGCAGCATTGCTATTGAAAGGGTGCACTCAGAAGTGATGACGTTCTGGAGAGGAAACAGATCTGCACACACAGAGTGTGTGCACACGGAATCAGTAGCCAAAAAGGACATGCTGCTGGCAGCATAGTTACTCACTATGGCAGTTGGATTAAGACCTGTTGCATCCACTATGTATGAAGATTGTTCACTGACCACTTGCATGCAAACTGGACTTTGAGATGGACTTCACATGCACATTCCTGAATAAATGGAAGCACCAAGACCTGTCACCTGCAGGGCTTTTTAAGGTAAGTTAAAAACTGTTCATTCTGAGTCTAAGGGTGATTCTTTAACTATGGGCACTAATGGCCTTGTAAATGTAATTTCCACCACACCATTGCCTTACAATATAAAGCGCCTTGGGGCAACTGTTTGTTGCGATTTGGCGCTATATACATGTGCTCTGATGTTACTGTTTATCGCCATAGAAACTACCCACACAATCTTTCATACAAACTTTTTAAAGGGACATTATTGTTGTGGTGGAAATTACGGCAATAGTGTGGGACAACTACATTTCGTTTAAAAAAACGCAACAGTTGTATGACATTGAATACCCCAATTATGTTTTGATTATTTTACTGATATTTTATTCAGAGATATTTTAAAACATTAAAAAAACGTTTGTTTACTATTCATTTTTATCATTGAAGATCGTAAGTCTGGGTGTGGGACAAGCACAAAACGGCAATATTTGCATATAGTGATGCTGAAAAAAGGTGAAAAAGTCATCATAGACTACTAGGACAAATTTCTTAAAACACTTTCATTGTAAAGATAACTATAAAAGTGTGAAATTTCCCCTTTTTTTCTTTTTTCATAAAATATGATCAAGGGACATAAAAGTGCCCGTAGTCTAAGAATCACCCCTAAATGGAAATCACCTGTCATGTGCCCTATCTGTGCACTGTGATGCAAACAGACTGAACTAGCTTACACTGGTAAGTCTTTGTCATGTGTTTTTGTATCAAAGGATGGGTTGTTAGACATCTTGATCAGTAGTAGTAGATCAGCATTTGTGATTCAAAGCGATGGGAAGGAAAAAAAACAGCATAAAATATATATTTTTTTCTTCCATTAGATATCACTTTTATTTATTTCTTTTTTCAATTAATTGCCATGGTCTTGTGATGTACTAATGCACATCCTTGTGTGCAAAGTGTATGCTTGCCAAGGTCCCATCTGCCTATGACCCTTTGAATGCACAGAAAAAAAGAGGTTTTGCTGCTTCATGGTCTAAACACTTTCTGCTGTCTCATGTTACCAAAACCCCAGATGCACCACCACAACCATTTGCTTTGAGGACAAGCAGAAGGTCTTTATTGTTGTTGTACATTACACAAAATTGAATTTGTCCTCTGCATTTAACCCATTCTTTTTACTGTAAGATACAATTTAATCAGTAGGAAGCCACACACCGGCACACGAGGACCAAACTGAGGTCTCGAGATACAACCCCTGGTCAATGGCAGGCGAAAGAGCACTTTAAAACCAATGCTGACACACAGACAACATGCAAATTCCACTCAATAATGAAGGCTAAGGCTAAAGGCTAAAAAATAGAGAGTTACAGTAATCCAAACGTGATGACACAAATGCATGAATGATCATCTCCATCTCCGCCCGAGACACAATGCTGCGCAGACGGGCAATATTGCGCAAATGGAAAAAACAAGACTGTGCCAGGCGGGTAACATACGCGTCAAAATTGAGGGAGTGATCGAACGTAACACCCAAGTTCCTCACTGCTGAACGAACAAAAGGGGCCAGAGAACCAAGATTCCCAACCACAGTGGGAACAAACTCGTCAGGGGCACAAACAAGGACCTCAGTGTTTGCTATTTTTAAGGACAAATAGTTGGCCGCCATCCAGTCACCAATAACCTCAACACAGTTCTGAAGAGCAGATACCCTAGAGACCGTTTGAGGAGTGAATGAGATGTACAGCTGGATGTCATCCGCATAACAGTGGTAGTACCATACTATGTCAGTATGCTAGCCATATGAAAGGGAAAATAAGTGTTCTTAAGTCTGAACTTGAAAGTCTCTACAGAATCTGACTGTTTTATTGATGCAGGGAGATCATTTCACAGAACAGGGGCACAATAAGAGAAAGCTCTGGGACCCACAAGCTTTCTATTCACCCTGAGGACACAAAGTAGTCCTGCACCCTGAGAACGAAAAGCCTGGGCCAGTACGTAGGGTTTTATAGGTTAGTAACACTGTTCCATCCACGGCTTTTCATTTTCTAAACTTGCTTATCCCAGGTAAGGGGGGGGGCTGCTGGACTCCATAGGCCCCCCTCACACTTGCACGACTTTGATCCGTGCACTTCCACGCACTCTGCAGTGCATGAGCGTAAGCTAGTCTCAAACTCATTGTAAGCTGTGCGCAGCTTCGTGCACAAAGAAAATTTTGAAATATTCAAAATCTCCATCACGCATTAATGACGGGAACTTCAAGTGAAGATTGTGCAAACAATTCAAAAACACAGCATGTCAGTGCAGCCCAGTCTCACATTTTTGTTTTTTTTTCGTGCTCCTGTGATGAAATGAGTCACATTTTGGTGACAGGGTTTTTTTTAACTCACTATTCCTAACCCTGCTCCTACCCCCAACCCTAACCTTAACCATAACCTAATCTTACTCCTTCCCCCCACCCTAACCATAACCACCGACCCCCCGCTTCACTTTTAATTTCGTGCAGCTATCACAGAATGAATTAGAATGAATTTGTGCTGCCGTGACGAAAATGAGGCGCTTTTCTCACAATATCACGAACCAATAGATTCATGTATATTTTGTGCTGCTGAATCATGACTTGCCGTGACACCAGGTTGGTGAGTGCGAGTGATCAGAGCGCAGCTCGTCTGAACGATTATAACGACATGTTAAATCTATCATAAACATACTTTTACAGCTGCACACAAGAAGGAATGAACATGCAACTGTTTTACCAAGCTATTACAATATAAACATGACAAATATTTACCTTTTTAGACGGTTCCAAATGCATTCTCCACCACATTAAGCACGTGCATGCGAGAGAGACAGAAAAGCTGCAGCCGGAGCAGTCTGCTGTGATTCCGGAAGTGATTACAGGCGTTTTTAACAGCCACCTCTGACAGAAAATGATTAATCCATTACAAAACAATTATTTTATATATGCAGCATCCAGTACACAATGGCAGCCAGTAGAACAAAGTGTGGAGTGGACTACACACAGTTTTTCAAACTTTGGGGGGAGGGGGACCACACTGTCCCATGGAAAGTGTTATTTTAGTCCTGCCCATGAAATTACCTTCAAGAGAAAAGTTAAATTCTGTGACACTGACTTCTTAATTGGGTGAATTACATGTATGGCCCTGAGCGCAGTGTTCATTACTTAGAGCATTTGACCTCATAAAGTCTGAAGAAAATGAATGTCAACAGAAGAATGAATGTAAATGAGCTAATTGGCTACTCCAATCAAGCACGTCGACAGTCTTTTCTTTTGCACATTAAATATTAGTGTTAAGTGTTAATATTTGCACGTGAGAAGCACAACAGGAGGTACATTCATGAAGCTGGTGTGTTTGTGGGCCGCCCAAAGAGGAGGTACTGCTGGCCAACACCAGAGGGCGCCCTGCCTGTAGACGGGCTTCAGGCACCAGAGGGCGCAGTTCGCCGCCAGGAGCTTCAGGAACCCTGACAGCTGTCACTCATCACCTCATCATGCCATCCATAAAAGCCTGGAGAAGACACCACACCCCTGCCGAGAAATCGTCTGAAGTATTCAGGTAAAACTCTCAGCTGTTTTGGTGCCTTATGCGCATGTTTGATCAGCTAAGCTTACTGTTGCAACGTATTTTGCTTCTAAGCTCGGAAAGCTGTTAACCTGTGATTCTGAGTTTGTAGACGTATCCTTTGTACACTCGCAGCTTGAGGCTGAGTTTGTGGAAGTCGAGAGGAGTTGGCGTTCCCGCTCCTCACTCCTGCATTAATTAGTGTGACATTGGATTCTGCACGAACTCTGAGTTGAGAAACAGGAGGTGGAGGTGTTTTCTCCCCTTTATCAGAAGAACTCTGCTGACTGTTTACTGGGTGTGTGCTCACACACCCACTCTTGACTGTTTCTGCTTCCTGCCAGCAGTACCCGATCTGACAGCTGGAGACGGTGGCCACCTGGTGACTCGGGACTTGGCGGCTCCGGTGTGTTCCAGATCTGTTGGCGGTGGAAATCGTGTGGGTCCGGACTCCTATCTGGACAGGCGTCTCCTATCCTCGAGCCTGCCCACATGACACCAACTGTATAATTGACCGTAGTATTGAATTGTATCTGTATCCGTTGTGCACATTTCACAACATTAAAAGTGTTACTTTTTTATTTCCATTGACCGTTCATTTATGCCCCCTGTTGTGGGTCCGTGTCATTACACTTTTCACAACATGGTGTCTGTCGAGTGAAGGGTTGATCGTTTCAATCTCTGATTGCGTCTTGTATGCAGAGGCAGCAGGAAGTCAGAGGTTCTGTATGTGGATAATTTAAACTATACCTGACACTATTTCAACAGCACCGAACACAACTAGACAACCTTGACACATATTCTGACACCATCAAAGAAATAGTGTCACGTTTAACTCAAACATTAACCCTGTTCAGACCGTGCAGAGTTGAAGAATTACAAACATGGTTTACCTGTAAATAGTACTCATGTGGTGTAACTGGTTTTCTCAGTTTTAAAGCCTTAAGGCCCCCTGACACTTGCACAACTTTGAGCCGCGAACTTATATGCACTCTGCTGTGCATGAGAGTAAACTCATCTCAGACTCATTGTAAACTGTTGTAAACTGTGCGGGGTTTCATGCACATGCGCAAAGAAAATTTTGAAATGTTCAAAATCTCCATCACACATTAATTATGTGAACGAACTTCATGTGAACATTGTGCAAGCAATTCAAAAAACACTGTGTGTGCATGAATGATTGCATCTTAACGATTATAATGAATTGTTAAATCTATCATAAACATAGTTTTATAGCTGCACACAAGAAGAGATGAACATGCAACTGTTTTACCAAGCCATTACAATATAAACATGACAAATAATGACCTTTTTAGACATCTCCCCATACGTTCTCCACCTCATTAAGAAGAGCAGCAGCTGGAGCGCTCCTCTGTGATTCCGGAAGCGATGTCAGGTGTTTTCAACAACCAACTCCGACAGAACATGATTAATCCGCTACAAAACAATTATTTTATATACGCAGCGTCCTGCAGACAATGAGTGGCATCCAGTGGAACAAAGTGCGGCGTCCAGCTGGGGAAACAGTGGGTGACGATGTGCCTGCAAGTGTGTGGATTAAAGATGTGCAAGTGTCAGGGGGCCTTTATTTATACCACTTATGTTGCATCAAGTGCTGCTTTGCACCTGGTGGAAAATAGAGACCTTTGTCTCCTGTGATGGGCATGCTTTGAATTTGTCTGAAATTCATCTTTTTCAAGTGAGACAGTTTTCATGAAAATCAACATGCCTGGGTAACTTTGTGCAACATTCTTTCTTTCTTTTTTTTTTACTGATTTATACTGTGGCCCAAACCCATTTCACCCCATGTCCATATAGAATATTTCCTGGCAGAAAAGTATTGCGAGAGTACCGGCAAATGCTTAACCCAGTGGCTTTAGCATTTTCAGTGGGAAAAAAATAAGCCTGCACGTGGATTTTGTTTCTGTGACAACAATAAACAGCTAACAAAATCAGCTTATATGTATGCAGTAAAAAAGTACTCACCCTCAGTAAAAACCAAGTGTCTGGTCAATCTGCTATCACAAATGTTTTTTTTTTAACTCCATTGTGATTGACTGAGTGACAAATCAGCAATAAAATAAATATAAACACTCATCTCCTCCCAGTTGCCTTGAAGAGTCACTGCAGTGATGCCACAGCATCTTTCTGAAATCTTTAAGGATTTTCAACACACTGGCATCCAGAAAAAACAAACAAACAAACAAAACAAAACAAAAAAAAAACAGACAAGAACAAAAAAGCAACATGGACATGAGGCCTCCGTCAACCCAGGCAATATATAAAGTAGATAGCTAATTTAATAGCTTCAGTCACCCTTACATTTTAGCATATTCAACTGGGAAACGTCTTCAAGATTTAGTCTTTTTTTTTTTAGGATTGGGCACTAGCTGACTGAACAGAGCAGGTGAATCTGTACATGCTGGACTACTGACCTATAGACTGGGGTTCAAGACCATGTAGTACTGTAGCTTGACAGTGGTGACCAAGTGGTTAGTGCGCTTGGTTTCAGTGCGGAAGGTTCCCGGTTCAAACCCCACCCCTGCTACTTTTCTCCATGTGATGTGGAGTTGTGTCAGGAACATCATCCGGTGTAAAGCATGTGCCAAATCAACATGCAGCTCTATCTTGGATCTGCTGTGGCAACCCAGAGAGAAAAAAAACAAGGGAGCAGCCAAAGTGACGTCTTCGATTGTGATTCCTCACGCGTAAGTCACTTTGGACAAAAGTTTTAGCTAAATGAATGTAACCTTGTGTTGAGTGTTATTTTACTGGTATGTAGCAGCAAAATTTCCTTCTTTATTTATTCTCTTGTTATATTATTATCTAATTTGTGTGCAATTACCCTATTTTAGTCTTTTTTTCCCCTTTTTATTTCCTGGTTTTGGGAGGTCCTGCAACATATACTCCAGTGGGAGTAGTACACAAAAAAATCATGTTCATCAATAATAATCATAATAAGTATTTATATAGGACTTTTCCAGGAATCAATGTACTAATCAAAAGAAACTTCAATGACAGGAGAATTAATGACAGTCATAAAAGTACACTACAACAATGCACAAACATTTAAAATTAGATTAGATTAGACAGAACTTTATTAATCCCTTGGGGAGACTCCCTCAGGGAAACTGAGGTTCCAGCAGCATTGTATAGCAGCACACAGGGTAAGAAGCACACAGAGCATCAAAAGTGAAAAAAAAGGTAAATGGACTCCATTTACATAGTCCTTTCCCATCTGCATCAGATGCTCAAAGCGCTTTACAATTATGTCTCACATTCACCCATACACACTCACACTGATGTCAGGGTGCTGCCATGCAAGGCGCTCACTATACACTGGGAGCAACTCGGGGATTAAGGACCTTGCCCAAGGGCCCTTAGTGACTGTCTCAAGCCCAACGCTTAACCACTAGACCATCATCTATCTCCCCTAACCACTAGAAAAAGAACAAAACAATTTGCAAATATAAATATAAATACAAATACACAATATAAATACAAGACATGCTCACTACTGGTTTACTGGCTATTACTGCTCCTCTCCTTCCCGTCCTCTGTCTTCCTGTTACTCCTCCTCCCCCTGAGTGAGAAGTTGTACAGTCTGATGGTCTGAGGGACAAAGGAGTTTTTCAGTGTGTTGGTCCTGCACTTGGGAAGGAGCAGTCTGTGGCTGAAGAGGCTCCTCTGGTTGCTGATGACGATGTGCAGAGGGGGACTGACATCGTCCATAATGTCCAGCAGTTTATCCAGTGTTCTCTTCTCTGTCACCGTCACCAGAGAGTCCAGCTTCATGCCAACCATAGAGCCAGGCTGCCTGATTAATTTGTCCAGCCTGGATGTGTCTCCCCACAGCACGCCACAGTGTAAAAGAGGACACCGGCTACTATGGATTGGTAGAACATCCACAGGAGTCTCCTACAGATGTTAAATCAATCAATCAATCAATCAATTTTATTTATATAGTGCCAAATCACAACAAACAGTTGCCCCAAGGCGCTTTATATTGTAAGGCAAGGCCATACAATAATTACGTAAAAACCCCAACGGTCAAAACGACCCCCTGTGAGCAAGCACTTGGCGACAGTGGGAAGGAAAAACTCCCTTTTAACAGGAAGAAACCTCCAGCAGAACCAGGCTCAGGGAGGGGCAGTCTTCTGCTGGGACTGGTTGGGGCTGAGGGAGAGAACCAGGAAAAAGACATGCTGTGGAGGGGAGCAGAGATCAATCACTAATGATTAAATGCAGAGTGGTGCATACAGAGCAAAAAGAGAAAGAAACACTCAGTGCATCATGGGAACCCCCCAGCAGTCTAAGTCTATAGCAGCATAACTAAGGGATGGTTCAGGGTCACCTGATCCAGCCCTAACTATAAGCTTTAGCAAAAAGGAAAGTTTTAAGCCTAATCTTAAAAGTAGAGAGGGTGTCAGTCTCCCTGATCTGAACTGGGAGCTGGTTCCACAGGAGAGGAGCCTGAAAGCTGAAGGCTCTGCCTCCCATTCTACTCTTACAAACCCTAGGAACTACAAGTAAGCCTGCAGTCTGAGAGCGAAGTGCTTTATTGGGGTGATATGGTACTATGAGGTCCCTAAGATAAGATGGGACCTGATTATTCAAAACCTTATAAGTAAGAAGAATTTTAAATTCTATTCTAGAATTAACAGGAAGCCAATGAAGAGAGGCCAATATGGGTGAAATATGCTCTCTCCTTCTAGTCCCCGTTAGTACTCTAGCTGCAGCATTTTGAATTAACTGAAGGCTTTTCAGGGAACTTTTAGGACAACCTGATAATAATGAATTACAATAGTCCAGCCTAGAGGAAATAAATGCATGAATTAGTTTTTCAGCATCACTCTGAGACAAGACCTTTCTAATTTTAGAGATATTGCGTAAATGCAAAAAAGCAGTCCTACACATTTGTTTAATATGCGCATTGAATGACATATCTTGATCAAAAATGACTCCAAGATTTCTCACAGTATTACTAGAGGTCAGGGTAATGCCATCCAGAGTAAGGATCTGGTTAGACACCATGTTTCTAAGATTTGTGCGGCCAAGTACAATAACTTCAGTTTTATCTGAGTTTAAAAGCAGGAAATTAGAGGTCATCCATGTCTTTATGTCTGTAAGACAATCCTGCAGTTTAGCTAATTGGTGTGTGTCCTCTGGCTTCATGGATAGATAAAGCTGGGTATCATCTGCGTAACAATGAAACTTTAAGCAATGCCGTCTAATAATACTGCCTAAGGGAAGCATGTATAAAGTGAATAAAATTGGTCCTAGCACAGAACCTTGTGGAACTCCATAATTAACCTTAGTCTGTGAAGAAGATTCCCTATTTACATGAACAAATTGTAATCTATTAGATAAATATGATTCAAACCACCGCAGCACAGTGCCTTTAATACCTATGGCATGATCTAATCTCTGTAATAAAATTTTATGGTCAACAGTATCAAAAGCAGCACTGAAGTCTAACAGACCAAGCACAGAGATGACTCCACTGTCTGAGGCCATAAGATCATTTGTAACCTTCACTAATGCTGTTTCTGTACTATGATGAATTCTAAAACCTGACTGAAACTCTTCAAATAGACCATTCCTCTGCAGATGATCAGTTAGCTGTTTAACAACTACCCTTTTAAGAATTTTTGAGAGAAAAGGAAGGTTGGAGATTGGCCTATAATTAGCTAAGATAGCTGGGTCATGGCTTTTTAAGTAATGGTTTAATTACTGCCACCTTAAAAGCCTGTGGTACATAGCCAACTAATAAAGATAGATTGATCATATTTAAGATCGAAGCATTAAATAATGGTAGGGCTTCCTTGAGCAGCCTGGTAGGAATGGGGTCTAATAGACATGTTGATGGTTTGGATGAAGTAACTAATGAAAATAACTCAGACAGAACAATCTGAGAGAAAGAGTCTAACCAAATACCGGCATCACTGAAAGCAGCCAAAGATAACGATACGTCTTTGGGATGGTTATGAGTAATTTTTTTCTCTAATAGTTAAAATTTTATTAGCAAAGAAAGTCATGAAGTCATTACTAGTTAAAGTTAAAGGAATACTCGGCTCAATAGAGCTCTGACTCTTTGTCAGCCTGGCTACAGTGCTGAAAAGAAACCTGGGGTTGTTCTTATTTTGTTCAATTAGTGATGAGTAGTAAGATGTCCTAGCTTTACGGAGGGCTTTTTTTTATAGAGCAACAGACTCTTTTTCCAGGCTAAGTGAAGATCTTCTAAATTAGTGAGACGCCATTTCCTCTCCAACTTACGGGTTATCTGCTTTAAGCTGCGAGTTTGTGAGTTATACCACGGAGTCAGGCACTTCTGATTTAAAGCTCTCTTTTTCAGAGGAGCTACAGCATCCAAAGTTGTCTTCAATGGGGATGTAAAACTATTGACGAGATACTCTATCTCACTTACAGAGTTTAGGTAGCTACTCTGCACTGTGTTGGTATATGGCATTAGAGAACATAAAGAAGGAATCATATCCTTAAACCTAGTTACAGCGCTTTCTGAAAGACTTCTAGTGTAATGAAACTTATTCCCCACTGCTGGGTAGTCCATCAGAGTAAATGTAAATGTTATTAAGAAATGGTTCAGACAGAAGGGAGTTTTCAGGGAATACTGTTAAGTCTTCAATTTCCATACCATAAGTCAGAACAAGATCTAAGATATGATTAAAGTGGTGGGTGGACTCATTTACATTTTGAGCAAAGCCAATTGAGTCTAATAATAGATTAAATGCAGTGTTGAGGCTGTCATTCTCAGCATCTGTGTGGATGTTAAAATCGCCCACTATAATTATCTTATCTGAGCTAAGCACTAAGTCAGACAAAAGGTCTGAAAATTCACAGAGAAACTCACAGTAACGACCAGGTGGACGATAGATAATAACAAATAAAACTGGTTTTTGGGACTTCCAATTTGGATGGACAAGACTAAGAGTCAAGCTTTCAAATGAATTAAAGCTCTGTCTGGGTTTTTGATTAATTAATAAACTGGAATGGAAGATTGCTGCTAATCCTCCGCCTCGGCCCATGCTACGAGCATTCTGGCAGTTAGTGTGACTCAGGGGTGTTGACTCATTTAAATGACTGCGACCTCCTTAGAAAGTACAGCCTGCGCTGTACCTTCCTGTAGAGGTGGTTGGTGTGGGTTGGTGTAGTCCAGATTGCTGTCCAGCTACAGGCCAAGATACTTGTAGGAATCCACGGCATACACCTCAGCTCTCTGGATCAGAACTAGTCACGGTCTTGGTCTGGACTTCCCAAAGTCAATGACCAGCTCCTTTGTCTTTCATGGACAGATAAAGCTGGGTATCATCTGCGTAACAATGAAAATTTAAGCAATGCCGTCTAATAATACTGCCTAAGGGAAGCATGTATAAAGTGAATAAAATTGGTCCTAGCACAGAACCTTGTGGAACTCCATAATTAACCTTAGTCTGTGAAGAAGATTCCCTATTTACATGAACAAATTGTAATCTATTAGATAAATATGACTCAAACCACCGCAGCACAGTGACTGATTAAAAGAATCAAATGGACTTACATTGTTATTGCAGTGTTACCAACATTGTGGGCCAGGAATCCATGTTTATCTGAGGATTTCATTTGTCCACACTGCATCAAATAATTTATTTGTCCATTTTGCTTATTTTGGAATTCAACAGTGCTTATGTTTAGGGCTTTCTGCATAAATCCACTGTTCCCCTGTTGTGGGTCCGTGTCACTACACTTTCACAACAGAATCTGTAGTATTAGGGCTGAACCTCTTCAGGTGAGTGGAGATTATGTTTTTCTGACATTGCAAGTATTCTTTACTTCTGTTTGGAAGATGGGTATCATCCCAACAGAATTGAAGAAAGGACTTCTTGTCTCTCTTTGGAAAAGTAAGCGTGACTGCAACAACTACAGGGGTATTACACTGCCCTCCATGCACATTGACCCTCAAATACCCTCAGCACACTTGAGGGTATTTTCAACAGGATTCAGTGACACCTGTTTGCAACTCAGTGACCAGACTTGCTTGCCTTCATACCCATGAAGTCATCCCTCGACTGCATCCTACTCATTAAATGTTGAAGTGTTTTTGGTCCTACACCATCCTTTGATCTATACATTAGAGAAACTACAAAGATTGCCTTTTTCATCTATGTAATATTACAGTGGTTTGACCTATTCTATCAATGTCAGATGCAGAAATATTGATTTACGCCTTTGTGTCATCTAGAATTGTAGCGCAGAGTAAGTTCTACCAGAGGACTCAGATTTTAGTTGTCGCTCAGATTTGGTTAATTAACATCATCTTTATTCTGTAAACAAAACAGTTGTTTCCATTAGCCCTAACCAATTGGAACCTTGCACAGTCCTTAAAACATCAAAGCTCTCGCTCACCTCTCGCTCTTTACAGATCACTGTCAAGACATCCCTTCCTCCACCCCACTGGCACCAGTTGGCCCCCGTCCTCTGCCTGGGTGCAGGCTCCACCCCTGCTATTTCCACTGGCAAGATTCAAGATCATTTCAACTGTAATCTCTTTCATAATGGGACCATTGCCAAATCTAATTCAGATCTTGTTCCATAAAAATTGTCAATTTTAACTTGGCTTCTGAGTCCTTATGGTAGAACTGCAGTTGAGGTTTCTTCCTATTATGAAAAAAAATGTATGAAGGAGTTTTTCCTGACCACTGTCACCACTGTGCTTGCTCATGGGATGGGTAAGGTTTAAACCTTGCTCAAATGTGATGCCTTGGCATTGTATAAATAAACTGAAAGCAACTGAATTGAAAAAAAAAATATTGAGTAATCCTACCAACAACCCCCCCCCCTCAAAAAAAAAACCAACAACAACAACAAAACAGAAACATAGGCTAAGTGATAATCTCACATCTCAATCAATCAATCAATCAATCACTTTTATTTATATAGCGCCAAATCACAACAAACAGTTGCCCCAAGGCGCTTTATATTGTAAGGCAAGGCCATACAATAATTATGCAAAAACCCCAACGGTCAAAACGACCCCCTGTGAGCAAGCACTTGGCGACAGTGGGAAGGAAAAACTCCCTTTTAACAGGAAGAAACCTCCAGCAGAACCAGGCTCAGGGAGGGGCAGTCTTCTGCTGGGACTGGTTGGGGCTGAGGGAGAGAACCAGGAAAAAGACATGCTGTGGAGGGGAGCAGAGATCAATCACTAATGATTAAATGCAGAGTGGTGCATACAGAGCAAAAAGAGAAAGAAACACTCAGTGCATCATGGGAACCCCCCAGCAGTCTACGTCTATAGCAGCATAACTAAGCGATGGTTCAGGGTCACCTGACCCAGCCCTAACTATAAGCTTTAGCAAAAAGGAAAGTTTTAAGCCTAATCTTAAAAGTAGAGAGGGTGTCTGTCTCCCTGATCCGAATTGGGAGCTGGTTCCACAGGAGAGGAGCCTGAAAGCTGAAGGCTCTGCCTCCCATTCTATTCTAGAATTAACAGGAAGCCAATGAAGAGAGGCCAATATGGGTGAGATATGCTCTCTCCTTCTAGTCCCCGTTAGTACTCTAGCTGCAGCATTTTGAATTAACTGAAGGCTTTTCAGGGAACTTTTAGGACAACCTGATAATAATGAATTACAATAGTCCAGCCTAGAGGAAATAAATGCATGAATTAGTTTTTCAGCATCACTCTGAGACAAGACCTTTCTAATTTTAGAGATATTGCGTAAATGCAAAAAAGCAGTCCTACTTATTTGTTTAATATGCGCTTTGAATGACATATCCTGATCAAAAATGACTCCAAGATTTCTCACAGTATTACTAGAGGTCAGGGTAATGCCATCCAGAGTAAGGATCTGGTTAGACACCATGTTTCTAAGATTTGTGGGGCCAAGTACAATAACTTCAGTTTTATCTGAGTTTAAAAGCAGGAAATTAGAGGTCATCCATGTCTTTGTGTCTGTAAGACAATCCTGCAGTTTAGCTAATTGGTGTGTGTCCTCTGGCTTCATGGATAGATAAAGCTGGGTATCATCTGCGTAACAATGAAAATTTAAGCAATGCCGTCTAATAATACTGCCTAAGGGAAGCATGTATGAAGTGAATAAAATTGGTCCTAGCACAGAACCTTGTGGAACTCCATAATTAACCTTAGTCTGTGAAGAAGATTCCCCATTTACATGAACAAATTGTAATCTATTAGATAAATATGATTCAAACCACCGCAGCGCAGTGCCTTTAATACCTATGGCATGCTCTAATCTCTGTAATAAAATTTTATGGTCAACAGTATCAAAAGCAGCACTGAGGTCTAACAGAACAAGCACAGAGATGAGTCCACTGTCCGAAGCCATAAGATCATTTGTAACCTTCACTAATGCTGTTTCTGTACTATGATGAATTCTAAAACCTGACTGAAACTCTTCAAATAGACCATTCCTCTGCAGATGATCAGTTAGCTGTTTTACAACTACCCTTTCAAGAATCTAAATATGAAATGCTATATTTATTTAATTGGGTTATGTTAACAGGTCTGACAAAACTTGTTTAAAAGGGAAGTATAATATACAATTAACTGTCACAATTCATGAAAAAGTCCTCCATTTAAACAACCATCTTTTGTGGGAAATGTTGACATAATTGAGCAAACTTGAGTTAGTTCTGCCAGATAACTTGAACTGTTTGCTACATCTACCTGCCTGTTAACCCCCAAAACGTGAATCAGCTTAAAATCGTGAATTATCCGCAAACTGTTTATTGCAAAACGTGAATGCTGAAAAATATCTCCCAAAACGTGTACGCGGGTCTCACAAAACATGAATATCATTATTAATAAACACATTTTTTTTTTCATTTTAAGTTGTTTATGGATCAGTTTACAGATCAGTTACTGCAGGAAATCTTGATTGCAAACCCTGTGACCACAAAAATGATCTTTTTTTTTTGGTGGGGGTGGGGTCAGGACAGCCGGTGAGGTGCGGAGGTGATCCGAGCAGCTGTCACTTCTGTTGTCAAGCGCCCGGCCCCGCTTGGTGTATCCCGTTCCAGGGACATTGTGATCAGGTGAGGACTTTGACTGGGACGGCCCACCTGTCAAACTCACAGAGGACAGAAACCTCCCCCTCCAGTAAACGGCTCAATAGTCTTAAGAGAAACACTGTAGAAAAACAAACAACACGAGTTTCTAACCTCAGGAAGGTAGACAACGAGCTACAACCTTATTATCCATATGCGCCGTCCTCTGAGCTGGAAAAATAACATTAATCTGAACGAGCAGGTGGCAGAGAAACGGAAGTGTAGACACCAGACACTAAAACAAGACACAAACGTTCAATTTTTGCTCATTTTTCTAAACTGAGTGCTCTAGTACCCCACTGATGTGTGCAAAAAATTTGTGTGTGTGTGTGTATATATATATTATACAAATAATGGATGGTAAGGAGTCCAACATAGAGAAAGTTATAGCCTCGTCCAATATAACTTTTCTTCATCTAATATTTCTCTATGTTGGACTCCTTACCATCCATCAATTGTTATGTTCTCCACCCCCATCCCAAATTAAGCAAACAACAAAGAGTCAAGTAAATTAGATCAATTTATTTTGTTGTGAACAGCATGTGATTGATTCTGATGCGATGAATGCTTCTAAAACATCAGTAGCGTGCTTGTCTACATTCTTAGTGTTTTTGGCATCCTTGGAGTTCAATATTTCCACCAGTTCCTCCTCTGTGAACTCAGCAAACCTCGCTGGCAGACAATTTTCTGCTGTTGTTGACGTGTTTGTTGCCATTTTTTCAACCAGCATCTGTCAGCTAGTTCCTGACCTTTGTATGCCGCGCTCTGATTGGCTAGCTGTTGGCAGTAAGCTCTAACGCTATTGGTCAGTGGGAACCGATCCAATATAGCTTTTGGTCCTAGCCTTTTTGGATCCTTTTGGATCCAACATAACTTTCTGATGCCAAGCATGCCAAAATACAGGTAAATGATGGACAGAAAGGCTAAGCTGTGATTGGCTATTGCAATCTATCTATCTATCTATCTATCTATCTATCTATCTATCTATCTATCTATCTATCTATCTATCTATCTATCTATCTATCTATCTATCTATCTATCTATCTATCTATCTATCTATCTATCTATCTATCTATCTATCTATCTATCTATCTATCTATATATATGAATGATATGTGGGACATGTCATTTTGTGAGACCCTTGTTCACATTTTGGGAGATCTTTTTTCAGTATTCACGTTATATTACATATATAGTATTACACACACACACACACACACACACACACACACACACACACACATATATATATATATATATATATATATATATATATATATATATATATATATATATATATATATATATATATATATATGAATGATGTGAATGATATGAATGAATAATATTCACATTTTGTGAGACCCTTGTTCACATTTTGGGAGATATTTTTTCAGTATTCATGTTTTGCAATGAACAGTTTGTGAATAATTCACGATTTGCAGCTGATTCATGTTTTGGGGGTTAACACACCCTGTTCACTTACAGTAATTACCACGTCTCCTACTAGAACACATTATTATGTGAGCTTCTAAAGTCCCCTCTATTGGACTATTTAAGATGTAAATTTTCTTCTCTCCCGCTCTGCCTGTCAAATGCTGCTGTTCCACCCAGACTCCACCCCACCATCCATCTATGGGCTCTGATTCAGAATGAAATGTGTATATCTCATCATCACTCCCTGCAGGGAGTGACATGATCAGAGCCTAGTCGCCAAACACAAGCTATGTGCTGCCGTTGCAATCAGTATTCTTCTTATCCCTGGATACTGTAGCATCAATTGACAAGTACATTAACTGAAAGATGAAAGCTGTGGAACTAATTATAAAAACCTTGTTTTTTAGCAGCTGGATGGTGACTATTGTGAAAATGTGCTGTGGTGCTTTCTTTCTTATGCACTTTGCTTTATATTTTTTCACAATCAGGGTCACTGCTTCTTTACCAGGTGAGGTAGAAAACATGTTTCTATGGCAACTGCATACCCAACCAGACCATTTGTGTCTGGGTACATTTGCCAATACTGTAAGAAAGTTTAGATCAGAGACTGACATCAGCAGAGGTCTGACACCAACACTGAAATGTTACTGTGGTTCCTAAAAGTAATTCAGGCGGGATGTGCTGCTGATGAACAGAGTGGGCAGACATGTGTTAAAGTAAAAAACCCCCCCACACTCCATTTATCCTTCAAAAACAACTGTCTTCTTGACACTTTTGCACATGAATGAGCTGTTACCAGGTAACAACATGAGAGGAAAGGACATGGAGAAGAAGCAAGGCAGGATTTAAAAAGTGCTGAAGGAAAGCTACTTATATCCTGGAGACCAGTGGACAAAACAGCAGCTTAGCAGCATGTTAGTACTCCCCTCTGGGAGTGTGTGTGATGGATACATCGACCTCACAAATTTGTGTCACAATGTAACAGCTGGACATGTGCAATATAAAGGAGAATTGTAATTACAGGAAATGTATTAATGTTGGCCCTGCAATAGGCTGGGGGCCTGTCCAATGTGTACCTCACTGGGATATACTCCAGGGCCCCCGTGAAGATTAACTGCAATAAGCGGGTTCAGAAAACGAATGAATGAATATGTCAAAGTTTCCCCCAATCACATTACTGCACTGCCATCATACATTTAAAGCAAAGTCCTACAAAGGCTGAAGCAAACAAGTTCAAAACACACTCAATGGCGCTCTGACCTCTTTAGTAGCTATAGCACCATCCTCTGGTGAACTAGAAGCAGTGTTGCCACAGTAACTGAAAAGTTACTTTATACAGTTGCATTTTACATTGTTACAGCTACTTCTGTAGCAGCTGCGGACAACTTAACAGCAGCGGCTGAATGCAACAAATAAACTAACTAGTAATCTAACTTGGCTATTTTTTAAGATTGAGTACTTTGAAAAGTAACTATTAGCTACTTTGCTGATTATTCACTCTTAAGGGCTCCTTCACACAAATTTGGTCCATTTGCACATAAAGTGTGCATGAAGCAGGAATCGTATGCAAAACATGTAGAATCGTAGCTGCTTTTAACACCTCATACACCTGTTGCTACAACTATTTGCACACACCAGCAGCTGAAAGACAGAGTGTGTGCTGTCGGAGGCCATTGAACCCTCTCGCAGCAGGTGCCGTCCAAATTCCAACTGACACCCACAAACATCTAACACCGCTCGCATGACACTTAGAAAATGTGTGGCTCGTCGCACTATCATCACGAAAACAGTCTGCAGACAATCACTGTTGAGGTGGATTCGAAATTTGTCTGTGTCCCACAACTGTGAAGTTGCCAAGTGCACATGTGGCGTGTCAGTGTCGGCGCCCCCACAACACATCTGTGCGTGTGTTTGTGCCCCCCACGCAGTCGAGGCATCTCTCATCTGATCACAGAGTGACATCTTGGTCTGTGCGCTGACAGGACAGGCGTGGCTGGCTGCCAACAGCTGTTGAGACATTGCCAGTCCTGGCCATCACAGCTACAGCACGCGTCACGTGTTTTGGCGGACACTGACTGGAGCACCGCAGGGATGTGTGAGCTCACCTGTCCTTTTTACTTTATATACTAATGAGTGTTCAGCCAAGCACCCTGGGAACTATATTTTTAAATATTCAGATGACTCAGCACTTCTGTGCTTGCTTCAACAGAATGATGATTTGAATATCTATCATTCAGAGGTGAGGCAGTTTGTTGAGTGGTGTGATTCCAGTTACCTTACTTTAAATGTTAAAAAGACAGAGGAAGTCATTTTTGATCCAAAGTTAGTTGGCAATCACAACCCTGTAATTATACACCAGCAACCAATCACACAGGTGCAATCATACAAATATCTTGGTGTCTGTATAGACAGTTCCCTTACATGGAATATTCATGTTGACTGGTTATGTTCCCGCTTGAATCAACGACTCTATTTTCTACGGCGTTTGCGTTTTCATGGAGTCGACCAAAAAATGATGTTACTGTTTTATCAGGCAGTTCTTGAAAGCATTCTAAGATATGGCATAACCACTTGGTTTGGGAACCTTCCTGTGTCCCTAAGATCAAAATTAAACTACCTTGTTCTTACAGCAATGAAAATCATTGGTCTGAAACAGTATAACAATCCTCAGTCAATTTTTGATCAGTGCGTGATGAAGCAAGTGGACAGAATTCTTTCTGACTCCTCCCATGTTCTGCACACGCAATACGAGTTGCTACCATCGGGCCGGTGTTTCAGAGTCCCCCATTGCAGACTGAATAGATATAGGAACTCTTTTGTTCCTATATCAATCATAGCCCTTAATAAATATCATAATAAACACCGCTAACAATCAGGCACATTAGGAGGTTTTAGTATTTGTATGTTTATTTATTTATTTATTATTATTCTTTCTTTATTTTCATTTATTGTTATGAACTGTTTATGTCTTGTTCTGTATCTTTGTATGGGTCATGATTTTTGAGAAGCCCAAGACAACTTTCCCCATGGGGACATTAAAAGTATGTATGTATGTATGTATGTATGTATGTATGTATGTATGTATGTATGTATGTATGTATGTATGTATCTATCTATCTATCTATCTATCTATCTATCTATCTATCTATCTATCTATCTATCTATCTATCTATCTATCTATCTATCTATCTATCTATCTATCTATCCATCTATCTACATGCGCATGTGTGCGCTTGTGTGGAAATATATATAAAAACATATATCGCTTTTGCGATGGAAGGGGAAATGGTCCATCAGTCCATTTGGACATGCAGCAGGCGATCTGAATGCCACGTCTGACAGGACACGCGGGTCGGGCAGTGAGGGCTGTGAGTGGTGCGCCGCAGGACCAGGACAACCCAACAGTATGACAAATACACCACTTTCAGTCACGCATCAGCAGAAATATGCCATACAAAACGCTGTTCGGTCAGTTATCACACAGCTTTTTTCTTTTTTAGAAAATACATTTATCTGCTTGTTGATTTTAGCCATTTCATGCTCCTTTTCCAAGACAGTGATTGTAGCACAGTGGTAAAGTTTCTGTCTGGCAATCAGAGCATGCAGGTTTGAATCCCATGGCATGTTTTTCTTTTTATTTAACCAGGGTTATTTAAAGACAGGCTTCTGTATTGTGTCCCCTTTTATGTATTATTTATATCAACCCAGTTATATTCACTAATTATACAGCTGGTTTTTATTTTATTTTCCTCCACATCAGCAGCACGATGTGGTGCATCTTGTCCCATGGAACACAAAGCGAGCAGCTGCAGCAGCTCACACTGTGTTCCTGCTCGAACAACACCGTTGCGTGTATGAACCGTCCTACCGGCATCAAGCAAGCCTGCCCATTGGTGCAATGTTTCGTGGTGCGCTCATGCGAGCTCTACCGCCGTGAGTCGCCCTGAGTTGTACGTGTTCGCACTATGTGTAAAGGGGCCCTAAGAGTAATCAAGTTAGATTATTAGTTACCTTATTAGGTACATTACGTATTACTTACAAGTTGTCAGCAGCTGCTAATATAGTAATTGCATAAAGCTGCTAATGAAGTAACTCTGTAAAGTAATTTAAAAAAGTCCATTTTCAAAGTAACTGTGGCAACAACTGAAAGTCCATTTAAGAAAAACCAAACTGGGTTCAAATTGGGTTCCATTCAAGAAAATTATCCAGTAAATTATTCAATGCAAAGTCAAACTGGTGCTGAATGAAAAAGAGCTGTTTCTTCCAGGTCCCAGAAAACAGCACAACCTGTGGCGCAAACAGTGAAGGCATCACTAAATTACGCAAAACTAGACCTGTAGTTTTCCACCTCAATACAAGAAGATAAACAACAATACAGAAGTCAAGTGTGTTTGTTGGTCTCCTAAAAAAAAACCCATTTTGCATAGTGTTTTGGCACGTCCCCTGAATTTTAGGTAAAGTTTGGTGGCACAGCAAAGAAACATAAGCTGTACACAAAACATGGCCAAGGAGATGCATGTAAGAGCCTGAAAAATTCAACATGTCCCTGAGCAACATTTAATGCTAAAGTGTCGGTAGGAGCTCTGGAATGTCAGCCGGTACATTTACAGACTCGTGTGTTTATGGTTGTGAGACTTGGACCCTAACCAGTGATCTAAGGAGAGGACTGGATGTCTTTGGTACTCGGCCTCTTCAGAGAATCCTGAGGTACCGCTGGAATGACTCTGTGTCAAATGATCGGTTACTTAGGTAGACTCCACTGAGGAAGATCAGTTTCATTGTGAAGGAACATCAGCTATGGCATTCTGGACATGTGGCATGTCTCTCTGTGCATGATCCACCATACAGATGTGTCAGTGTTGAGGACCACAGTGCCTGGAGAAGGCCAAGAGGACACCCACATTGCACCTGCTGCAGCAGATAGATGGTTATTTTCAGGAGTGATGGTTGGTAGCCATATAACCTCTACTGTAGAGAACTTCATGCATCAATGTGTGTCCATGGAGATTAACATGAAACAATACATTGTGGCTCTCATGATGCGAGGATCATGATGGCAAGGTGATGATGACACAGACAACAAGAAGAATTTGGGGATCAGTGTCCAACCAGTAGACAGGGACCAAACCACTGACCCTGTATTTAACAGACAACCCACTCATCCATCTGAATCACATTCACCCATTCATAGCTCATGGACAGCTACTGAAGCATTTTGTTATGTGTCGGACGCAGCTCGGAGAACCGACCAGCGTTTGAAGGACCCAGTATGAAATAAGCAGAGCACGGTACAAAGGCTAACTGAATTTAATACATAACAGTGATAATAACAAAAAGGTGCGGCCTGGCGTGGTGCGCTCCCAGCAGCGCTAACGGTCCGGAGCCAGAAGCTGTTTCGGACCCAAGGACCCCGCCGACACCCCCCAGGTGGCCGCAACAACCGAGTCTGTGAAAGAAGGAACCATTATGTGAGTCCACACTCTACACACAGAACACTTAAAGGTGTACAAACAGCAAACACTTCCTGGCTTGATTGCTGATCAGCTTCCCAACCTGCAGGCATGGAACATCCAGTTCACAAAACTCCACCGCAGTGGAAGCTGATACATGACTAACAAACAGCTCAATACAATAAGGTGTGAGGGACACCACATTTACTGACTGTATAACTGTTAGTCACAAAATCTAACGTACCTCAGGAAGTGTGCTGACGAGCGTGAGACCTCACCCCCTCCTCTTTCACAGACTGTGCATCAAACCTGGACGTTCTCAGCATCCGCTGTTGATGAGATGGCTCCCAAGACGACGATCTCACCCGTCTGGTCACAAGGTCGAGTCTCTGGCAAATACACACTGTGCACTCCAGTCTTAAATGCCAACATGTTCCAATCCATCCAGATGCACCACAGCTGTGAGTCCTGACGAGTCGCAGGTGATCAGGGTGAGGTCCTGACAGCCTCAGCAACACAGCCACTCAGTCCCAAACGCAAGCCACCTGGGAGGAAAAACAAAAAACAGAAACAAACCGGCAGCCAGGCCCCCCCAGCCATATAACAGTACCCCACCCTCACGGGAAGCCTCCCGGCGACCACACACACCTGGCCCAGGAGAAACACCCCCCTCCAGGGACCATGGCTGGAAACCGCGTCTGCGTTCATCCTCCAACAGACTGGTTGAACTGGCTGCATCTTTGCCCTTGTTTCTGACAGTCTCTTAGCACAGGTGTGGCCAGGAGTTCTTACACCTGTGCGGTCAGCCTTTATCCAAACATGTGTGATTAGTCATAAAACAAAACAACCAAAACACCCCCCCCTCCCCAGGGGACCGTCCCATCAAACCCCAGGGAAGGGGAGAAAGGAAAAACAACCCAAACTTGAGCTCACAAACAAAAATGCCAAAATACCCCCCCCCCCCCCCCCCCAGAGGACCGTTCCATCAACCCCAGGGAAGGGGAGAAAAGAAAAAACCCAAACTTGAGCTCACAAACAAAAATGCCAAAATACCCCCCCCCTCCTCCCCCCAAACAACACGTAGGGACCAACACCCCCCAGAGGGCCACCCGCCAGCTCCAGGAGTAATAACCACGGCCGAGGTCCCTCTGGGATCCAACGTCACCCACGGGGACTACCAGTGCCTCCCAGAGGACCACTCGTCAACCCCAGGAGACGCTTCCCCTCATGACCAAATGACCCAGCCCCGGCCGTCCACGGCTAGATGGACCCAACGCCCTTTCCCCCCCAGAGGACACCACAGTCAAACCCTGAGGGCGGAAACTGGGGGGGGAAAACAAAAAGACACCCCAAACCCCCCCCTCCCCTCCCGGGTGCAGAGGCTACCTGGGAAACGCCCAGCACAACCTAACTGCACCCCTCCAGCAATGCCGACACTACGGCACACCCGGCTGGAGTCAGAGGAGAAGAGAGGGCATAACAAAAAACAAAGAGAAAAAACAACCCAAGTACCACCCCATCACCCCCCAGGGGACCGTTCCATCTAACCCTGGGGATGTGAAACAAAAAGAAATAAAAGAAAAAACAAACAGACCAACACACAGTTGTTTGGGTCCTTTTTTTTTTTTTTTTTTTTTTTTTTGTTCTTTGTCAGACAGGCTGCAGGGTCACAACCCCAGACAAATAGTGGACAACAAAAAAATAAAATCCCACACAAAAACCAACTCAAAAAACACCCACACAAAATGAACTAACACAAAACAAATCAGTGAGTTATACCGTCAAGCTCAACCAAATGGAACACACCTGTTCCTACTCAAGAGCTTGACGGTAACGTGATTCAGTCACCACAAGGGGGAACCAGAGTGCAAAAAATGAAAAAACCCCTTTGGCGACAGAAAAAACAAACGAGCTGCTCTTATGTGCGCAGCTGAGTGCAACACACAACCAAAATGTGCTCAACTAAATAACGCCGGAGCTGATACAACAGACGCAGTAGTTACCTTTGTCCGGGGAAACGGGGCTACGACTGTAACACAGGAAGCCCAGCGACCCGTGCTAACAGAGCTCCGCCGTGCGCGTGAACCCATTACAAACGCACTCTTGCAGCTCCCGTTTACACCTCTTATCCGGTCGGAGTGTGACGCGAAGCCGTCGCCAGTCACACTCCACCACGACCCACGGATAAGGCACAACACAGGAACACGGCTGCAAGAGAGCACAAATCAGTATCCAGTAATGGGTCTCAAACACGCACCTTCCGGGCGGAGAGCCCCGCAACTGATCCGGATAACCACTGAACGTCTGCTGCCGCCTTCCCGGCGCGTTACCGTCTCTGCTACCACTGGGTCCGTGATGTTTGGCCAGAGACTACTGTTATGTGTCGGACGCAGCTCGGAGAACCGACCAGCGTTTGAAGGACCCAGTATGAAATAAGCAGAGCACGGTACAAAGGCTAACTGAATTTAATACATAACAGTGATAATAACAAAAAGGTGCGGCCTGGCGTGGTGCGCTCCCAGCAGCGCTAACGGTCCGGAGCCAGAAGCTGTTTCGGACCCAAGGACCCCGCCGACACCCCCCAGGTGGCCGCAACAACCGAGTCTGTGAAAGAAGGAACCATTATGTGAGTCCACACTCTACACACAGAACACTTAAAGGTGTACAAACAGCAAACACTTCCTGGCTTGATTGCTGATCAGCTTCCCAACCTGCAGGCATGGAACATCCAGTTCACAAAACTCCACCGCAGTGGAAGCTGATACATGACTAACAAACAGCTCAATACAATAAGGTGTGAGGGACACCACATTTACTGACTGTATAACTGTTAGTCACAAAATCTAACGTACCTCAGGAAGTGTGCTGACGAGCGTGAGACCTCACCCCCTCCTCTTTCACAGACTGTGCATCAAACCTGGACGTTCTCAGCATCCGCTGTTGATGAGATGGCTCCCAAGACGACGATCTCACCCGTCTGGTCACAAGGTCGAGTCTCTGGCAAATACACACTGTGCACTCCAGTCTTAAATGCCAACATGTTCCAATCCATCCAGATGCACCACAGCTGTGAGTCCTGACGAGTCGCAGGTGATCAGGGTGAGGTCCTGACAGCCTCAGCAACACAGCCACTCAGTCCCAAACGCAAGCCACCTGGGAGGAAAAACAAAAAACAGAAACAAACCGGCAGCCAGGCCCCCCCAGCCATATAACACATTTCTTATCAAATTTAACAAGAGTCATCAGGAAATTACATATTCCCCCCCCCTCAAACACTACTAAACTACTGTAATTATTAAGACAAGTTGCTGAACAGGGGTGTTTGCAGATGAAAGTCCAAGTCTTTCGTGTTCTGGTGCTTCCAGTCTTACTGTATAGTTATGAAATATGGGCCCTAACCAGCAACTAAAGGCAGCAACTCTCATGTTTTTGGGACAAAGGGTATATGGGTACTTGTGTAATGACTTTGTGCCAAACAAACAGTTACTTAGTAAGACTTGGATGAGGTACATTGTAAGGGTACATCCATGCAAACACCATGTAGTTCTGATCTTGAAATAATGCACATTTGCCTCATTGCTGAGGACAGCAGCAACTAAAAGACAGCCAAGGGCATGTCCACATATGGACAGCACAGTGACTTAATGCTTAGCACTGTTACCTCACAGCAAGAAGGTCCTGGATTGCTTTCCACCTGGTCCATTCTGTATTTCCTCTGGGTGCTCTGTCTTCCTCCCACATCCAAAGACATGCAGATTAGGTGAATTGGAAACTTTAAATCGACCATAGATATATTTTGAGTGCACATGTGTAGTGATGCGTAAGCATCACAGGACTAAGCGTGAACTCCCAACTGTGCTGCCGGCATGGGGTGCAAAGCATTAAATGAATATTCGTCCAAAACATGTCCAAACTGCAGATCTTCCTGTAGGCTAAGGAGGACCTGATGCCCTCAACAGCGTGGATAATCGACGGGTCGGACTGGGCCGCACCAGTCATCTCAGTGCAGTGCTCAGCCGCTTAAAAATCCTTTTTTTTGGGTCAGTTTACCGTTAAGATTTATTTTCGTCATGAGCCAAAAGCTGAATGACAGATCACTATGAGCACTGATCATGAATAGATAGAGCACTGTGACGTTAATAAAGTTTTTTCCACTTTTAAAATAAGTATTTTCCTTTTTGTCTGTGGGTGGACAAAGCAGCGGCAGGACAGAAAACACACCCAGAGCACCGTATTACACCAAGGGACACCCATTCATCTTGGGACTCCGACGAGGGCGGTCGCATCTCCTCCACTCTCCCTTATCTCTGCTCTCTGCTTTAACCTTCAAGTCACTACTTCACCAGACTGTGAATTCCTCAAATTATATTGGATACTTGATCTATTGGACTACTATTGGATTAACCATGGAATTGATCAGCTGGTCTCTGAACGCTATTGACACCATCTTTTCTACAAGAAGGTCAGTACCGGGGGATCCTACCTGCCCAGATGGAATGTATCCTGCGGGCTATGTTCTCTACTCTTGGGGGTCGTGGCGTGTTTGCATGTTTTGCGCCATTCTCTATGGAGGATTTTGAGGATTTATTCATATTTGGTCTTATGGCAGCAGGGCTGGTACTTTCTGGCTTATGTGCTGCCCTGATCTACTGGAGAACTGGCAAGACGGCGGCATCAAGAACCACTCACTTGTCCATCATGATTAACGAGTTGGGCAAGGCAATGCATTCTCAGACTGCGATGACTCTTGAACTCAGACGCAAACTGGATGACATCTTGGAGCAGATGTGCACCTTGCAGATGAAGATGGAGGCCAGTGAATATTCTTAATTCATAATTGGGAATATTCTTAATTCATAATTGGGATTTGGTTGTTCAAGTGAAGATGTAAAAAGTGTTTTTCACTGCTCAAACCACAACACGGCAGGCTTATCAGCCTGAAGGACAAATTGCCCTGCTGTTTTCCTCCAGAGGAATGTCTTCGGCCTTGATGAACATTTGGCTGTTTATCTCAACTCACAAAGACAAACTGTTTCACAGGACTGACGTATGCTCCACTCCCTCTCCCCGCTCCCCTCCTACCCCCCATCACACACCGACGGTGGCGCGACTCAGGGTTGCTGCGTGACCTTCACCCACTTGCCTCAATTCGGATAACGGACTTCTTCAAATTTAGTGCACATAAACAATGTCAAATGTGTATGTGCTGTCTTTAATTCTGATGTGTGCCATTATTGCGGTAAACAAGTAATAATTGTGGACTAATTGCTGTCTGAGGTAATTGGAGTGTAAACATAATTTCTCCATTGTGAGATCAATAAAGTATATCTCATCTCATTTGTTCACAAACTATTTTCACAATAAGGAATTAAAGTATTTCCAAAACAAGGATGTCTTATTTGGACACCAGTGTCTCTGTAATGATGCATTCAGATGAAAGGAGGCAATAACTGGTGGATTAAAAGACTTCATTTACTCTGTGTGCGCAGGTCTGCTTCACATGAGGCAAATGTCCATTTTTGTTCATTAAATATAATGAAAATAGGATCTAACAGCTTTATTCCTGATTTGTTTCAGATGGAAATAACAGAGTTTGACAGAAACATTCAAATGTCTGTCAGGCTCGAGTCGGGTTAGGACAGGAATATGAGGCTTGAACCCAACTTTAATGCCCTCCAGATCCAAGACCGACTGCCCTGTTTAACAGACACTTTGGTCTACGATCAATTCAGAAGTTGTCTGAGAGCTGCTGGGAGAGATGAGCACAAGTCGAGTGACCAGAGACCTCGAAGTGCAGGCACAAAGTGCGAGACATTCACCTGGATACAGTGCACCTTTAACTCTTTCTAAACACCTGAAAAACATTGAGGTTTTTTTTATGATGACTGGAGCAGTACGCTTGAATGTTTTTGATGAATGAATGGAATGCTGCGTTTTTATAGCGTTCTGCAATCTGCCTAAGAACACTGAAAAGTCCACTGTTTTACCAGCTTCAATCCCAAACACAGCTATCATTTGTGCAAAGGACGTTTCAATCAAGACATTAAATATATTGTTGTACTACTGAATGATGACAAATATGTGTGCACAGTGTGTACAGGATTACAACTGACAGCGGAAATGTTCTCTAGTAAATATTGTCTTATTGTTCTGATTGTCACATCTGGGACATTTTTAAGGGAATTTGCTGCACCCCCAGGGTGTTCTACATGAGCGACTTGTGCAGTACTCAGTGTGCATGCACCAAACAATGCAACAACGGCCTGTTGATCGCAGGTGTGAGTGAGAGTGGGAATGTGTTTGTCCATCTACACGTAACTGTATGATGGACAGTCAGTCTGTCCTACAGCAAGACAGGCAGCACCTTCCTAAAGACTTGGACCTTTGTTCACCTGCAAAAACCACCAAACACTCTGTCCAGTGACCACATGACTCCATAAGCTCTTCCTAGGCGCCTTTTGATCTCAAAGGACGAGGACCCAGAGCCATGTATGTCACTGCCAAAATAAAGTGAATATCTCTATAAGTTTAACTTTTTCACCACATATAGATACACATCTGATGGCTGAGTCCAGGAAGTCATTAAAAGCTTGAATCTTAGTCTTGATCCAGGACAATCTCAAACCCAGACACTCTGATTGCTCATTCAGCTTGTGCTGCAATTAGAGTGTACACTGATTCTGCAAAGATCACAGCATCATCTGCAAAGTCACGATCAGTAAACCTTTCCATATCGAGCATGCACGTCACTGGTTTCCACAATCGTATCAGACCAAGATCAGCAAACCTTTCCTCACCAACAAAAGCATCCAAGTCAGTGGTTTCCACAGCCTGAGCCAGTGAACAGTGTGTCAGACCTTCATCTGTGTTCCAACACAGTTTGAAATTTGCATTTTCAGATGGAAAAAGGTAATTCTGTTTTTGCAAATTCCATCTTTCTCAGTAATGTTTAAATGATTGACAGCAAAAACGTAGCTCCACAAATACACACATGGACAAAATTATTGGTACCCTTTCATTAAAGAAAGAAAAACCCACAGTGATCACTGAAATAACTTGAAACTGACTAAAGTAGTGAATAAAAATTTCCTGAGAATTAACTAATGGAAAGCAGATATTGTTTTTGAATTGTGGTTCGAAAGAATCATAAAAAATAAAAAAAAAACTAATGAAACTGACCTGGACAAAAATGACGGTACCCTTAAATTCATATTTTGTTGCACAACCTTTTTAGGCCATGAGACAAGACCCTAAAATGTTCTTAGAAAAGGATTTTTGTAGCATAGACCTGGTAACTAAAACTATTCTTCCTTTTTATATGAAGATGAACATAGTGAACACATTTCAGCTTGTTACCACAAACAACACTTGCACATTTTTGAGAAAAATTACTTTATTGAAATTTAATAGGAAGTCATTGCTAAGGGGCATGGCTGTAGAGCAACCACTCATTTTGCAGTGAATACAAATTCAAAAATCACATTTTTCTTGAAATATACATTAATTAGATTTTTTTCATGCTGAGAACTGAGAAAAAAATAGCATAATTTACACAAAAAAATGTCAAATTAACCCCTTCCCACGTGCTACATAGTACACGACAAAACATAAAACAATTCATCTTGACAAGACCTGCTCTATGAAAGAGAATCAATTTCTTCATTTAGGTTACTCTATAGATTAGGTGAAAATTTTGTACTTTGAAATTTGTAGCAGCAGTTCAGATTGGTTAAAGAAGCATTGATATTTTATCTCGATCTTCTATGAAAAATTGCAAAGCCTGAAATTGCATTTCAAGACTTTGAATGCATGTTTCATTTTGCAAAATGACTTTTTACATTTACCATCTGCCAGGAATGTCTACTCATCTGATTCAACTTCACCTTCATCAGAATCTATCTCTTCATCCCCCAAATCCCTATCATCAGAGAAATGCTCCTCCTCTACCGGTGCATCTTTGTTTTCTCAGTCAGTGCAAGAGCAGAACTCTGTGCAACTTATTCTTGAAACAAGTGCATGATTTGGTGTGGCACTTATTCTTATTGCACTTGCAGTTTGCCAGCTCAAGAACTGAATCGGAGACTGGGAGAAGATCCATCCATTTAACCCAGAGGACACCATCATCAATTGTTCATCCATGGCTGTTTGGCGGTGGGATGCTTGGATTGGGATCAAGGCAGCGGTGATGAATGCCTGCCTGATAATTTGCACAAAGAAGATGCTTCTCCAAGGAATCTTTGTTGAGTGGCAGGGTGCTATCAATGTGTTTGCCAGTTTTAAAAAGAGCTGCCCTGACATCATTCACATGCTACAGATCTTTGACATACAGTGAGCAAACAAATTCCTCTGCTTTGCTGACCAAGCCCTCATCAACCTCCAACGTCCTCCCAACTTGGGAGAAGAAATCAACAAATTTGGGTTTCCCCAAAATCAGTTTGGTGGGCCTCACTTTCATAGACACTGTCACAGTCTGTGAAGGCATGTAGTCTTATCAAGGCCAATGGGGCCGAAGGATGAATTTCACTCAGATAGGAATGTATGGCACCAACATCTAATATTCGCCTTCTATTGCCGGTTCCTGTCTCAAACCACAGACAACAGTCCAAATCCTTGAACTTTGCAGTGCACAGAATCAGTACATCTGTGTCAGGGGACTGAATTACTATGGAGTTCGCTGTCTCCCTGGCCTGAAGTAGTAGGTGGGTGTCTGCCTCTTCATGAGAGCATTTCAGCTCTTCAACTTCTACAATTGTGAGGGAGGATGAGGTGCCAGCAAAACAGATTTTGTGGCAGGTGTCTGAATGGCCAGTGAAGAGAGTAAAGGAGTGTCCCCGGCCATCTTGTACCCATGATTTGATAAAGAACTCAATGAGAAGCTCCTTGTTTGTCCCACAGTACTTCTTCCACTGAGCAGGTACTTTTTGACCCTCTGAAAAAATCTCAGTGGCCCTCAAATGTGAAGCAGACTGAACCTTATCCCTGCGATCCCTCTTTGCATTCTTGATGCTGACTGTTGGGTACTGGTCTGTAACAAGATGAACCGTCTTTGCAGAGCTCTCCCTGGCAAATTTTGGCACCTTCTTCAGGTACAGTGTTGCAAATTCCCCAAAGGTCTTTGGAATCTCTCTGAGGCTGATGCTCTAAAGGACGGCCATCGCATCAAGTATCCAAACTGAATTGGGTGGGACTCTATTGGCAACAGATGATGACGTTTTGTCCTCCAGGTGATGGCGCAGATTTGCCTTGTGCGTCTCCATGAGGCCTCCATCTGGATACGATAAAGCCAAGGGCATGGGTCCCAGGGTGTAAGCCACTAACTCCTCAATCTTGATCACCCTTTCTCTTCCTATAATTACAAGGTGTGCCATCAGATTCCTCGCTGACTTGAGAATTGTTTCTTTCCCACTAGTTTTAGTCTTTGTTACCTTGCCAACACCTCAGAAGGACTTTAACTTCAGGTCTTTGATGGCATCATGGAACCCTTTCTTGACTGTTAGAAGCTGGTCCTGGCAGAACTGTATGAAACAAAGCTCTCTTTTCTCTGAAGCAGACACAATATCCTTTGCAATGGCATCAGGGACCATTACTCCAGAGACAATATGGACTAGATTCTTAGAATCATAGGTAAAGGGATTGATGAATAACTCCATGCACTCAGTGATTTGGCAGATAGCAGCTTCTTCCCTCTTGGAATGGGGTTGATTTAGATCCTTCTGTGTCCATCCCTTGACATCCCTCCCAGCATACTCGAAACAAGATCTTGTTATTGCTGCCCTCTCTGGATGAGACAGGATCCATCTTTGAGATGCACCCTTGTTAAGAGTGAATCCCACCATTCCGCCTTTTGTCTTTGTGTCCCTGTTGCATGTCTGCTCAATTGTCATGTCACATGCAACTTGTGAAAACCCATAGCACTCTTGTCTTTGCACCACGAAGTCTCCATTCATGAAACTGTAAAGTTGAGTTCAACATCCAAAACTTGTAAGAGCTCTTTATGTTAAAGAGAGGTAGCAGGTGAACATAACTAAATACAGCTGCAGTGTTTTGGAGTGTACATGATTTCTCACCTATAAATTGCCTCCAAGGCCACAGTACTTTCAACTCCTTCATACTTTGACAGTGAGATCTAAGCTCTTGGTGATTCTATGAACTCAGACCAGCTTTTATCAGTGAAATCTGTAATTTTTGACTTGCTTTCACAAACATGGATCAAGCAGGTGACCATGTTTTCATCCTCGAACCCAGGGGCTTACCTGTAGTGCATTTATGTACAGAAGAGCCTGGGTTCTACCTCAATCTAGGCATTAGTCAGCCATCAATTCTAATGATTTTTTTTTCTAGAAAATGTGCAAATCTAAAGTTATTTTCCAGTAGTTACCAGATGTGTGCTACAAAAATGAAAAATAAATGGTCACACCTCATGGCCTATTTGAAGGAATCACTGCAATCAAACAATTTCTGTAGTAACTCTCAATGAGATGTCGGTGTTCCAGTATCTTCCACAGATGTTCAATAGGATTTAGATCAGGGCTCACAGAAGGCCACTTCAGAATAGTCCAGTCTTTTGTTCTTAGCCACTCTTGGGTGTTTTTAGCTGTGTGTTTTGGGTCATTACCCTTGTTGGAGGACCCATGACACTGCGACTGAGACAGCCCAGTCTCACATTTTTTTTTTTGTGCTCCCGTCACGAAATGAGTCAAATTTCGTGACAGCGTTTTTTTTAACTCACTATTACTAACCTTACTCCTACCCTAACCCTAACCTTAAACCATAACCTAATCCTACTCCTTCCCCCTGCACAGACAATATGTCTACCTTTCATCTGTCCATCATGTCTTCCTTTCATGTCAGTTCCTAAATGTATCAATCTGCAGTGATTCAACCATTACTTAAGAAATCTAATCTTGACCTTAGTTTATTGAAAAACTATAGGCTGATATCAAATCTATAATTCTGCTCTAAAATTCTGGAAAAGGTGGCTTCACAGTAGCTCGTGGACCACCTTACTGAGAATCATCTTTTTGAGCCACTGCAGTCTGCTTTTATAAAATATCATTCCACAGAGACAGCTGTCACTAAAGTGGTGAATGACACGACCTCGAACCTTAGTGACATGAAATTTGGGGTTCCACAGGGGTCTGTCTTAGGCCCCCTGCTTTTCTTCCTTTATGTAGCACCCCTAGGGCACATATTGTGGCATTTTGGGATTACCTTTCATTGCTATACTGATGATACTCAGTTATACATGCCAATAACTGCTGGTAATCTCATTCATTCATTCACCTTCAACTGCTTTTCTAGGTTTGGGTCGCGGGGTCAACAGCTCCAGCAGGGGTCCCCAGACTTCCCTTTCCCATGCCACATTGACCACTTATGACTGGGGGATTCCGAGGTGTTCCCAGGACAGTGTGGAGATATAATCTCTCCACCTTGTCCTGGGTCTTCGCCGGGGGATCCTCCCAGATGGAACACCTGCCTGGAACACCTCCATAGGGAGGCACCCAGAAGGCATGCTTACCAGATGACCGAACCACCTCAGCTGGCTCCTTTCAACGCGAAGGAGCAGCAACTCTACTCTGAGCTCCCCACGGACGACCAAACTTCTCACCCTATCTCTAAAGGAGACACCAGCTCCCTCCTGAGGAAGCCCATTTTGGCTGCTGGTAATCTCATCCACATAAAATCCTTAGAAGATTGCCTTGCATCAGTGAAAAGCTGGATCCCTAGCAACTTCCTACTTTTTTTAACTAAGACTGAAATGATGGCTCTTGGTCCAGTGAGACAGCAGCATCACTTTGACCAGCTAATGCTTAGCCTAGGCTCATGTGTTATACATCACACTGACAAAGTGAGGAAACTTTGGGTAATTTTTGATCCTACGTTGTCCTTTGATCTCCACTTTAGACATATTGCAAGGATTGCTTTCTTCCACCTGTAAAATATAGCGAAGATTCATCCCATCCTGTCTATGGCTGATGCTGAGACCCTGATTCCTGTGTTTGTCTCATCTAGATTGGACTACTGCAATGTTCTATTTTCTGGTTTATTGCAGTCCAGAATTAGGGGTCTGCAATTGGTTCAAAATGCTGCTGCCAGACTTTTGACACAAAGCAAATGGTAAATGGACCACATTTACTGTATATAGCGCTTTTCCATCTGCATCAGACGCTCAAAGTGTTTCACAAATACGCCTCACATTCACCCCGATGTGAGGGTGCTGCCATACAAGGTGCTCACTACACACCTTGCCCAAGGGCCCTTAGTGATTTTCCAGTCAGGCTGGGATTTGAACCGAGGATCTTCTGGTCTCAAGCCCAATGCCTTAACCACTAGACCTTCACCTAGTGGTTAAGGCACCAGCACCAAATTTTACTGTATTTGTTTTCTTTCTGATGCCTGATTCTGTTTTTTTTTTTTTTTTTCTCTTTGAGGTGCGGCTCCATCCAGACTTTGGAGTGGTTTCTGTTTCTGTAACCCTCCTGTCCTGTGCATGTATGTTTGTTTTGTGAATTGTTTTGTGTGTTGGTAGCATGAGGGTCACCCCTTTAAGGTTAATGCCCTACCTCCTTCTACCCTCCTCATTAATCCAGGCTTGGGACCAGCACTCAGAATGTACTGGCTGCACACTCCATGTAAATTAATTAGACCTTTAAGATGCTTGTCAATAAAATTTTCTTTCTAATCTTCCGAGACAACTCTCTCCATAGATTTCTGTGGTCCATGTTTAATGTGGTACACACTATGTTACCAAACAGCACAGCGACTACAACTTTTTAACCTTTAAATAGGCAGACTGACTGGTTACAAGTTTAAAAACACCTGTATTGCTAATTACAGGACACACCTTAGTTTAACATGTGTAGCCAGTTTGCTCTGTGTAAGCCCGATTCCATCAGATCTCAGAAGCTAAGCAGTGTGAGGCCTGGTTAGTATTTGAATGGGAAACCTCTTCAGAACACCAGGGTCTGTGTTTCTCCAGGTCAAACTCGAGTTGAGTCAGGAAGGCATCTGGCATACAGCTTATGCCAATGTGGTTTATATCCGCTGTGGCAACCACATAAAAACGGGTGCAACCAAAAGGACAACAACCTTGCTATAACATGTCCTTATGGTCAAATTATTTTCAGGGGTACCACCACTTTTGTCTAGGCCAGTTTCATTAGTTTGTTTTTTAAAATGATTCTGTCAAACCACAATTCAAAAGCAATGTCTGATTTTCATTAATGATTTTTCAGTAAATTTTGATTTATTATTACTTTTGTCAGTTTCAAGTTATTTCAGTGACCACTGTGGGTTTTCCTTTCTTTAATGGAAGGGTACAGACAGTTTTGTCCACGTGTGTAGTTTTTTATGCTAAGTTTTCATTTTAGCTATCACAACACAATAAAACTGAAAACTCTGTATTGCGTAAGAACGTTGGCGCAATCAGAGTTTAAATAGCAGTACAATGTAAGTCACATGGCTGCCATAAATAAAGGAATACTTTTGGGAGGTGGGGTTGGATTAGTTGCCTGCTTGGGTGGTTGTCAATCAGGACCCACGGTGGTTGTTTGTTTGTTTGTTGGTGAGTGTTTGATGCAGTGATGCACAGCACCAAAAGAGTGCGACTGGCCACACATTTTCTAAGTGCCATGCGAGCGGTGTTTGAAGTTCATGCGTGTCACCTGGAATTTGGCGGCCGCGAGAGGGTTCAATGGGTTTGCAAAGCGCACACTCTGTCTTTCAGCTGCTGATGTGTGCAAATAGTTGTAGCAACAGGTGTACAAGGCATTAGAGGCAGGGACAATTTCACACGGTTTACACACGATCCCTACGTCATGCGCACTCAGTGCGCATTTTGACCAAACTTCGCACTGTGTGAAGAGGCCTTAATGTATTTTAACCCATGATGTCTTATTTGACCTTGACCTTAGCTCTATGACCTTGACATGACTGACTTACGAGAGGACGGTCCATCACCTTGTCCAACAATTTTGACTGAGATTGCTCTTTGTATTTTGCCCATTATAACAGCCTCTTACAGGACACTTTGCAATGATTATAATAATTTATTCTTACAGACAAATGTGAGCATACTGTGAAAAATTTGAAAAAGTATAACCAAAAAAAAAAAAAAAAAAAAAAAAAAAAAACTCTTGCACTCTTGCACGTGTTGAAGCAAATGACATTAAAATTGTGTCTTGTTGCTCCTAAACTCTCATATCAGCCCTCGCTCTACTGCAGAACAACATTTTTTGCAAGTGTTTAATGCATACCGTGTGCAGCCAATGAACCTGAAGCATGAAACGTACAGAGTCTGTTTTGATGTTATCCTAATGTGTACTTTTCTGGGTCCAGTGCGTGACTGCATGATGTTTATTTGAAGTTAAAATGGGCATTTTAAAGATTTATACTGTAGCTGTCATGAAAGAATCAGGGTTCATCACATTGATAGGAGTTCACAACAAGTCATAGTGGCTCACTTTCTGGAAATGAGGCCCCAAACTGGGTTCATGTAAATAAATGGATTACATTTATACAGTGCTTTTTCATCTGTATCTGGTGCTCAAAGCACTTGTCATTGAAATCAGGCTTTTAAGGGGTTTCAAAGCTACAGTGTGCAAGATTTAGCATCATCTAGTGGTGAGGTTGCAGATGTTGTGATTTTGTTTTCCTTTTCAACTTTTCCTTTCTTTGAGTCATGCTTCCTTGCTTTCTGTTGTAATAAACAATTTGTATGAACCTCTGTTTCACCAAAATGAAGGTTCTCAAACTCATTAGTCCATGCAAGCAATCAGTAGAGAGTTTACAGGGGAGCAACAACTGATTCATCTTCGTTTTGCCTCAGTCTTCTGGTTGCCATGCAAAATGTGAAAGGCAAGTACAACCCCAATTCCAGTGAAGTTGAGATGTTGTGTAAAATGTAAATAAAAACAGAATGATTTGCAAATCCTCTTCAACCTATATTCAACTGAATACACCACAAAGACAAGATATTTAATGTTCAAACTGAAAGACTTTGTTTTTGTGCAAATATTTGCTCGTTTTGAAATGGATGCCTGCAACATATTTCAAAAAAGCTGGGACAGTGGTATGTTTACCACTGTGTTATCACCTTTCCTTCAAACAACAATCAATAAGTGTTTGGGAACAGAGGACACTCATGATTGGGAGCATCCCCAAAAGTCTCAACCATTCACAAGTAAAGATGGGGTAAGGATCACCACTTTCTGAACAACTGCATGAAAAAATAGTCCAACAGTTTAAGAACAATGTTTCTCAATGTTCAATTGCAAGGAATTTAGGGATTCCATGATCTACAGTCCATAATATAATCAGAAGATTCAGAGAATCTGGAGAACTTTCTACACAAGTCCAAAAACCAACACTGAATGCCCGTGACCTTCGATCCCTCAGGCGGCACTGCATTAAAAACGGACATCATTATCTAAAGGATCTTACCGTGTGGGCTCAGGAACACTTCAGAAAACCATTGTCAGTTAACACAGTTCGTCGCTACATCTACAAGTGCAAGTTAAAACTCTACCATGCAAAGTGAAAGCCATACATCAACAACATCCAGAAACGCTGCCGCCTTCTCTGGGCCTGAGCTCATTTGAAATGGACAGACGCAAAGTGGAAAAGTGTGCTGTGGTCTGATGAGTCCACATTTCAAATTGTTTTTGGAAATCATGGACATTGTGTCCTCTGGACAAAAGAGGAAAAGACCATCCAGACTGTTAACAGTGCAAAATTCAAAAGCCAGCATCTGGGATAGTATGGGGGTGTGTTAGTGCCCATGACATGGACAACTTACACATCTGTGATGGCACCATCAATGCTGAAAGGTACATCCAGGTTTTGAAGCAACACATGCTGCCATCCAAGCAACGTCTTTTTCAGGGACGTCCCTGCTTATTTCAGCAAGACAATGCCAAGACACATTCTGCATGTGTTACAACAACGTGGCTCCATAGTAAAAGAGTGCAGGTACTAGACTGGCCTGCCTGCAGTCCAGACCTGTCACCCACTGAAAATGTGTGGCGCATTATGAAGTGCAAAATGCGACAACGGAGACCCCGGACTGTTGAACAACTGAAGTCACACATCAAGCAAGAATGGGAAAGAATTCCATCTACAAAACTTCAAGCTGAGTGTTGTTAGAAGGAAAGGTGATGTCACACTAGAGATGGGTATTGATAAGATTTTATCAATATCGATACATTATCAATTCTGCTTATCGATCCGATTCCTTATCAATATCTCTTGTGAATTTTCTGTGTACTAAAAGTAGGCTTTACAGGTTTTGTATATCAACATTTTATTGAGTCTTAAAGTAAATAAATATGAAATTGGTCACTGGATCCTTAAACTATGGACATAAATAATCTCTACATGGTGGATCCTTGATCTCTGAATATAAATAGAAATAAACAAAATCTGTAGATTTTGTCAAAAGCATTTCCTTTCAGAAATTATTGGCATGAATGTCTTTCCATACATCTGAGCTGAGCTCTTGCACCTAGCTGTGCAGCACGTCAGGATGTAATTTATAAAGAATGCAGGACGTCTCATTTTGGGAGGAAAAAATGTTTTAGTCGATTGTAGTTTATTGTCTGTATTACAGCGTTTGGAAAGAGATTTTATTTAAAGCGGCAATTCGTTTTGAAGTTATTAATCCAGGTTGTCTGTCCGTCCATCCTTCCGTCTGCCCAGCTGTCTGGCCACAATTTGTTCGCCGCAAGGGAGCTCTGAGCTTATTGCTCGCAAAAACGTCATATTTGGTGGGTACATGCCTTGGATGAGTACTTCGTATGGGTTTGAAGGCCGGTGACCTTGACCTACTTTTCAAGGTCACCAGGGTCACAACTGTCAAATCCATCACCACAACGTAGCTTCACACCTATTGCTCGCAGAAACTTCATATTTGGTGGGTACATGCCTTGGAGGAGTACTTTGCATGGGTTTGAAGGGTGGTGACTTTGACCTACTTTTCAAGGTCATCAGTGGTCACAACTATCAAATCCTTCGCCTGAAATTTGTTTGCCGCCATGTGTGAATGTTTGCTTGGGAATGTTTGCTTGCCTCTACTGGTGGTTGGCTCTCACTGCGGTATTGTATCACTTCCTGTTCCGGAGCACAGCAGTGTTTTGCTGTATCTGTTATCTGTTTAATCTGCGCAGTTAGATTGATCTAGTTATCTAGATTACGATTTGTTTCCCAGTGTAATCTTCACGTGCCTTAACTAAAGCACTCCTTCTGCTGAATCACCTCTAAATTATTTACACATTATTCACTTTGCGTGTTTTTAGGAATCCGCTAGCTTAGCGCAGCTACTAGCTCTTAGCCGATTTAGCATGGCGGCTTCTGCTGTCTCTCCCGCACTTTTCTGCTCTGGGTGTGAAATGTTTAGTTATTCCTCGGCCTCCTTTAGCAGTAACGGTACTTGTAATAAGTGTAGCTTATTCATAGCTTTGGAGGCCAGGCTGGGCGAATTGGAGACTCGGCTCCGCACCGTGGAAAATTCTACAGCTAGCCAGGCCCCTGTAGTCGGTGTGGACCAAGGTAGCTTAGCCGCCGTTAGTTACCCCCTGGCAGATCCCGAGCAGCCGGGAAAGCAGGCCGACTGGGTGACTGTGAGGAGGAAGCGTAGTCCTAAACAGAAGCCCCGTGTACACCGCCAACCCGTTCACATCTCTAACCGTTTTTCCCCACTCGACGACACACCCGCCGAGGATCAAACTCTGGTTATTGGTGACTCTGTTTTGCGAAATGTGAAGTTAGCGACACCAGCAACCATAGTCAATTGTCTTCCGGGGGCCAGAGCAGGCGACATTGAAGGAAATTTGAAACTGCTGGCTAAGGCTAAGCGTAAATTTGGTAAGATTGTAATTCACGTCGGCAGTAATGACACCCGGTTACGCCAATCGGAGGTCACTAAAATTAACATTAAATCGGTGTGTAACTTTGCAAAAACAATGTCGGACTCTGTAGTTTTCTCTGGGCCCCTCCCCAATCTGACCGGGAGTGACATGTTTAGCCGCATGTTCTCCTTGAATTGCTGGCTGTCTGAGTGGTGTCCAAAAAATGAGGTGGGCTTCATAGATAATTGGCAAAGCTTCTGGGGAAAACCTGGTCTTGTTAGGAGAGACGGCATCCATCCCACTTTGGATGGAGCAGCTCTCATTTCTAGAAATCTGGCCAATTTTCTTCAATCCTCCAAACCGTGACTATCCAGGGTTGGGACCAGGAAGCAGAGTTGTAGTCTTACACACCTCTCTGCAGCTTCTCTCCCCCTGCCATCCCCTCATTACCCCATCCCCGTAGAGACGGTGCCTGCTCCCAGACCACCAATAACCAGCAAAAATCTATTTAAGCATAAAAATTCAAAAAGAAAAAATAATATAGCACCTTCAACTGCACCACACACTAAAACAGTTAAATGTGGTCTATTAAACATTAGGTCTCTCTCTTCTAAGTCCCTGTTGGTAAATGATATAATAATTGATCAACATATTGATTTATTCTGCCTTACAGAAACCTGGTTACAGCAGGATGAATATGTTAGTTTAAATGAGTCAACACCCCCAAGTCACACTAACTGTCAGAATGCTCGTAGCACGGGCCGGGGAGGAGGATTAGCAGCAATCTTCCATTCCAGCTTATTAATTAATCAAAAACCCAGACAGCTTTAATTCATTTGAAAGCTTGACTCTTAGTCTTGTCCATCCAAATTGGAAGTCCCAAAAACCAGTTTTATTTGTTATTATCTATCGTCCACCTGGTCGTTACTGTGAGTTTCTCTGTGAATTTTCAGACCTTTTGTCTGACTTAGTGCTTAGCTCAGATAAGATAATTATAGTGGGCGATTTTAACATCCACACAGATGCTGAGAATGACAGCCTCAACACTGCATTTAATCTATTATTAGACTCTATTGGCTTTGCTCAAAAAGTAAATGAGTCCACCCACCACTTTAATCATATCTTGTTCTGACTTATGGTATGGAAATAGAAGATTTAACAGTATTCCCTGAAAACTCCCTTCTGTCTGATCATTTCTTAATAACATTTACATTTACTCTGATGGACTACCCAGCAGTGGGGAATAAGTTTCATTACACTAGAAGTCTTTCAGAAAGCGCTGTAACTAGGTTTAAGGATATGATTCCTTCTTTATGTTCTCTAATGCCATATACCAACACAGTGCAGAGTAGCTACCTAAACTCTGTAAGGGAGATAGAGTATCTCGTCAATAGTTTTACATCCTCATTGAAGACAACTTTGGATGCTGTAGCTCCTCTAAAAAAAGAGAGCTTTAAATCAGAAGTGCCTGACTCCGTGGTATAACTCACAAACTCGTAGCTTAAAGCAGATAACCCGTAAGTTGGAGAGGAAATGGCGTCTCACTAATTTAGAAGATCTTCACTTAGCCTGGAAAAAGAGTCTGTTGCTCTATAAAAAAGCCCTCCGTAAAGCTAGGACATCTTTCTACTCATCACTAATTGAAGAAAATAAGAACAACCCCAGGTTTCTTTTCAGCACTGTAGCCAGGCTGACAAAGAGTCAGAGCTCTATTGAGCTGAGTATTCCATTAACTTTAACTAGTAATGACTTCATGACTTTCTTTGCTAACAAAATTTTAACTATTAGAGAAAAAATTACTCATAACCATCCCAAAGACGTATCGTTATCTTTGGCTGCTTTCAGTGATGCCGGTATTTGGTTAGACTCTTTCTCTCCGATTGTTCTGAGTTATTTTCATTAGTTACTTCATCCAAACCATCAACATGTTTATTAGACCCCATTCCTACCAGGCTGCTCAAGGAAGCCCTACCATTATTTAATGCTTCGATCTTAAATATGATCAATCTATCTTTGTTAGTTGGCTATGTACCACAGGCTTTTAAGGTGGCAGTAATTAAACCATTACTTAAAAAGCCATCACTTGACCCAGCTATCTTAGCTAATTATAGGCCAATCTCCAACCTTCCTTTTCTCTCAAAAATTCTTGAAAGGGTAGTTGTAAAACAGCTAACTGATCATCTGCAGAGGAATGGTCTATTTGAAGAGTTTCAGTCAGGTTTTAGAATTCATCACAGTACAGAAACAGCATTAGTGAAGGTTACAAATGATCTTCTTATGGCCTCGGACAGTGGACTCATCTCTGTGCTTGTTCTGTTAGACCTCAGTGCTGCTTTTGATACTGTTGACAATAAAATTTTATTACAGAGATTAGAGCATGCCATAGGTATTAAAGGCACTGCGCTGCGGTGGTTTGAATCATATTTGTCTAATAGATTACAATTTGTTCATGTAAATGGGGAATCTTCTTCACAGACTAAAGTTAATTATGGAGTTCCACAAGGTTCTGTGCTAGGACCAATTTTATTCACTTTATACATGCTTCCCTTAGGCAGTATTATTAGACGGTATTGCTTAAATTTTCATTGTTACGCAGATGATACCCAGCTTTATCTATCCATGAAGCCAGAGGACACACACCAATTAGCTAAACTGCAGGATTGTCTTACAGACATAAAGACATGGATGACCTCTAATTTCCTGCTTTTAAACTCAGATAAAACTGAAGTTATTGTACTTGGCCCCACAAATCTTAGAAACATGGTGTCTAACCAGATCCTTACTCTGGATGGCATTACCCTGACCTCTAGTAATACTGTGAGAAATCTTGGAGTCATTTTTGATCAGGATATGTCATTCAAAGCGCATATTAAACAAATATGTAGGACTGCTTTTTTGCATTTACGCAATATCTCTAAAATCAGAAAGGTCTTGTCTCAGAGTGATGCTGAAAAACTAATTCATGCATTTATTTCCTCTAGGCTGGACTATTGTAATTCATTATTATCAGGTTGTCCTAAAAGTTCCCTAAAAAGCCTTCAGTTAATTCAAAATGCTGCAGCTAGAGTACTGACGGGGACTAGAAGGAGAGAGCATATCTCACCCATATTGGCCTCTCTTCATTGACTTCCTGTTAATTCTAGAATAGAATTTAAAATTCTTCTTCTTACTTATAAGGTTTTGAATAATCAGGTCCCATCTTATCTTAGGGACCTCGTAGTACCATATCACCCCAATAGAGCGCTTCGCTCTCAGACTGCAGGCTTACTTGTAGTTCCTAGGGTTTGTAAGAGTAGAATGGGAGGCAGAGCCTTCAGCTTTCAGGCTCCTCTCCTGTGGAACCAGCTCCCAATTCAGATCAGGGAGACAGACACCCTCTCTACTTTTAAGATTAGGCTTAAAACTTTCCTTTTTGCTAAAGCTTATAGTTAGGGCTGGATCAGGTGACCCTGAACCATCCCTTAGTTATGCTGCTATAGACTTAGACTGCTGGGGGGTTCCCATGATGCACTGTTTCTTTCTCTTTTTGCTCTGTATGCACCACTCTGCATTTAATCATTAGTGATTGATCTCTGCTCCCCTCCACAGCATGTCTTTTTCCTGGTTCTCTCCCTCAGCCCCAACCAGTCCCAGCAGAAGACTGCCCCTCCCTGAGCCTGGTTCTGCTGGAGGTTTCTTCCTGTTAAAAGGGAGTTTTTCCTTCCCACTGTAGCCAAGTGCTTGCTCACAGGGGGTCGTTTTGACCGTTGGGGTTTTACATAATTATTGTATGGCCTTGCCTTACAATATAAAGCGCCTTGGGGCAACTGTTTGTTGTGATTTGGCGCTATATAAAAAAATTGATTGATTGATTGATGTGCCTCGGCACCTATTGCTCGCAGAAACTTCATATTTGGTGGGTACATGCCTTGGAGGAGTACTTTGCATGGGTTCGAAGGGTTGTGACCTTGACCTACTTTTCAAGGTCACCAGTGGCCACAACTGTCAAATCCTTCGCCTGAAATTTGTTTGCCGCAATGTACCGTGGCACCTATTGCTCGCAGAAACTTCATATTTGGTGGGTACATACCTTGGAGGAGTACTTCATATGGGTTTGAAGGCCGGTGACCTTGACCTACTTTTCAAGGTCACCAGTAGTCACAACTGTCAAATCCATCACCACAACGTAGCTTCACACCTACTGCTCGCAGAAACTATATGGATTTCATTCATATGTTTTTACGTCAGACATGCTTGAACCCTCGTGCGCATGCGTGAGTTTTTCCACGCCTGTCGATGACGTCATTCGCCTTTGAGCACTCCTTGTGGGAGGAGTCGTCCAGCCCCTCGTCGGAATTCCTTTGTCTGAGAAGTTGCTGAGAGACTGGTGCTTTGTTTGATCAAACTTTTTTCTAAACCTGTGAGACACATCGAAGTGGACACGGTTCAAAAAATTAAGCTGGTTTTCAGTGAAAATTTTAATGGCTGATGAGAGATTTTGAGGTGATACTGTCGCTTTAAGGACTTCCCACGGAGCGAGGCGTCGTGCAGCGCTCTCAGGCGCTGTCATCAGCCTGTTTCAAGCTGAAAACCTCCACATTTCAGGCTCTATTGATCCAGGACGTCGTGAGAGAACAGAGAAGTTTCAGAAGAAGTCGGTTTCAGCATTTTATCCGGATATTCCACTGTTAAAGGAGATTTTTTTAATGAAAGACGTGCGGACGGATTGCAGCGTCGGCTCGCAGCTGCCGTGACGCTCCGCCACAGGAAAAACACCTCTGTTGAAAGCCTTAAGGACAAGTTGGAACATGTCCAGCTGTTAAACAATTTCTCATATACTCACTCCACTGAAAGCCATCAAAAGGTGCCTGGATTTTACAAATGGTTATCAACACGGAGGTGTTTTTCCTGTGCCGCCGCACCGCGCCGGCTGCGTCCCGACGCGCGGACCCGTCCGCACGTCTTTCATTAAAAAAATCTCCTTTAACAGTGGAATATCTGGATAAAATGCTGAAACCGACTTCTTCTGAAACTTCTCTGTTCTCTCACGACGTCCTGGATCAATAGAGCCTGAAATGTGGAGGTTTTCAGCTTGAAACAGGCTGACGACGGCGCCTGGGACCGCTGCACGACGTCTCGCTCCATGGGAAGTCCTTAAAGCGACAGTATCTCCAGCAACTGTCAAATCCTTCGCCTGAAATTTGTTTGCCGCCATGTACCTCGGCACCTATTGCTCGCAGAAACTTCATATTTGGTGGGTACATGCCTTGGAGGAGTACTTCGCATGGGTTCGAAGGGTGGTGACCTTGATCTAGTTTTCAAGGTCACCAGTGGCCACAACTGTCAAATCCTTCGCCTGAAATTTGTTTGCCGCAATGTACCTCGGCACCTATTGCTCGCAGAAACTTCATATTTGGTGTGTACATGCCTTGGAGGAGTACTTCGCATGGGTTTGAAGTCCAGTGACCTTGACCTACTTTTAAAAAATTACCAATCGTTGCATTTGTTTGAAGGCTACTGACTTGTTATGGTCACTGTTGGCCACATCCTCCAAATAAATATAATGTCAATCTCCAATTTTTCCACTGTGTATCCCAGTTTCCATCAAACACATGAGGGTTCAACCAAATACCTATCCCACACATGTACATATTACTGCACTTTACATGGAAAGTAGTACTTTTTCGTGACAAATGTCTCTAGTTAAGTTATAAAATACATCTATCAACTGTTTCAGAAGACCATAACAGGTCGGTTTAACATAAAAAAGGTAAATATTATTCACAGACATATGCTCTTTAGGGTTTTAGTGGGGAAAATTAAGATAAAGCGAAATAAAACAAAGAACCGAAATGGGGGTTCTCAAACTCAGTAGACCACATGAGCAACCAGTAGAGAGTGTACAGGGGAGCAACAACTGATTCATCTTTGGGACTTGCTAAGTAAAAAGACTACTGATATCGGTGGATCGAATAATTTCTTAACGATACCCGAAAAGAACCAGTTTTCTCGATACCCAGCCCTATGTAACACAGTGGTAAACATACCACTGTCCCAGCTTTTTGGAAACGTGTTGCAGGCATCCATTTCAAAATGAGCAAATATTTTTGTCTTTGTGGTGTATTCAATTGAATATAGGTTGAAGAGGATTTGGAAATCATTGTATTCTGTTTTTATTTACATTTTACATCCCAACTTCATTGGAATTGGGGTTGTAAGTAAGTAAGTGTGTCCCTTTTGGACTACGGCATCAACATGGCAGTACAGCATGGCGGCTTCCATGGGTGGGTGGGGGGTGGGGGTCATCCCCAGTCAGATATGTAGGGCTCATTCTTAGCTTGTAGAAGTACACCAATTAATTGTTGCTGGTAATTATACACCAATGATGAGATGGTTATAAATGCTACATTGCATTTCTGCTAACAAACACTTGTAAATCTGACATACTGCAGCTTTAAAGACACTTTTCTTTGATTTTCCTGAAAGTGAACCGACTGCCGGGTGACAGTCTGAGGATCAAACAGAAAGTGATGGATGTTCTTAAGGAATGTGAGAGATTTCATTTGAGAAGTTACAGCTGCAGAGAGACACTGGCAGGTGAAAGACACACACATAACACAGACTCACACACACAAACACACACAATGTAAGGATTCCAGTGGTGATAAATAGTACAAACTGCAGCCTCAAAGTAATTCAGCCAGCTACTGTGCACGCTGAGGATCACTTAGCTTCAACTCCCTCACATTAAACGGCAGCGCATTTTCTCATTATGACATGGTGTATAAAAGCAGATCACTCAGTTCTCGTGTGTTGTTATACGACTGCACTGTTGGTCATGTTAGAACCTACCATGGAAACGTGTTGGGTTCTAGACCTTTGTTTCTAGACAAATGCATTAGTTCTTGAGAAATTGAATGATTCTCTCACATATTCACACTGACACAGGATTTTAATAAATATAATGTTAAAGGACCTGTTTTCAAGTTTGAGCCGAATATGTACTACTTCAAAACGTGTGATTTTTGCATGGCGTGAAAAACACCTTATAACTGGAACAGTGAAGTTAAAAATCACTTTAATCTACTTCAGCACCATGTGCGTCTAGTTTGTGATGTTTTACTGTGTAATTGCTATTTATCAAGAATATGGCCATTTGTTTTCTTAATGAAACTATGATGTCAATCTTAATCCAAAAGCACAAGAGAATCGTTCTTACACCTGGAAGGGTTTTAAATTTTAAAGTCCTTCACTGTAACAATGGACCAGCAGAGGATTTGATTGATAGGTCACTGGCCCTATCAGATTTTGTTTAGCCACGGCAACAGGCATGCTTTCCTGTGGCTAAAATATGTGTCAAATGATGGGTCCTTCCACGGAATAAACATCTGTGGAAAATAGAAAATGGCGAAGCTCAAAACACAGAAGGCATTTTTGTTGTGTTTTCTTTTGGAACAAGAATTATGCCAAATGCCAAAAAAAAATCTAATTTGTTCAATAGGTTGCTCCACTCTGTTGTTTCTTTCAATTAATTAAATTATTGTTTGTCTCGTTAACACAGGAAACATCTCATTTTCTCTGCCATCTGACCCTGCAGGCGACATTCTGCTGTAACGCCCAATAAGACAGTTTTTTTTTTAACAGTCAATATGAATGCTGCATTAATTTTGCTGGAAAACAGTGGAAGAAAAGCATTAACCTTTTAATTACTGTTGACATCGTCGACTCATGAAATAAATGTGTAATTTCTAAAAATTCTGAAGTTGTGCACTTTAGCTGGCACTCGTATTAACACAATGTGAACACGTTTCTGATAGTTCTTTGTGTTTTTGCATTGCTGAATAAAATCAAGCCACTTTCAGTTCCTCTCCACTGAGTATGAACTTCGTGACTGCAGAAATGCTCCCTGCAGGGTTCTAAACTCTGCCTGCACTGCTGCTGTTGTGTTCCCCTACATGATATGTGCAGTTTTCATCTTTTGGGCCACATTTACATGAATAAAAGGTCAAAGGGTTGACTTTGCATATCCTCATGAACATGCACAGTTGTGCTTCTTTACATAAGAGGCAGTGAGCCTGAACAACACGCACATTATTGTTAGTAGGAGTCAGGTCAGAGTTGCACCACCTTTAGGTTACCTGAGGTCGTTCTCTGAGATACTCCTCTGGTGGGGTAAGTCCTCTTCTTCCTCTAACAAATCCTCACGCTGCTCCTCATCTACTTTCTCCACGGGTCCCTCCCTCCCTTCGTGAGGTCCCCCCCATTTGTCTGGACTCCTTCCTTCCTCTCCCCCTCCTCCCCGACCTGCCTCTGCCTCCTCTAGCACTTGTCCTAACTGCTTGTTCCCCTCTCGGGTCTGGCTCCTCGATCGCAACTGGCTGAAGGTGGAGATAGAAGGCAAGACAGCAGCACATGCAAAGCAAAAAGAGAGCCAAAGCATGAAGTAAAGAAAGACCAATGTGAAGACACAGTGCAACGAAGATAAAAAAATAAAATAATGCAACACAGAAAAGCTGCAGAAAAACTCCATGCAAATGAATTTTTCTTCGATATGAGACACAGAGATGCAGTGGATTTTATGTTTTCGAGTTTGTTTCCAGATATGGATAAACTCCGTCCCCAGCCTGAAAGAGTTCAACCGTTTGGTTCAGAATTTGTCTAAAACGGAGCCAAACTTGAACTCATCACTGTGAGAAAATGCCACGTGACACTGGGGGGGGTGCATTTTCATCGTTGGTTGAACCAGGTGCAAACTATTTCACAGCTGAAACGGTCTGAACGTGGCCACACATACGGAAAGACGAGCTCACGGCTGAGGAGCGTTTGTTCATGTCTGAAAACAGTCTCCAGGTTTGGCCAGGAACTTACCGGATCTTGCGGTTTCCATGCGGTCTCTCTGATTGGACAGACATGTAGCTCGTGCTGCTGAACCGAGAGGCGCTACTGGTTCTCGACACAGCGGACACGTCGCTTACATCGCTGTCTGAGGACTTGGCCGACAGGTTATCTGAGCCCCGTGGATCTCTGCCTGACCGCTGCACAGCGACACAAAGCAAAACACAAAGGATTATTATTACAGATCAGAAAAGCTCACCTCTTTCCACAAGGTTTTCTTGATCGCACTAAGTTCACATGCAGGCGTATGAGGACATAATGTTTGCAGACTTTATTAGTTTGCTCTAAGGCGAGTTTAAAAATACATCCTGCCGAGCCGACGCTGCACGATAACGAAGCTTTGGAATGTCACAATATACTTCAGTCAATACAAGAGATGTCTGAAGAAATAAAAAGACAGTAAATGATTTCTGGCAACAGAGTACTTCAACAAAATAAAAATATATAGTTTGATAAAACAAGAACCATCAGCTTCATTTTTGATTATGAGTGATCCACAAAATCCTCACAGGTTGTCATTGAACTCTATTATGTGATAATTACAGGAGTGATTCATTTGAAAAGGCTTTGTAAATAATATAATAAGTACTATTATTAATGTCCATTCTTCATGTAATGTGGAGTATCCGGTGTAAAACCTGTGCCAAATCAAAGTGCAGATCCATATCCAATCAGCTGTGTTGACTCCGACTTTATTATTATTGCTGAGGACATTACGCTTTCATCACAACTTGTTTGTTTGTTTAGGGCCCTATCACACCCTGATGATTTAGCCAGCGTATGCCGACCTAAAAAATTGGCAAATACATGGAATACCTTAAACAAATTATGCAGCTGCCCCACTATGACAATAGCCAGCCTGTGCTGACAGCCCCCCCCCCGCCGCTGACGTGAATAAATGAGGTGCTGTGACTCTTTCAACTTCTAAAACATCTTGGTGTTCTCTAGTTCAGGCTGAGAAATGCACGAAACACAGAAGGACTTCTTTTAAAATGCTACATTTCTTCAGCCACGACAAGGAACTAAAGTATTTTCAGACACAGTTTTTCCAAAATCAAGACACTTTATGTGGATACATTTTTATCAGGCTGTGATGATGAATCCGACTGAAATGACCAGGTAAGATTAAGTCTTTATATTTACTTGGTGTGTGAATGGTTTTAATATTTGTAAGAGTCTGAACTGTGCACATGAGGACTGCAGCTTTGACCCAATCAATGCACAGCATCAATGGACGTATTTTGACTTTTGAGTAATTTACAAGAAACGTGTGTCAATGGCCTGCGTATGTGGGATGTGTCAGTCACATGCTGGCATGCGTCAAATATGCTGTGCATGCCCAAAATTTTGCAACAATTTCACTGTACTACACCGTATACCGCCGTGCGTCAACGTGCTCTTAACTTACACAAAACTTACCCATAACTTATTAGACATATGTCAGCGTATTTCCTGTATTTTTCATAGGTCGGCATATGCTGGCTAAGTTGTCAAGGTGTGTCAGGCCTGTTACTAGCAGGATTATGCAAAAACTGCCAGGCTGATTTTCAAAGAATTTGGTGAGGAGGTGCACAGAACACGGATGTTTTGGAATGGATCTGGATTTTTTTCCCCACATTCTTTGTGTGGCACGGTGGCTCAGTGGCTGACAGTCCTGCCTCACAGGAAGAAGGATCGGGGTTCAAGTCCACCCATGTCTACTTCCTTCTGGCATTTGCATGCTCTTCACATGTCCATGTGGTTTTCCTTCCCCCATCAAAGAACCTACGGAGAACACATTTTCTTGTGTGTGTGCAGTAATGCAATAGAGGACTTTTTCTTCTTCTTAACCATTTTTCTCATAACTTTCTCGGGAATTACTACATGGATTTTAACAAATAAAAAATTCTGGCATATTTATAGTGATGATGCCTATAAAAATACTGAGTGTGCATCTGAATAAAAGTTTAAACGCAGTGAGAATACACTCTCATAGTTGGGGTGATCTTCCCCCAAATAAGACTAGAACAGTTAACTGTATATATAAATTGTTGCTCCTGGACGAGCATAGGGGGCAGAGTTTTCTACGTCACCATGTTTCTGTTCGGTAGGTTGAACAAGTCACCATGTTTGCTAAGACTAGTGTGTTCCCAAAAACGAAATAGAGTAAGCAGTCAGTCTACATGTCTGTCTACATGTCTACAAGAAGAATGAGTGGAGTTTGTGACAGAGGTCCTCCTGCTGGAAGGAGTTTTACCCAGCAATCGTCCGTCACTGAGTCCCGGTGAATCCCACAGTACGACACAGGCAGACAGCCTCACTGAGCCAACAAGCTCCAACTTTCTCCACATCTGGACGTATTACACAGACCCAGTTTGTCCAACGGAGCGTCTGCAAATTTGACTAAAGCTGGTGAATAATTAGCCTAGCCTTTAGCAACAAGCTGTGTTAGCTGATGCTAGCACTCAGCTCACTGGGTCTTTTATATTTGGATATTGTTTGTTTATTTTTTTAACCTAATAATCCTATTTTTGGTCACTGCTTTGTCTATAACAGTCTTAATTTTTAAAAAACTTTTACTTTATTGTACTTATTTTTTAAATGGTCTGATTGTTTTCACAAATATAAAAGCTATAAAATATTAAATTAAATAGGTAATTTTTTGTAAAATTTGTAATGGGAGACAGCTGACTTATCGATGGTGTGGCCATCGGACATAATTCAGGTTCCCTATGTAACCCCTTAAAAATTAATTGCCCACCCCTGGTCTAGTGGTTAAGCAGTGGGCTTGACACCAATTGATCCTCAGTTCAAACCTCTGTCTGTCCAGAAAATCACTAAGGGCTCTTGGGCAAGGTCCTTAATCCCCAAGCTGCTCCTGGCGTAAATGTGAGGCATTACTGTAAAACGCTTTGAGCTTCTGATACAGATGGAAAAGCGTTATTTACCTTTTACCAATGAAACGAGCACAACATGGTTTTATATTAATCACTGTAAAATCAGACAAGTTTACTTGCCTTTCCTTAAAAAAACAAACAAACTGGAAACCAACTGCCTGTAAAAAAATGACAAGCACGAGTACTTTTTTCATGTATTTTACATGAAAACTTACTTATCTTTTTCCAGGCAATCGGTTTCCCCCTTTTTTTTTTTAAGTAAAGTCAACTTGTCAGGTTTTACAGTGTTGATTCTTTAGCCTGTATCTTTATATTTTCAGAAAATGTATTTGTTCACTTGCCCCACACCAGGAAAGTTTTTACTAAAAATTCAATGTTCAGAATTTTTAATGGTAAATGGACTGCATTTATATTGCGCTTTTCCACCTATATCAGAAGCTCAAAGCCCTTTACAATGATGCCTCACATTCACCCATTCACACTCACACACTGATGTCAGGGTGCTGCCATGGAAGGCGCTCACTACACACCGAGAACAACTTGGGGATTAAGGATCCTGCCCAAGGATCCGCTGTAACTGTCCGGCCAGACTGGGGTTTGAACTGAGGATCCTCTGGTCTGAACCCCAATGCTTAACCACTAGACCATCACCTCCCACATGTTATTTTTCATCTTCTTAAAGCCATCTGAATACTTATTTTCTTCTTCACAGCAATGTTAAACTAATCTAACATTGCTTTATATTGTTGGTTTTAGCCATCATCCCTATATGGTAATGTTCCTGTTTTTTTTTCTTCTTTTCATTTTTGTGTCATTTTAAAACAAGGAAAAAATGTTTTGAGGCCTAATCCTGGAAATGGGATCTCAAATCACTGCCTGTCACAAACCAGGAAAGCAGTTGGGAATGCCTTTGAGATTTTTGGTGTGCAGGGAAGAAGGATCCACCATTGGGTGATTGGAGTGAATCCTGCAAATAGTGATGCACACCAAAACCTCCAGTCCAGAAGACAACATTGCTGCTGTTCAAAATGTGATTAAAATCTGGTTAAATGTCCTGAGAGTCCAGCTCACCTGTCATCTCTGCAAACTCACACCTGTTGGTGCTCTTCTAAATAAAAGAAAAAGGTCTTTAAAGAGCAACTATTTTAATTATTTGAAAGAGTTGTTTCCTCTGATATTTTAATATTAAATGAATAAATCATTAAACACGTATTTGATGTCAAGCTTTAGTCAATAAGACACTTTTTCTTGCACAGGTAGAAGAAGCCCCACCTCTATTGTGCACAATTTCAAAGCATTCACAATCACTAGAATGGTCCAATTCATTTTTTAGTAATTACTTCTCTACTGATTGCAACACTGAAAGCGATCACATAGTCAATGAGGACGTAATTAAATACTGAAATGGTTCAATACGGGGCTTGTGTCACATGACTACATGTGCTGACAAATAGCCACCAAGAGCAAATTAATGTGACTGAAGAAAACAGACATTAATCCTTATCAGACTCACTATAGTCATTGTTGCATCACTTCATTTTGTGTTTGTAAAAAATATTTACATTTATTTACGTGTCTTTTTCCTGGTTTAAATGCAAATATGAATGAATGAATCTACCAGACTTAAAAATGCACACATTACTTTTCATGCTATTTTATTTGTCTAACAATAAAATCAAGAAATACTTTCATCTGAAGCAACAGCAACGGACAACTTATGGTATTAATTTACAGATGAACATCCAAAATTTGTAACACAAGAATTTTTTTTACTTCAAAGTGAAAAGTTAAAAAAAGTAAATCTCGTGGTACAAAAACATGTTTGTAAGGATTTTTCTTTTAAAAACGGCCGTGTAAAAATGAGCAGGAGCTCTCTGACTGTCAGTCTGACACACAAGTCATGCCTCATTTCTATTGGTCATGTGACATGTCACAGCGCAACATGGAGAAAGTTGGATTAGGATGACCTTTGACCATGATGAGTTTGACATCAAGTTTTTGCCTCTTTCCTCAGTAATGCATCACCTGCACTAAGCTTTTCATTGAAAATAATGGTTTTCAGAGCACTGCACGCTGTGTTTGCGTACTCCGTGTGAAAGGTCCTTAAGGTTGTGGAAGTGTGAACTTAGCTTTCAACCCATTTAGATCTGACGCAACATATGTGCCCTTTGCCTTTAACATGTGTGACAGTTTTTTATTATGTTCAAGGAAAGAACAGAAGAAACTGAAATGAAGTAATGCAACTTGATTTGCTGAAATACACATAAGGAAGGAAAGCTTCATTATGTAATGCAAATGTGGTTTGTTCAGGGATTAGGTGCTTTAGAAGAAGTCCTATATAGAACACTGAGCTCCATTAATGCTGGTGCTTATCCCCAGATTTCATAGTGTGAAGTGGATGACAGTCTCCCGCTGGAAGGGACGCCAGTCCATCACAGGATACCTCCTCAACCAAGGCTGGTACCCATTTACAGCTGGGTGGACTGGACCTTGGAGATGAAGTGCCTTGTACAACAGCACAGGCAGGTAATGTGACCGAGACTTGAACCCAGATCTACCAAACAGTGCTCTTAGCCCTCAGAAAACGTCTGAAAGTGTTACTTCAGACGATGACTGATGACCTGAGCGAGGGGAGCTACACTGAATCAGTGATCCGTGATGCTTTTCTTTGGTCGCACATCTTGAAAACTGAGATCTTTTAGAACTCACTCATCTTGCATCAGGCTCTAAAGGGAGAAACATGCATATGTTCCCCCTGATCCAAATGGGTGAACTGGATCTGTGTCATTAATCATGTTTCTATGAGTGGAATATTTACAGTAAGCAAATCTTAACCCAGTCTTACGGTAAAGGCTTTGAAATAAGGCCACACAGAAGTATCACTTAAAAATAGCGAGAGCCTTGTTTTATCACTGGCACATCTCCAAGAAGGATAACGCTCGGCAGGCGAGGATGGCTCATACTTTAATTTGCTTTTTATAGAGCACACTGGCTGATCCAAATGCAACACTTTTCATACCACAGACTTAAAAGGAAAGCTGGAGAAGGAAGGTCTGGCTTGGACTGCTTGACCCGGTCTGCACACTCAACTAAACATGTTCAGGACCTTTACAGAGTGGAATAGTAAACACTCTCCTCTGCAGACACTCAGCATCACATTTCTTAAATTTACAAAAAGGAGTCAAAAGCTTCACATTATAAACAACCCACACATGAAAAAATGCCATCTGTATTTACACCCAGTCCTGTGTGTCCATCTGTCCATGTGTGAATGAAATGACTCAAAGTGTTTAGATCCTCATTGAGCTCTATTCTGGAAAAACAAACAAACAAAAAAACCCAAAAGATAAAACACTCTGCTCAGAAAGTGATGAATTACAGCTGGTCTGTGAGTCAATAGTGGACTTTGCAGTGCCCTTCATGAATTCCTAGGTGCTATGATTGTTTTTCTTTCTGCCACTAGAGGTCATGTTAGTGTCACACTTCAGGAGATAAACAAAGCTTCCCTCCTCGGCCACTCTTCCTCACTCTTTTTCCCTCCCTTGTCTGTACTGAACAGAAGGAACAGCAGGTGGAGCTTTTTAACAGGTGCTTCTGGCTCTCTATGTGGAAGAAGCTCGTGGATGGACTGGAGGCATTTTTAGCCTCCAAGTATGATTTTAGGACATATTCCCAGAAAGTCATTGTGTGCTGTGTTGGGGAAACAAAGCACAGCTATGTGGTGAGTCCTGAGTACTGCTGTCTTGTTATAAATATTGGAAGTTGTAATGCCGCGTTCACACCAGGCGCAACGCGAGCGACAGCAGCGACAGGTTGCCATGTAATCCCTATGTAAGGACGCGTTTTGGCACCAAGTCACACAGCGCAACGCAATGGACGCGAATGAAGCGACGCGAGTGAAGCGATTTTGAGCGATTGGCGCATTTGTGGCGTGATATTGCATAACGTCATAGCGTTGCCCTCCTCCCCAAGTTGAAAAATCTGAACTTTTTCGTCTTGTCACGCCACAATGACCAATCAGGGACTGAATATGTAGTGACGTGGAGATGACTGGAGTTTGACTGAAGATGTGAACATGTCCTGTCTCTGGTAGCAGCCTGTGAGCAGGACTTATGTCTCTTTTGTCCTTTATTTCACAATTATGACAGAGTTTTTTGAGTGAGCAGCAGCCCCGCAGCAGCGGGAACAGAGGTTTTTTTTTTTTTTTTTTTACGTGCATGCGAGCGAATCGTCCGTGGAGATTATTTTACTTATTAACTACACAGATGTATAATAAAGCAAATCGTGACTGATTTCTAAACATAATTATGACAGAGTTTTGGGGGGAAGAGCGAGCAGCAGCCCTGCAGCAAGCAGCAGAGTTTTTTTTTTTGTTTAATTGTTTACATGTGCGCACGTGAACGGGACAGGAGGTCCTCAAACTGGGTCCTGCAGAGGCAGAAGGACCGCGGAAAGTGGCCGTCATCCAGACGCAACTCCTGCAACAAATGATGATACTCCTCAAATTGGGAGCTTTCCACAACAACTCGCTCCGTGTGATCAAATCAAATCAAATCAATTTTATTTATGTAGCGCCAAATCACAACAAACAGTCACCCCAAGGTGCTTTATATTGTAAGGCAAAAGCCATACAATAATTACAGAAAAACCCCAACGGTCAAAATGACCCCCTATGAGCAAGCACTTGGTGACAGTGGGAAGGAAAACTCCCTTTTAACAGGGAGAAACATCCAGCAGAACCAGGCTCAGGGAGGGGCAGTCTTCTGCTGGGACTGGTTGGGGCTGAGGGGAGAGAATCAGGAAAAAGACATGCTGTGGAAGAGAGCAGAGATCAATCACTAATGATTAAAAGCAGAGTGGTGCATACAGAGCAAAAAGAGGTGAATAAAAAGAAACACTGGGTGCATCACAGGAAACTCCCCAGCAGTCTAAGTCTATAGCAGCATAACTAAGGGATGGTTCAGGGTCACCTGATCCAGCCCTAACTATAAGCTTTTTCAAAAAGGAAAGTTTTAAGATTAATCTTAAATCTTAATCTCTATCTCCCTAATCCAAATTGGGAGCTGGTTCCACAGTAGAGGAGCCTGAAGGGCCAGAGGGCCTTTTTTTGCCTTCTTGCTCTCGGTTGGGACGGTCGCATTTTTCTTACCTCCTCCCTCCCCAACTTTCCTGCTACTGTAGCGTGTTTGTCTGTGAGGCTGCCAGCCCTGCTCCTCTGGAAATGGCAAAATGGATCTAATCAAATGGTCTCTGAACGCAATTGACACTATTTTTTCTACAAGACACTCAGGAGCGGAGGACCCGACCTGTCCTGCCCGGACACATGTGGCGGGTTACGTGATGGACAGCTGGCAGAGGTGGCAAGTCATGTGCCTGTACACGTTGTCTGTGGAGGACGTTGAAGATGTTTACTCATTTGGAGCTGTGGTGACTGGGTTTCTGCTGTGTGGAGAGGCCATAGCATTGGTTTACCGGAAAATTAAGAAGGTGGAGGCGGCATTAACTGGCCCGTCCAGGCTGCCCCACATGATCGATTCGATTCGATTGGAAGGGCAGTGCCAGCTCAGTCAGCGGGTGTTAACCGCATGGTGGAATCCATCTCGGGGAGAATAGCTGCACTGGAAAACCACTTTGATCGTCAGTAATGACCACATCTCTTCTCCTCTATTCAGATGTATTTGGGAGCCACTCTGAAGTTTCAGACAGTGGAATCTTTCAGGCGTCTGTTAATCTGGATATCTATTTGGTTTCCAAACACCAGCTGCCCTTCAAGGCCACTGAGATAAAATCCTCCCCCCGAGGAACACTCCTGATCCCTCGCTCCTCGTCTTACCCCACCTCTCTTGTCTTTCCCTCTCCTAGTCCTGTGATGTTGACTGTGGGACATTGGACTCTGGTGGACTGATTCAGGACTGGGATCCCCTCCAGGATGGACAGATAAGGCCTGTTGATGGCGCCAAGGGCGGCCTCCGGGCTGTCTGTCTGAACACTGGACACATTCAAGTCTCGGCTGTCGTCTGTTGTCTGCTGTGATTGTTTACTGTTTTTCTGTGACTGTTTTCTGTGCTTATGGGGGTTTTTTTTGCTTCAGTGGTGCTGTGTGTGTTCAACACAGCAGCAATGGAGTTTTTTCTTTCCCAATACTTTCCTTGTGTGTGCTTTTATGTGTGTTGTTGTTTGTTAAGTGTGTCATGAAGCCGGTCAAGGTTTGCTCAGCCCTGCTCGTGACTCAGGGCAGGGACATACATCTAGAGCTGGGTCCCCGGGCGCCGTAAAGGCGACCTCTGCTCCTAACTGGCAATTAGGATGGGTTAAATGCAGTAAACACATTTCCTTGTGCAGGGAACATGTTCCTATGTGCATATGACAATAAACTCCTCTGAATCCTTGAATCCTTGAATCCCTGAAAGCTGAAGGCTCTGCCTCCCATTCTACTCTTACAAACCCTAGGAACTAGGAAGTATGCCTGCAGTCTGAGAGCGAAGTGCTCTATTGGGGAGATATGGTACTATGAGGTCCCTAAGATAAGATGGGACCTGATTATTCAAAACCTTATAAGTAAGAAGAAGAATTTTAAATTCTATTCTGGAATTAACAGGGAGCCAATGAAGAGAAGCCAATATGGATGAAATATGCTCTCTCCTTCTAGTCCCTGTCAGTACTCTAGCTGCAGCATTTTGAATTAACTGAAGGCTTTTCAGGGAACTTTTAGGACAACCTGATAATAATAATAATTTCTCTAAGCTGATAATAATCAGCATCACTCTGAGACAAGACCTTTCTAATTTTAGAGATATTGCACAAATGCAAAAAAGCAGTCCTACATATTTGTTTAATATGCGCATTGAAGGACATATCCTGATCAAAAATTACTCCAAGATTTCTCACAGTATTACTGGAGGTCAGGGTAATGCCATCCAGAGTAAGGATCTGGTTAGACACCATGTTTCTAAGATTTGTGGGGCCAAGTACAATAACTTCAGTTTTATCTGAATTTAAAAGCAGGAAATTAGAGGTCATCCATGTCTTTATGTCTGAAAGACATTCCTGCAGTTTAACTAATTGGTGTGTGTCCTCTGGCTTCATGGATAGATAAAGATGGGTATCAATGCGTAACAATGAAATTTTAGCAATGCTGTCTAATAATACTGCCTAAGGGAAGCATGTATAAAGTGAATAAAATCGGTCCTAGCACAGACCCTTGTGGAACTCCATAATTAACCTTAGTCCATGAAGAAGACTCCTCATTTACATGAACAAATTGTAATCTATTAAATATGATTCAAACCCCTGCAGCGCAGTGCCTTTAATACATATGGCATGCTCTAATCTCTGTAATAAAATTTTATGGTCAACAGTATCAAAAGCTGCACTGAGGTCTAACATGACAAGCACAGAGATGAGTCCACTGTCTGAGGCCATAAGAAGATCATTTGTAACCTTCACTAATGCTGTTTCTGTACTATGATGAATTCTGAAACCTGAGTGAAACTCTTCAAATAGAACATTCCTCTGCAGATGATCAGTTAGCTGTTTTATAACTACCCTTTCAAGAATTTTTGAGAGAAAAGGAAGGTTGGAGATTGGCCTATAATTAGCTAAGATAGCTGGGTCAAGTGATGGCTTTTGAAGTAATGGTTTAATTACTGCCACCTTAAAAGCCTGTGGTACATAGCCAACTAATAAAGATAGATTGATCATATTTAAGATCGAAGCATTAATTAACGGTAGGGCTTCCTTGAGCAGCCTGGTAGAAATGGGGTCATAGACATGTTGATGGTTTGGATGAAGTGACTAATGAAAGTAACTCAGACAGAACAATCGGAGAGAAAGAGTCTAACCAAATACCAGCATTACTGAAAGCAGTCGAACATAAAGATATGTCTTTGGGATGGTTATGAATAATTTTTTCTCTAATAGTTAAAATTTTATTAGCAAAGAAAGTCATGAAGTCATTACTAGTTAAAGTTAAAGGAATACTCAGCTCAATAGAGCTCTGACTCTTTGTCAGCCTGGCTACAGTGCTGAAAAGAAACCTGGGGTTGTTCTTATTTTCTTCAATTAGTGATGAATAGTAAGATGTCCTAGCTTTACGGAGGGCTTTTTTTATAGAGCAACAGACTCTTTTTCCAGGCTAAATGAAGATCTTCTAAATTAGTGAGACGCCATTTCCTCTCCAGCTTACGGGTTATCTGCTTTAAGCTGCGAGTTTGTGGGTTATACCACAGAGTCAGGCACTTCTGATTTAAGGCTCTCTTTTTCAGAGGAGATACAGCATCCAAAGTTGTGCTCAATGAGGATGTAAAGCTATTGACGAGATAATCTATCTCACTCAAAGAGTTTAGGTAGCTACTCTGCGCTGTGTTGGTATATGGCATTAGAGAACATAACAAAGAAGGAATCATATCCTTAAACCCAGTTACAGTGCTTTCAGAAAGACTTCTACTGAAATGAAACTTATTCCCCACTGCTGGGTAGTCCATTAAAGTAAATGTAAATGTTATTAATAAATGATCAGACAAAAAGGGGTTTTCGGGGAATACTGTTAAGTCTTCAATTTCTCAAGGTCTCAATTGATCAAGGTCTGTCATGTTAACTTGACTGACAACCAGAGCCGACAAGCGGAATGGAAGCTGCTCCTATTTAATGAGGCACTGGGGCAAATTTTCGCAGCAAAAGCAGAGCGACACACCAGGCGATGGTGGCGCATCCGTTGCCACGTGACCCCCATGAATTTGCGGCATATGATCGCGCCCGGCGTGAACGCGGCATAACACTTTCACAGGATAGGACTTCCATATACTAAAAGTGCATAGGCAGCCACACTCGGAATGTAAACAGGGGACAGAAAAGCTCAGAGCACCTTAAGCCATGAAATTTTCACATGGAAAATAGGTATTTGTGTATAATAGGTATTTGTGTGTAATATTGCCTGTAATCTCAGATAGGACACTTTTAAATACTGTTGTCCCTTTGGACTGCTTTTGAGTCTAAATAGTGCACCTTCCTCATCTTACACGAGCTGAACATCACTGTACATATGTGCAGTGTTAATATATTCATGTCTGACTGTGTGAGTGTGTGGGCGTGTATACCATATGGCATGTTTCTATGAGTGCAGAGTACCACAGTACACCTGGACCTGCTTTTACCTTGTAGTAGTCCTGCTCCAGCCGGGAGTCAGAACCTCCTCCCTGCCTGTACTTATTCACTTTCAGCTTCATCTGCTTGCTCCTCTCGTCCATGTCCATACCTGAGGACAGAGAGGAAACACCATGAGATTACGAGTGTTACTGTGACGGAGGCATGATGGCGGCGCATACGGTCATGGTGACAGACAAGCTGCTGCTGCTGCTTCTGCTGTGGTATGAGCCATGAGTTGTGACAAGGACAAGTCCAATGGAAAAAGCTGGATGATTGGCTGTAATTTACAAAATCAAATAAAAAAAATGCTGGATCTGAAGCTAAGCTGCACAATGTGTTTAAACGCCGAATGTCACAGCAGACAGTAATCACTTTAATCAAAATGTTCTTTGTTAATACAATGATACTCAAGAAACACAACCAACCGACTAACACGCAAAGCATCAAGTTAAAATCCGTATAATCCAGGGACCGTCAACTACCAATGAACTGATGCAGCCTTGTGAAGTCAACCTATGGCACAGATGACACCATTCAGCTCCAGAATGAAGGAGAAAGCCAACCCTACAAATAAACAACCTAAGACCACTTAAGGAGACACACAGAAGCCAAACAACAGTACTTGAATTGTGAGGGAAGGGCAGTTACAACAGTATCCCTCGTGACATAATTTCCTCAGCATGATCCAGCACACAAGTAACTAAGAGTAAAGCCCTTCAGCAACCAGACCGGAGCCAAGTGGAGCCCTACGTATGATCTAGCTGCAGCAGACAGATGTCGACTTTCTGAAAACTGGATTGGATAGTTGTCCACTGGGACCCAGGACAGTTCCATAAAATGGTGGCTGCAGCAACACGCAGCACCAGCAACTGCTCCAAGAATTGATGTGACCTGGTGTGAACCCAAACCCAACATAAGAGGACATTCACCAGGCAAAATGGGATTTCAGTGGTTATTTAAGGAGATACCAGGAGGGCGTGTTGGCGTTGCTCTGGCCATGTGGCAGTTTTCCTTTTCCCACTGTTTTTGCATTCCGTTACATTCAATTAATTCTGGTAAGCAAACGTCAGTTATGATAACATAAAATGTACAAGAAATATGTTCAAAGTCAATGGATGATGGGCAAGGTGGCAGCTTTCTTGGAGCTAAATGGTCACTTCACTGACATATATGAGCTTCTGCTGTGAAGTGGTTTCCAGGATATCTCTTATCTGAATGACAGTAACTGCAAACTCAAGTGTTTGTTGATTGTACAGGAACCGTTCAGAACAGCCAGATGTCACTTTAATGAGCAGTGGAATGTAAAGAAAAACAAAACACCAAACAGGTGTGAGGTAAATACTTGTATATCTTGTTTCCGACCCAAAATTAAGAGGTGCACAGTTTAAGGTCCTTAGACCCGAGGAACATGCTTGCTTAATGCTTCTTTTGGACAAATTTTGCACCCTGCTGTTTCAAAGTTAGCTTTGAGAATCCTCTCGCCATGCTGGACTTGGGCCAGAAGCATCAACGTGGGCACTACTCTGGGTGGTAAAACCTATCACCCATAAATTGGTAGCTATATATACCTAGTTAATATTTATGTGTGATGGTCATCCCACAGTGGTAGCTGTGGCCAGGAACAGATCAATGAAGGATTACACAGGAGTAAAATTTTACAAATGCTTCAATCATATTGAACTGTATCCTACATTATTTGTCTGACCATAAAGATTCCAAAAAGGTACAGTTTGAACTAGCTATGTCTGAATGTTACAGAGTTAATGGAAAAACAACAACAAAAAAATGGTGACACAGGGGGTCAAAAGGTAAAGTTGGTCCAATACTGGTAAAAAAAACAAAACAAAAAAAAACAAGATGCAAATTATTGGCTAATACTATTTTAAAAAGGAATAGTTGTGCACCATCAGTCCTGGTTAGTTTTCACATCATGTAGTAACAGAGCTCATAGAATCCAATGGACGTTGACCTTGTTTGACCTTTACTTTGGAGAGCAAGCATTAAACATGCTCAGTTATCCTGCCACTGCAAATAATGACTGTGTTTTATGGCTGCATCACTTTCAGTTATTGCGTGTCCTGTGAAATATTTGCTGTGCGTTGCGTTTTTGCCTCATTAATATGGCCAAAGCAGATGGTCGCCCCACTTAGTCTGGTCTGCTTGAAATGTCTTTCTGCAATCCAAAAAATGCTGAGCTGTAGTTTTTCCTTAATACTGTCACCAAACCATGCTGGCTCATGTGGTGGGTAAGTTCAAGACCCTACTTATGTGTTGTCCTTTTAGGTGACTTATGATCTGGTTCTGTATAAATGAATTTAAACTGATCTATTTCTATTACTTGTGTGCTACAGTCTGCAAATCATGTTCATTTGCTATTGTTAAAAAACAACTTTTTTCATAGTTCGTTGCAGCACATTGGGAAGTTGAAGACAAAAGAAAAACAATTATCCTTTAATGGTACAATTAATCTTTCTCTAATTTGTAGATGCATTAATGTATATTCTAATTGTACATATTGGGCTAAAACAATGAAATGGTAGGTATGGTTTTTAATCCATCACCCTGACACTAACCCTAACCACAATAAAAAGGCATTGTCCCTTCAGAGTCTTATGACCATGTGTATCACCAAGAGACATGTCCACATGGACAGACGATTTCCTGACAATCCAGTCATGTGACGCCTTGAAATGAAAACACGTTGTAATAAAACACCATTTCTGACAAAATGCTTTGTCAGAAATGTTTGACAATACAACAAATTGCAGAAAGACACAACAAAATGTCCAACCTGTCCCTCTGAACTCACTCAAACTGAAAGATCAAAAAAATCCACACAACTTGGTTTTTCCTCATCTCTTTCTTCTTCTCCTTCAATCAAAGGACTCTACTACAAGCACATCTCTCATTGTAAAACTATCACCAGATAATCTCTATACACATTTAACCTTCTGTGGATTTGGCAACAGACAGCTGCAGAACAACAAACAACCGAAACACAGCGGTGCCTCACAAAGCAAACATTTCACAGAAGCGCGTCCCTTTAGACTGTAATTATATTGCAATCTTTAAATAAAATACTCAGCATGACTAAAGGTCAAATTCAGGACTAATTGCACCTCCACACGCCCCAGTTGCTCTCTGTCTCATCTTTTGTGTCATATGAAGGCAAAGAATAAGTGAAGAAGTGCAGAGTTCCATGCAATGTGATGCACCAACAGCTGCATATAAATAAGCAACACGAGCAAAGCAAATGAATGACAGCAGTGTTAGAGAAAGGTTCATCTCTCAGTCCAAGAAAACAATCATTGGCTGATTGTTTACTTGTTAATCTGCTGATTAAGGAACATCTCAAATAAAGTTTAGGTCAGAACACTTGTTTAAGTTGGTGGAAAATATAAAAATGAACCAAAGGGAGAGTAAAACTCTGAAATTGAAAGAATTTCACAAATACAGATGTGTGTCTGTGTGTGTGTGTGTGTGTGTGTGTGTGTGTGTGTTGGGGGGGGTCTTTAAAAGTTAAAACATTCAGACTTATTTCTTGTATGATGTGGTTTTGGTGTCATGCGCTGAACAGTCTCACTGTGATCAGTTAAAAAACCTCCAAAAAGCCCTGAAGGACCCTTAATTTGGCGAGGGGGGGGGGTTGATTTAAGAAGGTTTGCAACAAGATGATTCCACTAAAAAACCCAAATGTGTATTATGTAGATGTGCTTTGCTGCAGATGGTTGTGTCATAACTATCAAATATCAGGAACTGTAGAATTGTATCGGATTGTCAACATTACTGTAAAATTCATTCATTAGTAATCATTCTATACAAAGCACCACCTCAAATTCCACTTTTAAATGTTTAAAATGAAATATTTTGTGTGAAACCTGTGGTTTTATAAGAACTTCATCTTGGGTACTTCATTCTTAGTATTTTTAATTAACATTCTCCCGTCAATCAGGAGGGTAAGACTTTTGCACATCACTGTATCTATAACTACCTACTTTTTTAATTACTTTATTTAGTTAGAATTGTGTTCTTGTTAACATAAATAGAACTTTTACTTCAGCAAGTCAAATCCAACATAGTAACGTGTCAGTTTGGCTCTAGAATAGTAGGCATTTTTATTTTTATTTTATTGGGAGAATTTTGTTAAAACCTGAACCTGATCTTAATAAAATAATTGAGGGATTATTCAAAGAATATGAATTTCTTTTCACTGTCAGCTGGAACAGTGAACATGTACCTATGTTTTATTAAGAACATTAGGTAGGTTTCAGGAATTTTGTTTGTTTATTTGGACTGTATCCGGGCAGATTTAAACGATTTATAGAATACTGGTATCACCTGAATGAACACTGAAGTAATTTCTTTAATGCAGCAGTCTTGAATTGCTTGTTTCATACTGTATGTGGTACTTCACACAGAAAAAGTCCCACAAAAAAATAAAGAAAGCCACAAAAGAACCTCATTTGATGATTCAACAATTATAGAAATTTAAACTGGCAGAGTTTGCAGAGATAAATTTCTGCAGCTCTGTTATTGTAATGCATATTTATGTATGTATTTATATTTGTTGTAGATTTGTTGTATATTTAATATTTTGTATTAAATGTATCAATATTGGTTTCAGTATCAATAGATTCTCAATATTAAGAGACTTGGATCAAATTTTTATGTCTTCATTTAACCAGGTTAGTCCCACTGAGATTGAGAGCTCTTTTACAAAGGAGACCTGGACAACATTTAAGTTTCCAGTCCACCTAACCTGCATGTCATTAGATGTGGGACAAAACAGGAGCACCCAGAGGGAACTCACGTAAACACGGGGAGAACATGCAAACTCCACACAGAAAGGCCACAGGGGGGAATTGATCCCATGACCTGCTTGCTGTGATGTGACAGTGCTAACCACTAATCCACCATGTTGCCTAAATAAAATCGGGACTACAAAGAAGGGATCTGGACATCCCCAATGGGCAAAAAAAAGAAAGAAAAAGATATTTATTGTAAAGTGATAGTTTGCCATGTCAAGACCTAAAAACCTGAATAGTGTCTGTCTGGAGCAAAATGAAAGTCTGTCCAATGATGGAGGCCAGAAGCATCGTTCATGGCAACCATGAGCACAAACGGCACGAAAGAATGACAGCAAGCGAAGCACAAAAAGCAACGGCAACAGAGATGATGGGAGGAGGAGAGCGTGGACAGGAGAAGGAGCAAGCCAGGAAGACACCCAAAGGAAATAAAAGTCAAAGACGAAGGCCGAATCAGAGAGAGAAGAGGACGATGAAGAAGAAGGGACAGACCTGAGTTCGTCCAACTTGGTGAGTCGGTGTCTTCTGGGATCATATTACAGAATGGACAGACACAGACAGAGGAGAGGAAGATGGATGTGAGAGGATGCACAAAGGGTGGAGGAGAAGAGGACTGATGTGGGGACGCTGTCGCCATGATGACAGAGAAGGCTGGGCAGTGGGGGTCATGGTGAGGAGGAGGAGGAGGGGGAAAATAATGGAAGGGGACACAACACGAGAACAGTGCGACACTACAATGACAAAAACAACACACAATGAGCACAGAACACACAAACAAAATCATAGAGAACACCAAGCAAAGTTCATCGCGGCCACAGAAGTCTAAGGAGGGAATGGCTGAGAGGAATGTTATTAGAAATCAGAGGAGGGTTGGCGAGGTGAGGGTCTGTGCTGCAACCAAAAGAGAGCTGAAACCGGAAAGAGATGTTAATGGCAGCAACCGCACCCAAACCGAGCACCCGGAGAGGAGCTCCGCGCCTCTGAGGGCGCAACGGGTCTCGTAAGGTACACAATAAGAGAAGTGATGTCACTGGAGTCTGCATGGGGCAACTGTGGGGAGAAAAATAACCAAAATAAAGAAATCAACAAAACCAAATGAAGACAGACACAGTACACAAAAGAGAGAGCTGAGGACCTCGCACACATTCAGCACGCACACACACACACTGCACACGCTGACATCAGATACTCATGCACTAAACAGTGCCTAAAAATCAGTGCACATTTCTGTGCAGTAAATCTCCATCAAGAGCGCAACATGTGACACGGCCGCTGTCGCATCTCTCTGACATGGACTGGGATTTGGCATGGATCACACAAGTATGGCTGATTTTTCAGTTAAAATAAGTCCATTTGGAAGGTTCTGTTCATTCATTCATTCATTCATTCATTCATTCAATTTCTGTTTCTGATCATGGTCTGGGTTGCCGTGGCAGAAGGCCAAGCAGCTCATCCCACACTTCCCTATCCTCAGCCATGTCATCTAATGCTTCCTGAGGGATGAAGAGGCATTCCCAAGCCACCTGGGAAATATAATCCCTCCAGCGTGTCCTGGGTCTTCTCTGGGGCCTCCTCCCTGTTGGATGATCCTGGAAGACAACCAGGGGCATCTTTACCATGTTCCCGAACCAGCAGAGTAAAATTGACTCTGCTGGGATAGCATTTGATCCCAGTCTAAACAGAGTAAATTACACTCTGTCATAGAGTGAATCAGCTCGACAATTGTTGCAGACTATCCACCCCTAAACATTGGTCCACCCTGCCTCCACTGTGTCTGGGGTCTGACACAGAGTCTCTCCACCCAAAGCGATCAAATGGATTAATGGGATTATTAATCATCAGATGATGAAGGTAAAACCTCTTGAATCATTCTAAACTCAGTTTTAAGCAGAGACAAGGCTGTTTTAAGCAGAAACGAGGCTTTAAACAGTGACGAAATTGAAATGTCTGAATGCATCAGCTAACAGTTTTTGCAGCCGCGCCGGTCTGATCGCTTCCTCCATCTGTTATTATGGAATAATGCTGAATTTATGCAGACAGGATTGTTGTACAAACGCTCTGTCACTGAGATAGATGATGACTGGAGTGCAGTTTGAAGCAGAAACGAGGTGATTATCAGTGAACCGCAGCTGATGATGTAAGCACAGTGAAGGCAGGGTGGATGGAGGACCGTTCGGTCTGCGACACCATCTGTTCAATGCAAGTGGTTTTACTCCATTAAGAGTTGATTTTACACTGTTTTGAGGTGATTTAGCTCTGTGATAGAGTATAATTCACTCTATATGGACTGGGATCAACAAATGCTATCCAGCAGACTAAATTCTACTCAACAAAATTTCCTGTGTACTTAGAATCCCTGCTGGATATTCGACCTTCTCATCCTGTCCCTGAATGTAAGCCCATATACCAAAAGGAGGAATCTCATTTCTGCCGCTTGTATCCTTGACCTTATTCTTTCTGTCTCTACCCCAAAGCTCAAGATCATAGGTGAGGTTAGGAGCATAAATCAACTGGTGAATCAAGAGTCTCACCATCTGGCTCAGCTCTTTCTTCACCACGATGGTCCAGTACAGCATCTGCAGGTTTTGTTGTCGACTTAGAAAATTCTGAATACTTGTGCACCCTCATATCTTGTGGAATATTTGATCCTTACAAACTATTTCATGACCTGCAGTCTCAGCAAGTAGGTTTACTCTGTGCTCCTATGGTGAAAAAGAAGTCAACAGGATGCATAATTTTCACTCATCACCCTCTGACTTAGAATAATCTGTCTGCTGATGTTAGTGAAATTCTGTTGAATCTTTTAAATATCCTTTTTCTGTTCCATTTAGTATATGATTTTTCTTTATTGAATTTGAACTTTTCACATTTTAGTATGCCTATACAGTAGTGTTCAGAATAATAGTAGTGCTATGTGACTAAAAAGATTAATCCAGGTTTTGAGTATATTTCTTATTGTTACATGGGAAACAAGGTACCAGTAGATTCAATAGATTCTCACAAATCCAACAAGACCAAGCATTCATGATATGTACACTCTTAAGGCTATGAAATTGGGCTATTAGTAAAAAAAGTAGAAAAGGGGGTGTTCACAATAATAGCAGCATCTGCTGTTGATGCTACAAACTCAAAACTATTATGTTCAAACTGCTTTTGTAGCAATCCTGTGAATCACTAAACTAGTATTTAGTTTTATAACCACAGTTTTTCATGATTTCTTCACATCTGCGAGGCATTAATTTTGTTGGTTTGGAACCAAGATTTTGCTCATTTACTAGTGTGCTTGGGGTCATTGTCTTGTTGAAACACCCATTTCAAGGGCATGTCCTCTTCATCCATAAGGCAACATGACCTCTTCCAGTATATATCCAAACTCCACATATCCAAACTGATCCATGATACCTGGTATGCGATATATAGGCCCAACACCATAGTAGGAGAAACATGACCATATCATGATGCTTGAACCACCATGCTTCACTGTCTTCACTGTGAATTGTGCCTTGAATTTGGGTGTGTTTGGGGTGAATTTGAGTTTGGGGGTCGTCTCACAAACTGTCTGCGGCCCTTGGACCCAAAAAGAACAATTTTACTCTCATCAGTCCACAAAATATTCCTCCATTTCTCTTTAGGCCAGTTGATGTGTTCTTTGGCAAATTGTAACCTCTTCTGCACATGTCTTTTATTTAACAGAGGGACTTTGCGGGGGATTCTTGCACATAAATTAGCTTCACACAGGCGTCTTCTAACTGTCACAGCACTTACAGGTAACTCCAGACTGTCTTTGATCATCCTGGAGCTGATCAATGGGTGAGCCTTTGCCATTCTGGTTACTCTTCTATCCATTTTGATGGTTGTTTTCCATTTTCTTCCACGCGTCTCTGTTGTTTTGTCCATTTTAAAGCATTGGAGATCATTGTAGATGAACAGCCTATATTTTTTTGCACCTGCATATAAGTTTTCCCCTCTCCAATCAACTTTTTAATCAAACTACACTGCTCTTCTGAACAATGTCTTGAACGTCCCATTTTCCTCAGGCTTTCAAAGAGAAAAGCATGTTCAACAGGTGCTGGCTTCATCCTTAAATAGGGGACACCTGATTCACACCTGTTTGTTCCACAAAATTGACAAACTCACTGACTGAATGCCACACTACTATTATTGTGAACACCCCCTTTTCTACTTTTTTTTACTAATAGCCCAATTTAATAGCCTTAAGAGTGTGCATATCATGAATGCTTTGTCTTATTGGATTTGTGAGAATCAACTGAATCTACTGGTACCTTGTTTCCCATGTAACAATAAGAAATATACTCAAAACCTGGATTAATCTTTTTAGTCACATAGCAGTACTAAAATCAAATCAAATCAATTTTATTTATATAGCACCAAATCACAACAAACAGTTGCCCCAAGGCGCTTACTATTATTCTGAACACTACTGTATAGGCATACTAAATTTACAGTGACAGCATTTAGGGTTTAATTTTTCTTTGACTTTGTTCAACACTTCTAGAGCTATAGAATCACGCTACTGCTAACATGAGGGCAAAGTTGCCATTTGGGGGAGGTGATGGTCTAGTGGGTAATGTGTTGGGCTTGAGACCAGAGAATATCCTCGGTTCAAATCCCAGCCTGACCGGAAAATCACTAAGGGCCCTTGGGCAAGGTCCTTAATCCCCTAGTTGCTGTCAGTGTGTAGTGGGTGTCTTGCTGGCAGCAGCCTAACATCAGGGTGAATGTGAGAAATTGATGTGTAAAGCGCTTTGAGCGTCTGATGCAGATGGAAAAGCGCGATATAAATGCAGTTCATTTACCATTTGTCAGATCCACACACATGTATCGGCAGAACAAACTTTTACTTTTACTTTCTTTTCTTTATCAATTAGCAACCCTTTGAGATTCACTGGTCAACACACTGGATTGCCCAAAAGGTCACAGTCTATAAGTGTGACTAAACAGCATATAAAGTTTATGGTTGAATATGATCGAATGGGCAGTTTGACGATGTATCATGCTATACTTGTATCAAACGATATTTACAAACCGTAGCATAATCGTAGACATGTAGCATGATTGTAGTACAACTTTAGGAAAACTGTGGTGGTTCTAGAAAACCTCCCATGCTGTTATAGAAGGCACGCCGCGAAAATCCAGGGGATAACCAAACTATGTCAAAGGGCACAATAGAAAAAAAATGCACATCTTGAAAATTTAGCCACATTTAAAACAAGACTACAGTACAATGAAGGACATTCACCCAGATTCCCTAAAGCAGCTGTTCCCAAACTTAAGAACAACCCGGCCCACACTGAAACTGAAAACTTTCTTGGACACACCAAAACCTTTGATTTTTTTATCAACCCATGAGACTACTCGTTAAACTGAAACCGATAAATGAATGTAATTTAAATTACATGGCTTTGATTTATTACTTTTGATTACATTTGGAATATGATCAAATGTGTCTGGGCAATTTAAATGTTATTAGCAAATTTAAAATCAGTTTGTACAATTTATTAAAACATTGAATTGAAAATCAGTGTAATGACCTTGTGGGGCCCACCTTCAGTACCTGCTGGGCCATGGCCCACACTTTGGGAATCACTGCTCTAAGGTGTTCCAAGGTACGGACAAGATTTCAAACAGTGTGCTTCGGATATGCATCTCTGTGAAAATGGGAATGGCTCTTACTACTGCTGGCTGCTCTTTCCACCAATATATTCATTCTTTCACCATTATTTTTGCAGAGACAAGAAGCAACTTGTTGCTATTCTGTGTCTCACACTGGCGTATGACGGGATGCAACACAGACAGTTCTTAACACTGTCAGTAGTACAATAAGATGCATTCACTGGTTTGATGGTGTTTGTTTTAAATGATATGGTCAGATGGCCCCCTCTGTCCACTGCCCTGCAGCTTCCGTTGTCCATTTTCTTCAGTCTCCTCCAATGATCTTGCAGTTTGAACCTGACAAAACGGACGCCAACAGCTGGGGAGACCAAAGAAGCCTGACTCAGATCATACCCTCTTCCGCAGCATTTGCATTTAGGTCACTTAGTATTCCATTAGCGTGAATAATGAAGTGCCACATGAATAAAAAGACAGCCTGAGGCATCTGCCTCACCGGCTTTCATCTCTGCATGACAGTTAACATCTTCTCATTAGAGAGTCCAGTCATAATCAACAGAGCAAGGCCTTTTTGTTTTTTCAGTTCAGCCGTATCCAGTGGGTCATGAGGATGAGAGAGACGAGGACAGGTTAAACAAAACAAAACAAAACACACACACACACCAAGTTAATGTGGAAAAGTCTCCTGTGGTCTTTCAAAATTATAACATATTAAACCTTTGAATATATATTTCAATACACTGCAGAGTTCAGTGTAGTGCACAGTTACTGCAGTGTTATAAACAAATAGTTGTGCACACGTAAAGCCCAAAACTGTGAATGTATAGTGATCACCTCTTCCAAGCATGGCTTAACGTGTAGCATTTCCACAGTTTAAAAAAAGTTGTACACAAACTCTTCCCTCTTCAGGCCCAATGTTCTACTAATGGTCCAGCTGGCACAAGGCACCACATGCAACTTTGCTCATTTCTACCAAACAGAATTTTGGGTTTCACACCGACACCCACTGATGGAGTATGTTGTTGGTCTAAAAATATGGTGTGGTCAGGTTCAGTGCAAGTGCATTGGTATCAAGGCTAAGTAGAAAACAACACAGATCAGGAAAAACCTGGTCTAAAGGACAGAACAGTCTTCTGGCTTTTTAAAGAGTGTGACACTCACACACGCCTTACACAGGTGGATTCATGCCGCACAGAGACGCTGCTTGTACACATATGAAAACTGAATCGAAAACAACTATTAAACCAAATAAAAGTAAACACTAATGGAAAAATACAAAACTGCACCTTACTGCTTCACCTCAGGGAGCTTTGGAGGCCACTCTCCAATAACACACATTGACAAGTTGGTGCAGCTTCCTTAACTTATCAGAAAACCTCTCACATCCCTCTGCTTTCTTAGTAGCAGTGCACTGTGCACCTGGCACACTCCACCTCAAAGGGGGTGAAAGATAAAAGTGCTGCTACTGTCTGATGTTCTTGACCAATCACTGACATTTGACACTGCAAGCCCATCCCCAGCAGTCTGTAAACAATGGAAAAGCACCTCTAAAGTATAGAATGAAAACTCACACTTTCAAAAATGAGCCCTCGTGGTATTGATGGAATCACAGATAATTCTGCAGCTAACTAGTTCCTGAGTTTCTGCAGTGGAAAAGTACCTTAAGTTCACATGTTGTGAACACTTCAACCAAGCAGATTATTAATTTGATCAACTGTTCATGCAAGATCAAAAAAATCCAGTATTCTGTCAAGAAGAAAGCAAACATTCTGCTCCCCAGTCCTGCAAAATATTTGGAGTCCCGACCTTTCCAGGTGAAAAGAACTCTGGTTTCATGGACAGGCACAAAGTATTATATCACCCTGGAAAGACACCAGATTGTTACTGAAGCTGTGTCCTTGGGGCAACCAAGCAAACATAACTGGCAGGCTATTCTCAATCTTAAACAGTATTTAATATGCTAAAAGTCACTTGGTGCTAACAAGTAAGTATTTACACCATTTTTCATTCTGGTTCTTAAACATTTCGTAATAACATTCTGTCAGATAACCTGCACCCAAAGCCACCATAATGAATGTTATTATGCTTGTATATGTAAGTGGGGTAGGACACACTGGGTGTCAAAGTAATGTGTTTGTTGTGTGGGCTGCCAGAAGAGGAGGTACTGCTGGCCCACCACCAGAGGGCGCCCTGCCTGAAGTGCGGGCTTCAGGCACGAGAGGGCGCTGCCGCCACGGACACAGCCGGGGGTGACAGCTGTCACTCATTATCTCATGACAGCTGTCACCCATCTTCACTTCATCATTCCACTCCATAAAAACCGGACGTCATCTCCACCTCATTGCCGAGATATCATCTACCTGTGAAGGTAACTTTCTCAGCCGTTGTTTTTGTCTTTTCAGACAGTGTTTGCTTCTGTATTGTTTGCAGTCAGTTCTGTGAGTGCTCGCAGCTGGAGGCTGAGTTTGTGATACGTGGAGAGCTGACGTCTTCGCTCCCGACGCCAAACTGTTGATAAGTACTCATTACTACTGCACGTGCCAGTTTTCTGGATTAGAGGTGGAGGTGGTATTCCCACCATTGCTGTTACTGGGTGTGCACGCACCCACATTTTACTGTTTTTGCTCCTCGCCAGCAGTACCAGATCCGACATTCGGAGACGGTGGCCACCTGGGGACTCAGGACTTGGCAGCTCCAGTATTCTCCAGGTTCGGTGGTGGAGGAAATCGTGTGGTTCCGGTTCTTCGCAGGACAGACGTCTTCTATCCTCGAGCCTGCCCACACGTCACCTTTGTGGATTGACTGTTTGCATAAATTCTGTAATCCTCTGTGTTTTGGTTGTGCTCTTTCACAACAGTAAAGTGTTCATATTCGACTCTTTCATTGTCCGTTCATTTACGCCCCCTGTTGTGGGTCCGTGTCACTACACTTTCCCAACAGTGTTGCTATGGAAACATATTAAGGCAATGGAGTAAATGCATCACTTCAACACACATTGGTGTCTATCTTCACAGCATTTTTATCATTGTGACAAAATCAGCAAAATATATGTAATACATTACAATGTAAAGTTAAAAAGTGCTGTGCGTCACAACATCACCATCATGCAGCACCTGAAAACCACAGCAAGGAAACAGAGCGAAAGTAAGAAACACAAAGACACACCATCCAGACGCTGACCTGGGCAAATCAATTCTCTGAAACTTCTGGTCGTGATTACAAAACATAAAACATAATCACTTTCACCAATTTTAACACAACCTTTGTGTATTGACTGGGTCTGGCATTAGTAAGATGGAATTCCAGATGATATTAGGCCACACAGGTTTTGTAGGACAGAAGCCAAAGACTTGGAGGTATTGATCACTTTGGTAGAGTATCGTTTTCATTTTGAAGGTTGCATGAGTGCACAGTATCATACAATATCATATGTTTCCAGAGACAGTTAAGCAGAAAATTTAGTGTCTATTTTCATAAATTTCATATTTAACATTCAGAAACACATACTGGGGTTATGGTTTGAATAACAATACAAAAATAGAAAATGCACAGAAAATCCACTATCTTCTTGTCCGTGAAGTCAGCACAGCCTCCCAGCTAATGAAGATCTGGGATATGTACAAATTTTTCTGCATTGATTCTCATGTGTTTTACTACAATTTTTGGGGATGCTATTTTTGACTTTTGGGGATGCTATTTTTGACTTTTGACACAAATAGCTAACAATTGTTTTTGGTCTGTATACATGCAACACAGCAGTGCAAGCTGTTAGGATGCTTGCCTTCCAGAATGAATGTCTCTGGTTGAAGGTGGTCAGAGTTGCATCACAAAGGGCATGAAATTGTGTTAAATCAAAGAATTTATACCAGGATGTAATAAGTGCATCTGGACAATAAAAAGATAGCAAAGTGTATGCTTAATCAATAACAATGAGGGACTTGATAAAAACTATAGTTTCACTGAAATATATGAAAAGAAAGGTTTGCCTTTTCTCTTTCTACACAGCTATTTGGCCTTTAAATTTTGCTACATGAGCATCAATATGCATAAAGTATGCAATAAACGTCCTTGTTGCCATGGCTAAAGAAAAGCCACCAACCCATCAAACATATCACTTGACGTGGAGTTGGATATGGTAATGCTAGAGTGTGCGCTCTCTATAGCGCTAATATAACGCTGCCATGCCTACATGGGGGCACAGCCACCATTACCAAAGAGGCCAAAAAGGACACGAAGTACCCAGATGTGCAATACAACATGCATGTTGAATGAACATAAATGTCATTTTTTCAAGACAAAACCAAACATTTCTCATTGGAGAAATGAGTTCAGATTTTATTATAAGTCTTTATCATTGACTGAATCCAATAATGCTTCAAAACTAGTTTCTTTTATAGATAAATTTGATCTTTAAATGTTCATTTGCCCTATGTTTTGTTTTCTTTTATTATATGTAAGTAACATACAATAAGCCCCTTATGTTCTTTTACTTTTTTTAATTTTATGTGTGCAGCTATTTCAAGATTTTGTACAGTACCTGTTTTGTTTGTATTTGAGGCATTAAAAAAACCCAAACACAATGGGCTTACATGGACCATGAATGCTGTATCTACCTGTTTTTCGTTTGCTTTTTAATTAAAATAAAATTATTAATTAAATTAGAATAAAAAGAGTTCACTTTCTTACCTTCCTGGCAGAAACAGCGGGTTTTGGGATCATAACACCCGGGCATGACGCTGACGTGCAAACACACTCGAAAGATCATATGATCATTCACTTGCACATCTATTGTGCAATTACAATGAAAGACTTTAAAATTTAAAGCCCTTCTAGTAGCGACATCATCTGGAGGAAGCGAGCTTGTACTTTTGCTGGATATTATTTGGCATAGTGACATCATAAAATGATGCGCTTGGGCTCATTTTGTTGAGAAATAGTCATTATAAATCTAAAAAAAAAAAAAAAGAAAAATCCAGGACAATACAGTAGCCCATCATGGGCCACTGTTGTTTTAAGGGCTAATATTCTACCAAAGTGAATTAGAGGTTTTAAAGAGGCAGCAAAAGTCCACACCTGGACCAACCTGTCTCAGTGAGGGAGGGGTGTAGTGGAGTCCCATCATCAGACAGAGAACCATTCAGCCCTCGCTGCTGGTCCTCCCAAGTCACTTCTACAGTAAAGCGCACACACACACACACACACACACACACACACACACACACACACACACACACACACACACACACACACACACACACACACACACACACACACACACACACACACACACACACACACACACACACACACACACAATCTGCCTTTTAGCAAAATCAATAAAAGGTGACTTTATCTCTGAACCTGTGAGCAAGAAGCTTATATATTACAACAAGATGACTAATATTGTGAATTCATAGTGAAGTGCTGCAGCAAATGCTGACAAGAAACAAGTTCAGCTCCTTATCAAAGCTTGAGGCCTCGCCACCATCTGCTGGACAATGGTGGAAACACAGTCACAGCTCGGCAGTTCTTCAACTACAAAGCAAACTGCACATACTCAAGTGTAAAATGATTACTTTTTGTTTGTATCCTGTGCTGTTACAAATTCCATTACCTGAGATGCAGCACTTTGTTTTAAGACAGGTGTTTGATATGTAATTGCGTGAGCGAGGCTTCCAGATATACATGATGTACGTTAGTGTCCAGTGATTTATGTCTAATTGAAATAATTGGCCGTTTCACATTGGAAAAGGAGACGTCTGTCATTGTGAGGTGGATGTGAGCGAAATTTAGGTCCATTACAGTCAAGATGGACAGACAAGCAGAGATCACAGCAACCAAAATCAGCACACATGAACATCAGAGTGCAAATCTCACATCAAATTGTTAGAACTGAACCACATTCAGAGTGCAGATGAACAAAAAGGATTTGGAAAAACACAGCAAGACCACAATACATGTTTAAAACCATTACTTATGCACAAACCGGGTTAAAAAGATGCAGACATCTCATATTGGTGATGGAAACCTCAACCAGTCAATCAAACAGTAATTTGAGAAACATTTGTTTGTCCTCTACTGCTCTAAGGTGCTTGGACCAATTTCCACCAAGCCTGCTGGGTGCATGTAGGCTGTTCCCAGAACTGCACTCAGGAAGGGGGTTAACAAAAATCAAGGTCACTGCAGTCAAAGGTCAAAATTTTGGCTTATCTGTTTGTTCCCTTACTCCTCCCAGTTCCTTTGCCCAGTTTCCACCAAACTTGGTATGTGGATGACAGTAAATATATAATATATTATTATATTATATATATTATTATTATATAATATTTGTCTTATTATATAGTGCAGATATTTTGTCTTTGGGAAGAATGGTGCTTTGTAGCGTGACCCAAATACTTTTGCTGATTTTTTTTTTTTTTTTTTTTTGAGTTAGGAAACAATTATTCTTATGTATAATTGCATATTAGTGTATGTGGGTGTGGCTTGAATCATGGATGATTTATTAAAGAAAAGCAGCAGAAAGCAGACTGTAGGCTGGCACCATGCATCACTGTCATCTGCTTACTGCGCAACTCCATCATTTATGTGAAATGTTCATTTATGAGCAACAGTGGCACCCTCCCAGGCACTGCATCAAACCTTTTCCACAAACCACTAGAGTACAGAGAGGTGCTGTCCAAGCTTGGACATGTTCACATTTTGGACACCCTATGAGGACTTGGAATGATATATTTCAATATTTATAAAATGTTTGCGGAGAATATTTAAAGGGTGCTATGAATGATTTTTCTGACACTACCCTCCTCGGCCACTCCTTCTCAATCCTTACTCCTCTACACTGATCTGAACAATCGGTGGTTGGAGTGTTTTAACAGGTCTACTGTCTGTATGTGGGAAAAGTATGTGGATTCTGTCAGAGGTATTTTTATTCTCAAAATGTGATTTTTGGATGTTTCTGGAAAGCTGCTGCTGTCTCGACAAAAATCAAACAGATTTGCAATGAGTCCCTTTCCCAGACATGGGAAAGGGTAACACTTTGACAGGATGAACCTCGTACACTAAATATGCACATGTGGTCACACCAAGAATGTAAACAGGGGACAGAAAAGCTCAGAGTACAGAGGGAGTGTTGCTTCATTCTCAGCACAGGATGCCATTAAGCCATAAAATAGTTATGCAGAAAATAGTTGCTGGCTGCTAAATTCATGTGTAAAATGTGATTCGTAACACCTTTATGACAAATCATGGACAGCTGAAGGATATGCGGTTACAGGAAAATGGGTGTGTGGCAACACAGTTTTCAAAATCATGTTTCTTTTTAGTGTACTGATTTTTGTCTCTTATTTGCATGTAATCTTTTAAAATGAACTTTTTGTAAGACCACTGAAATGACAAAGTCACAACAGACGACTGCAGTGGATTACACAGCCTCCGTTAAATTATTACACTTCTGTTACTGACATGATTCCACTAAACACAAAAGAAGCACAGAAAGCATTGAGACAGAAAGGTCACACCATCGCACTCCTCAGATGACTTGCCTTTTCTCCCATTAACAGGTGGGCCTTGTGGTTTTTCCTCACAATCTGCTGCTCGCAGAGAAACATAAAATAAAGCAAATTATAAGACTGTAAAGGTGGAACATTAACAACAAATCATACGTGCATAAGAATGTGTGCCAGGTTAAAGATTTTTGCATTTAAAAGCTACACAAGAAAGCCACACACCTCTATTTCCATATCCTGAAAAGGTCTGGATAAAGAGCTTCATCCAATCAGCAGAATGTCACTCAGAAGATACTACAAACTCTTTAAGGCACGTAAGGCATGTAAAAATGGCGTGTAGTAGCTGCAAAACTAAAGGCCCCTTCACACATAGTGCGAAGTTTGGACGACGTTTGGACAAATACGGCGAAACAGCGCCAAACAGTTCGAATTTACGCACCACGAAACATATGCCGATGGACAGGCGTGCACGATCCCTGTGCGACAGCTCGTGCATGCAACGGTGTATTTCGAGCAGGAACAGTGCAAGGTGCACCACATTGCACCACTTATGTGGAATAAATAAAAAATAAAACCAGCCAGTACCTGTGGGACCACATTGCACTGCTTATGTGGAATAAATAAAAAAAAAGAAAAACACATACCACCCTCTGGACACAAACCCGCACCTTCCAAACGGTCTGATTACCAGTCAGCAGCTTTACCACTGAGGTACAGAGCTGTTCTTTGAAAGCTGTGGGAAGCTGTGTCATATCAGGAAGGACGTGGAAGTATTAGAAAAAAAAAATAAAATCACACACCATAGTGCTCTGATCATGTCCACATCTAGTGGTCCAGTGCGTCCAGTCAGCTGCGTGCATGTCCTGTCCGACACGCATGTCTTGTGAACAACACGCCGTAGCACAGACACCGTGTCATGTGGAACAGAGCTCACGTGGGTGATGTGATGCTCAGATTGCTTGTTGCGTGTTCTGTTCTGCCGGTCCGTTTCAACCTGGGGGCTGTCAGTGTCCGGTCCGTGTGTACGCTCACTTGCTGCAGCTTGTTGCCATCACTGGCAATATATGTTTTTATTTATGTCCATGTAAATACAGCAATCAGACACACGTGCCTCACAGTGGATAGTTGTTAGTCCATGTCTGTCCAATCACAGTAGGTTGTTGTCCCGCTGGAATGTCCAGAATGACAGATCACCACAGCTGCTTCTGCCAGGAGCCAAGCATCCTGTGAGTGGAGCGCACACACCCACATGTCAGGTTGTGTTTATAAAGTCACACTTGTGGGGAACTGAGACAAATTTCACAATAGGAACGACAGTGGTTGCCTGCAGTCTGTTGTCGTGCCAAGAGTGTGACTGGCCACACATTTTCTAAGTGCCATGCGAGCAGTGTTAGATGTTCGTACGTGTCACCTGGAATTTGGCCGGCACCTGCCGTGAGATGGTGCGATGGGTTTGCACAGCACACACTCTGTCTTTAAGCCGCTGGTGTGCACAAATAGTTGCAGCAACAGGCGTACAAGGTGTTAGAGGCAGGTACGATTCCACGTTTTGCATGAAATTCCTGCTTCATGCGCATGTCGACGAAACTTCGTACTATGTGTGAAGGGGCCCTAAGCCATGTGTTGGAGGTCCTAGAAAAAGTCTTAGTATTGCCTGTTTTTACAGATTTCCACCAATATTTGACCATTTCTTTTCCATTTTAGATGCAGCCATCTCAGCAAATTCAGAAAAAAAGTATTTATTGGTAAAAATGCCATTTTCACAATAATAATAATAATAATAATAATAATAATAAAACAAATATTGTAAAGAAAATTCCAGGTGTGCCCAAGTTCTTTCCTGTGAAGAGTCAAAAATGAATCTGGGTGGAGGGTTACAAGTGAAGAATAAATTATAATGTTGCAGCCAAGTACATTATATTATATTATGTCTGAATATTATATTATATTATATATCTGAAGTCTAAAATGAAATCTCAGTGTAAAAAAAAAAGACATCCCTGTAATCTCCTTCCAGTATTTTATTAATGTGCCAACTGCAACAATATCAAAACATCCAAATGGTTCTTTTTGCAAAAAATATTTCAAAGTAACGACCCCTTCCTGACAGAATGTGCATGCAAGGTGCTGCGGAAAATTAAGTTGAAAACTGTTGCATTGTCCACCTTTGTGGACAGTGCAGGAGGGAGGGGAGGTGATGGTCTAGTAGTTAAGGTGTTCAAATCTGCACCTGACTGGAAAATCACTAAGGGCCCTTGAGCAAGGCCTTTAATCCCCTATTGCTCCCGGTGTGTAGTGAGCACCTTGTATGGCAGCACCATGACATCGGGGTGAATGTGAGGCATAATTGTAAAGCGCTTTGAGCGTCTGATGGAAAAACGCTATATAAATGCAGTCCATTTACCATTTTGTAATTAAAAAATTAAAATTTCACTCAATCTTAGAAAATTTGCAAAAATGACAACACACAGTAACAAATAAGCATTGGACACTATGATTTTAACATTTAAGTTACACATCACAAAATGCCCCAGACAAACCTTCAATGATGTAGTGATGGCAAAACAATGCCCCATGAAGGATTTGGTGTTTTTACTTAGCCCATCAAATAGCAGTGCTCACTCCAAAAAGGGCTGGCCATCACAGAAAGTCCACAGAACTCCACAATTTCTACATGTAAAATTGTTATCAGATATGGAACTGCAATGAGCCATAAGTGGAAGCCATTGTGGCAGAAATAAAAATACCTCCTTTTTTTGCTGAAAATTTCATGCTGGACAACATGACTGACCAAATCAAATGGAGTACGTGTCAAACGTGACCTGCAAGATCCAAATTAGGCAGCTAAGATCATTTCCACAATGTGGTGTTGTCCCACATAATATAATACTAATAACACAATATTTTAAAACCTGGGGGAAGTACCAGTAAGTCCTGTGTAGGCATTGACTCGCCCTGGACAGGATGCCAGTCCACCACAGGTTACGTCACCAATCACGGCTGGTCAACATATTGGCAGCCCAACTCCTTACCTCACTGAGTAAACTGCTCTACCCTTAATGTGGAGCTGCAGACCAGGACCAACATTTGTTCATTCATCCATTTTCTATACCCGCTTACTCCAATCAAGAGCCTGGAGCCTATCCAAGCAGTCATACAGCTTGAGATGAGCAACACCCTGGACAGGACCTCAGTCTGTCGCAGGTCCACATACAGACAGACAAGCACATTCACATCCACAAACACATGTGGTCAATTCAGTCATCAATTCACCTCCAGGAGCACCTGGATGGAACCCATCAAACATGGGGGAGAACATGCAAACTGCACACAGAAAAAGCCAGGCAGGAAATGAAGCCACAACCTTCTAGGACAAACATTTTAAAAGAAAAAAAATCTTTAAATCTAATTTTGTCTAATCTAGAATGAAATTGTCATCCTGCTTTAACTTTCTTTGCCAATACTTTGTGAATAATCCACATTAAACTGAAGATACTCTTTAGAAACCATAAATCTCAAGCGACCGAGTGGGGTCATTTGTGACCCCACTTGGGGTCACAAATGAGGTCACAAGGATCGGCCGATCTGTGTGACAAGTATAATCCAAACGTGCAGCGTCATTTATGACCACGGGAAGTAAGTCCCTTTGGCTGCTCCCTTTTTTTCACTCAGGGTTGCCACAGCAGATCCCAGGTGGATCTGCATGTCAAACTGGCACAAGTTTTACACCGGATGCCCTTCCTGACACAACTCCACATTACATGAAGAAATGTGGCAGGAGTAGTGTTTGAATGGGGAACCTTCCACACTGAAATCAAGTGCAGCAACCACTTGGCCACCACCTGGTCACCGGTTCTACATTTGATGCTATTATTATCCTACGATAATAGTCAGTAAAATAGCTTGGTCGCTTGAGGGTTAAATGCACTGACTCAGTCAGAGTGCTAAGTAACATCACACAGGCAAAAAGCAGAAGCACTGCACATAAACAGGAAGGAAATGTGAGGAACTCCACTTTCTGCTGAAAAAAAAAAACAAAAAACAAAAACAAAATCCAACATATGGCTTCAGGACAGGATGTCGTGTGGAGATAAACACACCTGGGTTACCATTGAGGGGTTCAGGTGCTGTTTGCTCCTCCCCTGTCCTCTCTTAGGAGACGCCACACAGAAACAGACAACATACAAGACTGTTAGTGTAGGTGTGAGTGTGTGGTGTGACTGAAGGCTGTCTGTCTGCTGCACCGGGACAAACAGGAAACTGACATTTTTCTGAGTATTTTGATACATTTTTGCTTTTGATGTGTTTCAGAAGAAACAGTGTGAACAAGCTTGTGTGCGTGTGCGTGCGTTTGTGTGTCTTACTATTAGTAATGATTCATGTCTAACAGTATCAGACTTGAACAGGATATGTTGGCTTTTAAAATATATGACTGGATTTGACCTTGGGTGACCTTTAAGGTCAAAGTTAAGGCTATTTGAACACTGACAGCTAAATGTTGCCAGATTTTATTTTATTTAACCAAGAAAATCCCACTGAGTTTAAGAACCTCTTTTTCAGGGGAGACCTGGTGAAGATAGGCAGCAGCAAAAACAAAGCACAGTTACACAATTACACAATTACACAGACACAAACGAAAGACAAATAAAACGATGAAAAAAAGATTAAAATTACAAGCATATTATAAAAAAGTGCATGTTTTGGAGCTGGCCTCAAGTACTCTCAATTTAGATTTAAAAGCGCTCAGTGAAATTAACACTGTTAATTTCCACTCCTTTTGCATCATATTCTAAGCAAAAAATGCGGAGTGGACAAAAGCCCTTAAACCCAGTTCAGTACGAGCATATGGAACAGAAAGCAACAAGTAATCTTTTGAGTGAAAAGAGCAAGTACTCGGGGTCTCATGTACAAAGGCTGCGTACGCACAAAAAGGTGGCGTCCGTCCGTCTCCATGCTAATGTTCAGATGTATCAAAAGTGAAATGACTGTGGAAACCGTGCGGTGCATCATGCAAAAGTCATGGCTGGCGGGCGCACATTTCTATAACTATTGTCCACTGCCGACACATACAGGTGATGCTGGGAAACCATAAATATTGTGAAAACAAGAAGTCATCAAAGTGATGTTCACTTCAGAGACACAGGGATGAACAATTAACACACTCATGTGTTAGCAATTATATGGGTGGATATAAAACATAGTGATGCGGAAAATGGCACTAACAATGGCTGCCTTAGCGTTTGTAAATAGTGCAATCCAACATGAGTGTGTACTCAGGGAACACAAGGATTTACTTGCAAATGACAATAATTGTCTCATAAGCCGATTTCATTTACCAAGGCCAGTGTTACCAGAGTTGTGCGCAGAACTGCGGCCGGCCCAGAGCACAATACGGTGAGGAGCCAGGGGCTGTCTGGCACAGGTGCTGATGACGCTAGGCATCTTGGCCAAGGGGGTATTTCAAGGAGAGCCGGTTGATCGGTCAGGAGTGTGCCAGTCAACCTTGAGCCGAGCCATGCCAGCTGTGTGGAATGCAATCATCCGAATGTCTTCAGGTACATTACATTCCAACATTAAAGCGCAATTTGCAGAGCCAGTTTCCCTAATGTAATCAGAGCTATTGACTACACACATATTACTATAAAGGCGCCATCACATGATGAATTTGTTTTTGTTAATAGGAAACATTTTCATTCCATCAATGTTCAAATCATATTGGGTTGGGTTGGGAACAGGCTAGGGGCTGTCACAGTGCACGATGGGTGGCTGCTTGTTGAGTAAATAGTTTATTCATGTAATTGTTCATTCAAATATGTTTTTTGTTATTATTATAAATGTCTTCTTTTTCTTGATGGTGAAACTAAAGCTGCAGAGCTTCTTAAACACCCCCCCTATTGTCTCCCTGTGTTCAGTATTTTTTCAATAAACACGTGTGTAAGGTTGTGACTGTCACACACGATCAGCCGCAGCACACACGCAGCTGATAGTGTGTGTTCTTATCTTCTGCCCTCCCAGACAGTCTGACGTTGTCATGGCAACTCCAGACATCATGCACACACTGACAGCAACTGATACAAACTCATCTCATCTGCACACATGACGCACACACGCCCCCTCCCCCATGCCTAGTAGACACTGCTGCGCCCCCCCTCCCCCACATTCACATTGCCTCAATTCAGATGACAGACTGTCTTAAAGTTTAGCGTACATAAACAATCAATTGTATATGTATGGGTATTCTAATTCTGATGTGTGCCATTATTACGTTCAACTTGTAATAACTGAGGATTAATTGTGTTTTTGTCTGAGGTGATTGGGTGGGAGCAATTTTGTTGCACTTGGTGTAATGACAATAAAATTATCTAAACATCTATCTAAACATGCTCCCAGTAACTTTATTTCTGTTTCATGACAGGGAACGAAATGAACTAACCCTGCCTGTCCCCACATCTGTTTCCAGTCATCTGTAGCTCACACTCGGTATAATTTCTGTGTTCATGTTGACTGATCTGATGTAGTGGGCAATCCCACTAATCCCAGTAATGTGGAGGAATCGATATGTAAATTTGCCGTAAAAAAGTGTTGGTCAAAAGCGCTAACACAACAAATTTGAAACAACAGCTACAGACCCACCATCCACAGCAATATGCCGAACTTGGAAAGACCACACCAGCACAGTCGCCAGCCGGTGCAAGAGCAGCTGGTGCATCCCGTCAACTGGCTCTTGACGAATGTGAGTTTGCTTCAATGCTTGCCCTGTTGCACACTGATCACAATAAATCCTCTTAAAGGAATGGAGAAGATACTAATGTCTTTGTCTATTTCTTGATGTTCAAAACATCATTCAATTGCTCTTATTCATTAAAGTGTACAGTACAGTACAGAATATGTATCATTAAAGCTAATTATACTATGATAGTACAACCCCAATTCCAATGAAGTTGGGACGTTGTGTAAAAACGCTTGCCAATTTCACTGGAATTGGGGTTGTAGAATATCAAAAAGGAAAAAAAATAGACAATATATTCATCACTCGCAATTATTTGTCTGACAATTAATCCTCTCCACAAATTCCTAATTGTGACAGCCCTACTACTCGTAGAAAAAAACCCCTGCTACGTGGCTCATTATTCACTGTTCATTACTCGGTGTGACCAGGACTTTATATATAAAAGTATACCAATGACTGATCCTGCTGGTGGCCACAGCAGGCCATCCCACCGACAGCAGCGTGTCAACACTTTGAGTCTGTAATGAGCCTCAGAGAAGCATCTTAAACAGTGTCTGTTGTTCAAAGACATTGAGCGGAAGCATTTATATATAAAAGATCTCCATAATCCAACACAAATAAAAAAAAATTGAGGCGACAAGCTGCTTTTTACATTAATAGAAAAAGACAGCTTGTTCTGAAAATAAAAACATATATAAGCCTTTGTTTCTTCACAAGTTTCTCCACATACAGCTTGAAAGTGAGGGAGTCATCAATCAAGACACCCAGGTTTTTATACGTGTGAACCACCTCTATTTCATTTTCTTCCAGGGTGGTCACTGAAGGAATCATTTGTGGCCACTTAGAATTGGAAAACAACATAATCTTAGTCTTATTCAACTCAACTCAACTTTATTCATAAAGCACTTTAAAACTGCCACAACTGAAACAAAGTGCTGTACATGGGGGTGTCATAAAAAACAACAAAACAGCTCAACAACAATAAAAACAGCAGAGAACAAATAAAAATAAGAAACATGCTGGGTTAAATGCCAGTGAATTAAAGTAGGTTTTGAGGTTGGTTTTAAAAACAGGAGGCCTGCCTAATATGCACAGGTAAATCAATCCAAATTTTAGAAGCAGCAAAGACAAATGCTCGGGCTCCTCTGAGCATTCACTTGGACCTCGGTACCTCAAGGAACTGCCGATCAGCTGACCAGAGGGACCATGCAGGAGCGTAGGGGTGAAGAAACTCAGAGAGGTAAGGCGGGGCGAGGCCATTTAAAGACTTTAAAACAAGTCAAAGAATCTTCAAATGAACCCTAAAATACACAGGTAGAGCTAATTTATTAATCGAGTATTCTATTGACAATTTTAGTAATCGAGTATTATATCAATAATTTTAGTAATCGAGTATTCTATCGCTAATTTTAGTAATCGAGTATTCTATCAATTATTCTGGTGATTAATAGAGTACTTTTCCATTTTTAAACATTATCAATAGTCCAGGGCTCTCCCTACTAAGCAACGGCACAATATCGCTGTGCCAAAGTGTTGAAATTTTGCTGAAATGGCGATGGGATGTGGCTTTCTGTTTTGTTTTCTCCAACTTGTAAAATTTAACCATTTTTAAGTTTTTTTTGTTGTTTATATATATATATATATATATATATATATATATATATATAATGGTTGGTGGACTGGGTCCCCGCATGATTTGTTTTTTATCATCCCTCTTCCAGCAGATGCATTTCAGCTGGAGCTTGAACATGCAAGCCTCAAAGTCAGTTTTTTGTTATTATTATTTTATTTAAGTTACCGTGTTTGTGAAGTGTTGTGTGTTGCCCAGAAGAAAGACTGGACTTCTGCCGTTTCAGGGGATGGAGTTGTGACTCGCACCAAGCAGAGAGCGACAGCAGCGGGCCGCTGGGTCAATAATCACTCCCCATGTTGAACGCACCGTTTGTTCTTTTAAAAAATAGACAAAAACACTGCTTCGCTTTAAATGCGCAGTCAGTCTATTTCAGATGATCAGTGTGGACCCTCTTTCTCTTAAAAGGGTTTATTTTACTCTGTGTGATGCATTGGAAAGCTGTAGCTACCGTTGCTAATTTGATTAGCTGCTATGCTCTAGTCTTCTTCTGTTTTGTTTTGTTTTTCCTGGAGATGTTGCAGCGCCACACACAGGCACATGTACTGCAACTTAAGTCCAAAATAAAGTGCATTACACTCATCCAGCTGAGAAGTAATGAAAGCATGGATTACTGTTTCTAAGTGCTGATGTGCAAGAAAAGGCTTCACCTTAGCAAGCTGCTTAAGGTGAAAGAAACTTAAGCCCCGGTCACAACCACCGTGCATTTTTTTTTTTCGCCGTACGTTTTCTGCGGATGCCACAGCCACTACGTTTTTGTGAAAACGTACGGAGGCAGTAGCAAGAGGAGGGAGGGAGTACGTTCAACGCACATCTCTAGGAGTGTAACGATAAAGAGAGCTGACAATAAAGCAGTGTGTGTGTGTGTGTGTGTGTGTGTGTGTGTGTTGGGGGGGGGGGGGGGGTCGCTTTTCTTTTTTTATGAGCGGGACCGGAGCGGCAGGTGTTTTTCGGCGTCGGCAATGCATGAGCATGTCCAGCCTGCAGCGGTCAGTTGTACAAGTATTTACTTGCCTCGAAAAGTTAAAGCGAGTTAACAGACTGAAGCTGTGGAGTGTGTGTTGCTGACATTTGGAAATAAAGTCCAAGTTCAAGTGTGAAGCTGCGTTGTGCATGCAAGTCTGTCGGCCTCCAAATCCGTACTGCCTACGTACGGATTTGGTTAATTCAACAGTAATTGAATGAAAATGTGCTGCTTTGAATCCATACTGAGGCAGTCATCTGCACTGCTGGTGAATCCGCAGCCTGACCGCAGCGAAAGTTCTGCATGCACTAAAACCTCTACGGCGTGTCTGCGTGTGTCTGCGTGCTCCTAAATTCATACTGAGGCAGTACTTACGAAGTACGGATCTCCAAATTTAGCCCACGTTTTTACAAGTAGACTGCACACACGTGCAAGTACGGCGGATTGTGACCACGGCTTTAAACTACTCCACTAATTGGTGGCCCCAATTTAAAATTGCTGACCATCTTTAAAACCCAAATTAGTAACAGTACCTCTGGTAAAGGACCCATATCAACAGGGGAGGATACACAGGAGCCGCTAGGGCCAAACACAATCACCTCTGTTTTCTTATCATTTAAGAAGTTTAGGGCCATCCAGGCTTTAACATCTTCAAGACATGACAGCAAGGGTTTGAGAGAAAATACATCACTTTTCCCTAGGAGGACATACATCTAGCTGTCATCAGCAATGAAAAGTGACACCATGTTTTCTGAGGATATACCCTAGGGGAAGCATATACAGGGAGAAAGCAGGGGTAAAATAAATAAAATTGAACCCTGTGGGACCTCGTATAAAAGCAGAGTGGAGTAGGATTCACAAACCTCAGACCAATTCATAGTTCTGTCTGCTAAGTAGGACCTAAAACCAGTCCCAGAGCGCTAACCACCAATGCCACTAGCTGCTGAGATAAGTAACAAGATACTGTGGTCTATAGAATCAAAGGAAGTTGTCAAGTCGAGGAGGACAAGAACAATGTAGTTGTCATTACCATTTACTATTAAAATATCATTGAAAATGTATGATAAATATGATATACATAGGCAATTTTCTGCAGGATTTCAGAGACAATGGAACTTGGAGATGCGCCTGAAATTTGCTGAAACAGTGCTTTCCAGGCCAGGCTTTCAGCAAAGGTTGTACTGCTGCATGTTTAAAGGAACAGGAACAATACAGAGGACAGGCTGCTATTATAATGTCAGAACCAACTATCTCTAAGGTAGAAAATCTTCTTTAAACAAGTGGGGAGGGACCACATCCCGAGGACGAGACCTGATGGTTTTATATATGGGCCACCACATCCTCCAACAGTGGATGAACTGAGAACTAGTTTCAGCTGAAGTAATGAGTGCTGGACAGCAACAGAGGCTTTGTGGCCCATAGTTCCTATTATATATGATTAAATTCAAAATACAGCACTGGTTTGACCTTAAAGTTCACAATCAGGGTCGGTCAAGCTCCGACTGCTGGAGGATAAAGGTGCGAGAATTACCCATGGCCACGATTAGACAGGGATAGGATGTCGTGTACGGGGTTACAATATGCAACTTCTAATTTGACCCATCTTGTTTTAATGAGTCGAATATACTTTCCCCACTGATACAGGAACCCCAATGGCACTGGACTGAGGCAGCTTGGAAATTTTAGGGCCCCTTCACACATAACATAGTTGAAGATGACTAGCGCACAAAGGAGGAATTGCATGCCATTCGTAAAAAATCGGACGCCTTGTACACCTGTCGCTACAACCATTTGCGCACACAAGTGGCCAAAAAACAGCGAATGCCCTGTGCATGTTCATTCGATCCCCCTCTCGGCAGGTGTCAGCCGAATTCCAGGTGTCGCACAAGAACATCAATACCACTCGCTGCACACTTAGAAAAGGTGGGGCTATTTGGGCACCTGGTACGATAGTAGAGAGCAGGCAATCACATATTCGACCTGTCTGTGAAAACTGTCAAAGTGCAAATAAGTGTGGCATTCACCTAGCAACACATATGGGTGTAACCGGTGCCAACCCACCCAACACAAATGGCTTGTGGAGTGTGTCGTCGTCTCCCCCTAAAACACACACACACAACACACACACACACACACACACACACACACACACATCACACACACACACACCACACACACCACACACACACACACACACACACACACACACCATGAATCAACAATTGTCAGCTGTCGTTGTCCAGCACAGTGTCCTGCAACTCCACTGGAGAACCGCAGTTCACATATGTGTACGGGCGCGTACTCCTTCATGAGGACTGGCCAGCATCCTAAGCGCACGGCACGGAGTGAAGCCCCCGGCCGGCTGATGTCACTTCCACCATGTAAACTGTAGTTTACATGACAGACAGAAAGAGTGGAAATTAAATAAAACACATAAGGGTGAAGACGTGAACTCATTCTTGTGTGATTGTTTTGCTCAAATGCTTTGCAGTGGACATACAGCGCCTATCAGCTGACCGCAGACTGTCAGCTGGACGTGACCGTGCACCCCTCACGACAGCAGGTGAAGTGTTTCGTGGTTCCTCATTTGTTTGTTGGTTGCGGATTTTCTTCCAGTTTCTGGTCCTTCGTGGGCGTTTACAGATGTTCTGTGATTTCAGTATGTAAACATCTCAACTTATCATTACATATTTTAAAATATGCAACTAACCCCAAAATTGCTGACCAATTTTCTGTAATGCAGAAATTTCAGCAACCCTTAACAAGAGAAAGAACAAAAGGAAAAAAAAACTGTAGTAGGATTTATCAATAAATAAACTCGGCTCTGTGCTGTAACCCAGTCTGGAAAACTGCATATCTGCAGAGAATACAGGAGCTTCCATATAAAGGTTAGAACAATACCTCCCCCTACTGTTCCAAACACCGCACCTGACCCAACAGCAGAGGGAACGAGCGTGAGTGCAGCACCGGAGGAACTGATGAGACACCAGAAGCAGAAGATGGACAAATTGCAGGTAGTCACAACAAAAAGCACTCCACACAGTGATTAACAGGAGGCACAAGTGTACAGGAGGTTAACGAGTGGAAAATGGAAAATCCTCGCAGACTCTGAGAAAGTCCTAAGATCTATGGACCAAAATTCTCATGAACTACTACACGAGTGTTCTTCACTCTCCAACTATGGTACCAAGTGACCCTAGAACTTTCCTCACAGCATCGGACTCAAACAGAAGTCAAAAGCACATTTTAGATACTTTGTAAGTCACTGCAACAAGCATGCAGTTGTCCACCACAATTATTAAAGGACTGCTGAGGACGTCACCTCTTCAGATCGTACGTTTGGGAAAAAGTACAACTTATTGTGTAAGAATAATCATTTGTAAATGCTCCTGCATACTAAGAAACATCCAATCAATGAGGAAAATGGATTTTTCTGAGGAGAATTTACAAAATGTGATTTTGGAAATGGTTATATCGTTTTGTCCCAATCAGAAACAGAGTCAGAGCCAAGCGAAACATTTCAGATATACATCAAGACGGGCAATTTGAGGCAACACAAAGAATGAATTCAGACACAAATGATCCTGAGCAACACAAAGGAACCTGAATTATTAACTGCTTAATGAAACATATCAGAGGGGCGACGCCTGTTCTGCATAGGAACATAATAAATAATGTGTTTTTCAGATGATAGTGACATCATCATAACAAGAAATGATTAGCTGAGTGATATAAGCTGTGGCTCACCTCTGGTGTTTTTTACAGTTCTGATGTAATTTCATGATGTCTTTGTGAAATTATCATAACATTATTATACTATTTGATGAAATGTTTCATTGATTTATATAAGCATTGCATCGTCTCTCTAGCCTGACTGGTTGTGAGCTCAGGAAATTTATTACCTCCACCAAGGAGGTTATGTTTTCGGTCGCATTTGTTTGTTTGTCTGTCTGTCAGCAGCATAACTCAAAAAGTTTTGAAGGGATTTTGATGAAATTTTGTGGAGTGGTTAGAAATGACAAGAGAAACAAGTGATTAAATTTTAGTGGTGATCCGGATCACGATCCGGATCCCGATGCTAACGCGTTAGCATGTCTATGGCATTTTTGATGTTAAAGTTAACAGCTGTCATCACGTTCGGGTGCATTTGTTTTCAAATTGTAATATTTCTTACATTTAGTTTTGGTTATATATTAATAATCTAATGATTATTATATACAATTTTAGAGAAAGAGACAAAAAGAAATAGATCACTGTGCCAAGGAGGGAATCTCTTTAGGGTCAGTGACCCTATGGCCTTGTTTAGAGAAGTGTTTCATAAATGTTAAAAATTCATATATTTGCAGTTTAGTTTGAATAATAAATTGAATTTTGTCTCTTATTTGTTTTTGTCTATAAGCACATGCAATATCAATATAAGTGCTCAGATGACAGTAGCTTCTGGGAAAGGTGCAAGTTGCAATAGATACATGCTATCCAGTCACAGCAGATGAAACTTTTTTACTACTGAGCAAACATCGTTAGACGTTATGGCGTTAGACGTGTAGATGTTATGGCGTCAGTGACCCCATGGCCTTGGCGAAGGTTTGCACTCTCTGAGTGCTTCTAGTTATGAGTATATTTTTAATGACCTTGACCCTGACCTTTGACTGCTATCCACCAAAAGCTAATCATCTGGAGTAAAGGTGTATTCCTACAAAGTTTGGTGAAAATCTGCTCAGTTGTTTCTGAGTTATTTTGCGCAAAGTCGCATGAGTGATTATGATGATAGTATTATGATAGCATTATGTTGGTGCGCAGGGTAATAAGTAAGAAAGGTGCTAATTATTGATGACTTCATTCAGTTAAAATTGAAGGAATGTTTCAGCTGTGACATTCCGAGTTTAAAGGTAAATTGTGAGCTGTGAACATGTGCACGTTTGCCCAAAGTGGCAAAATATTCAGTGATGGTATCTTCTGTTAAATTCAGAGCAGCGTAGTGGGATGGGAGTTGAACCAACAATATGGAGACATGGATTTGATTGTCAGTCACTCTACCCGTGTGTGTCCTTGGACAAGACACTTCATCAAGGGGAGTCGTTGACTCTCATCCACTTCACACTGCAGAATCTGTGGATTGGCACCGGCGCCAATGTGCCTCAGAGGGCCGATCGACAGCTTACTCCTTTTTCTGTCATATTCAACTATAGCGAACTCATTTTCGGTAGATGGCCCATCGTAAGCTATCTTGAAACTGCTGACCTATGAGGTAACAGAAGTAAAAAATAAATAAATAAAAGCTAAATCGTGGCAGGTGTCATGCTTGTAAGCCACATCACCAAAACCATGTGATTAATTCTCACTTAGGTCGTAACGTAACATTAGACAGAATAAATAAATTCTCTTCAGGTAACAATCCTATTTAATGGGCAGTGACCATTTCAGCAATGCACCGAGTAAAATAACCTAACCCTAACCCTACCCTGTTAGCAATATGCTTAATAAGTGCCTAGTTTAGAAAAATATGCATTTCACACCAGCCCAATTTCATCCAGAATTCTTGTTTATATAAAAGGTTAATTTTTCATGATGCAAGTTCAAAAAGCACTTTTAACAAGTACGTCATAGATTCTGTAGTGTGCAAAGGCCTTTGATTTAGGGTTTGTCATCTCTAAATATGTTGGGAGAAGATTCTCAGCAGTCACATTACTTAAAATGATTCAGGAATTCCCAGACAAAGTACCTGCAATACATCTCAGAACATACAATGATGCTACTGTGTGTTTGAACACCGGGGGAAGGACTCTAAATGGTCTAGACTAAGAACAACATGACGGTACAGGACGTCTGACACCAAACACAAGGACAAGCTGCAACAGAGGGTGGGTTCAGCAAAGACAGAGTGCCAATTTAGCCCCCAGTGAGCCCAGTGACCCGCTGTTGCAGACTGTTTTTTGCCTTCAGAGTAAAGGTGTGGCCAAAAACCAACACTCTCAGTCTGACAGACCAAACTCAGAAATTCACAAGTACAGACCTTCACAAGGCTCTGTTCCTTCATCTCCATCTTCTGAGGAAGAAATAGAAAAGGAACCGAGAACAACCGTTATGGATGAAAAGCAAAAGTAAACAATAATTAAAGATGTACTATATATGAGATGATCTACAACTTCTACTGGAAGATGAGAGTGTTTTCCTTCCCCAACTTGTTCCCCCTTGCAGATGGAAAATAGGCCTCCCAATAACCCCCCTCTGGCAGGCAGGTCACCCAAAAAAATCAGTTCCCCCATGCAGGCGAGGCACCTATTAAAACCTGTTCCCTCTTGTGGGTGGGGCACCAAATAACCCCCCTCCAGCAGACAGGGCACCCAGTAAAATCAGTTGTCCCTGCAGGTGGGGCACCCATTAAAAACTGTCCTCCCTGCAGGTGGGGCACTCAAGAAAAACACTTTCACTGCAAAAATGTCAGTCACACCTGTCCATAGATGTCACAGACGGTCATAGAAACAGGAAAAGTGACTTACTTCTCTCCTTCCCCAAGGGTGGAAGCTGTGGAAGTTGGCGACCTCGTCTGCCTGACATAGGAGTGCTTGCAGGACTGGTTTGCACAGATCCACTATGGGGATGAGCCCTATACAACAAACAGCAGTGCACAACAACATGAGACACAAACGAAGAAGAGCTGATGGTGAATGTAAGATGAAAGACTTTGCAAATAGAAACAACAAAAAAAGAAAGAAACTGAACTTATATGGGAAGCAAGATCAGTTTTTATCTCCGCCAAAGAGAAGAGATACAGCCTTCACCTTTATTATGTGTGTGTGTGTGTATATATATATATATATATATATATATATATATATATATATATATATACATACACACACACACACACATTTTTGATTTTTATTTGTGAAAATGTTGACTTGAACTCAGATAAAGGGGCGGCGCTTGTGAATTTTAACAATGTACTTAGAACAGACAGAAAGGGAGAATTATTTTTAGACACTCAGTGTGACTGAACTTTTTAATTAGAATAAATTTTAGGCTAACCTCAAAGGGTGTTGATATAAATTATTACATACATTTGCAGTGGCAGAATACCTCACTGATTGCTGTTTTGCTGATGAGTAAATGCAGTTTTGGCATCCCATTATGTGACTGGGCATGCCATCTGCATCTGTGTGTCTGATATATGTTAGGGCCCCTTGCTACAACTATTTGCACACACCAGCGGCTAAAGGGTGCACTGTGAGACCACATTTGATGACTCTCACGGCAGGTGTCGGCCAAATTCCAGGTGATACACATGATCATCTAACACCACTCACTTGGCACTTAGGAAATGTGTGACCATTCACGCTATTAGCAAGAAACAGTCAGCAAATCACTTTTGAGCTGGTGGTGAAATCTGCCGAAGTGCGCCACAACTGTGGAGTTGTCGAGTGTCGCTCCCCCCACAACATGTGTGTGCATGTGTTCTGCGCGCTCCCCCACCCCCCCCCCCCCCAACACGTGTGCTAATGTGGTTTGTGTGCAACAGCAGCGGCTGTTGGCATCTCTGGTCGTGGACATCACATCTGCAGAACACGTACCATGTTTTGACAGACGCGCGTGTGTGTTTGCTGTCCTCATGTGGAAATACCTAAAAACATATATTGCTTTTGCGACGGGCTGAAGAGTGTGCATGGTGTGCACATTGACAGGCTGTCCCAGGCTCCCAGTTGAAACAAATCATCAGTTCATGTGGACACGCAGCAGGCGATCTGAATGTCACGTCTAACTGACAGGACACGCGTATCCTTTGAGCAGCGCACCACAGGACTATATGACAAATCAACAGTGTGACAAATATGCTACTTTTAGTCCCGTATCAGCAGAAATACAGCATAACAAACGCCGTTTGCTCAGTTATCACTCCGCTTTTTTCTCTTTTTTAAAAAAATACGTTTATGTCCTTGTTGATTTCAGGCATTTTTCCACACCTTTTATAGGACAGCAATGGTAGCGCAGTGGTAAAGTTTCTGGCTGGCAACCAGAGCTTTTGTACATTGCAGGGTTGAATCCCATGGTGGCATGTATTTTTCCTTTTTTTTTCACAGCAGCTGCGCGATGTGGTAGCTGCTCACACTGTGTCCCTGCTGCGATGGTGGCGTGTACGCTCATGCACAACACCATCGCCTGCAGGAAACTGTCGCAGCGGGTTCATTCATGCCTGCCCATTGGCTCAATGTTTTTCGTGGTTCGCTCATACGAGCTGTTCCACCGTGATTTGCCCTGATTTGTACTTATTCGTATTATGTGTGAAGGGGCCCTTAAGACTGTCCAGAGAAAAACTCCAAAAAACACACACGTTAGACTGTAATTTTTTTTCATGCAATATGTAAAATGACATCAATATGTAAAGGCAGATTCTTCTTTGCAAAATTGTCATTAAGTATGTTTTTTAAACCAGAATGTAAATCTTGCTGCTCACAGTGGAGACACTCATGCTAATGTTTGTGTGCTAGCATTGCATTATGTAAGCTAGCAAGTTTTCATACTCATGTTTTTGTCCATTAGCATCACATAATGTGATGCCAGCATGTTTTCATGTAAATGTTATCTCAATAGCACCACGTTATGTGACACTAGTGACTTTTTAAGACGCAAGATGTTGAATCAAATGTGGATCAGTGCTTTAAGACGCCTCTCTCACTCAGGCTTCAGCCACCATAAATATGTATTTTTTTAAGCACATAATAAACCCTGTTGGTCACAATGGAGGCATTTGGCTCATGTGATGCGATGTCAGCGCCTTGACAACGCATCGAACGCCAACCTAGCACCAAGCCAATTATACAACATATTATGTAAATACTGTAACTAATTAAATACAGAAAAAATGACAGCATTTGCCAAGTATGAATTGCAACTGAATTGAACATGTATCATTTAGAAGGACCTTGGAACATTGGTATTCTTGGTATTTTCACAATAATTGTTTGAAGGAAAGATTAACAAGTCAACACATTATAACCTAATTTTTTTGCTGTGATAAAGTATATTTTATTCATATTTCATAAATATGATGAGTAAGGAAACCAACCAAAATAGTTAGCTATTGTTATTTGGGAGATTTTATTGAATTCATTAATTTTATGCAATAAATGTACAAAAATATATTTTTAAAATATTTTTATTTTGGGGAATTTCAGATAGAGTGGATTTATCCAGGGGGACTGTACTATAGGCAATGAAAATAAGAGTAAACATCGTTTCACTCATCTTTTCTTTCCTAATATAAATCAAAGCACACAATAATGACATTTGGCACACGGCATGGTGAGTGAAGGGGGGGGGGGGGGCATCAACTCTGCAGAACTCAGCAGCAATATCACATATGTACAGTCGACTCATCAAGCTGCAAAGGGAACAAAACAGAATTCAATGCAGAAACAGCAGACCAGTACGACCATGCGCTCAGACTGTCCCCAAAGGCTGAACTGAAAAAAGGAAACAAAAAACAGAACAGAATGCCATTACAAGGCAAACGGCATCAGCTGATGTTAGAAAGGAAAGTAAAAGTCAGCCCACCACTGCTATACTCGCGCAAGCGTATGAGCAGTGTGTTCCAAAGTAAAACGAGTCAGACGTGTGTCGAGAGTGTCAGGGGGGGTTTTCGTGCCTGAGCTTTTGGGGACAAAACATAAAGTGGCTGGGAAGGGAGGTGGGAGGGGTGAGGCAGGGGAGGGAGGGTGGGTGGTGGAGATGTGGGTTTTCAGGTTCATTCAGTGAGTTAGTCGGGTTTGGAGTGGATGGGAGGTCATGGGTCAGGGTTTGTCCTGGTTTAGCTTTTCAAAACGTTTCAGCCGTACAAACATGTCACATCGGCGGAGCTTCTCTGGAGGCACAAAAAACAGATCTAAGCTCGGCAATCTCAGCGTGGGAGCTAAAGAAGGAGTTTTTCCACATGTGAAGAAAGAGCTGTGGTCAGATTTGGAATTCTTTTTGATTTGTCACCCGAGTATGACTTGGTCCTGAAAGCTACCAGCTGAGACGTCTCCATGCTTGGACTGCACACAGTCCTACTTTTCATCATAATGTCAGCTCTCATCCGCTGAACATTAACCTCCAATTCAAATTATTCCTCCCTCCAGAGCAGCTGCGCCTCAGGAACGTGACTGTACAACTAAAAACTCCAGCCTGCTTCTGTGCTGAGCTGGTTGGCATCTGCGATCTGGGTCACACCTCGTCAGGGCAGGTGAGGGGGGGGCGGACCTCCCGGATGGCAGAGACGGCATGGACCTCATGAGCGAAGAGTCGTGGGGGCGTTCTGTGGAGCGCGAGCGGGACGCGGGGCGCTCTATTGTGGGCCGCTGGTCTGCAGAGCGGGACCTGATGTGATACTCGTGCCTATCCATGGCTCCGTGGGTCCTACAGAGGTCATTGAGAGACAGGCAGGAACTGAGTGGGAGCCCACAGGGCAGGGTGGAGCTCTGCTCCCGAAGATGCATGTGCTGTTAAACCATACCAGTGTTTTTACATGTTTGAGACAATTTGTTCAGTTTGCATAAACAAATCATTATTTTCAACCATTTTCCAAAGAATGCTGTTGATTTGGAATTTTTGAGTATTTTTCCCACCTTCCAGTCAGACAGAATCACTCATATTTAAAAAGAGAATGTCACAACATTTTCCCTCTTCATCTTTTTAAATATCTGTGTGTGGTACTGATGTGCCAAATGGACTTTCTCCATACAGTCCACTCCTGGAGCTCCTCCCTCCTTCTACTCTTCCTTCACTCTACCCATCCATGTCCACCTCATCCCTCCTCCTTTTCTATTCATGTCCAAACCAATTCATCCCCTTTTCCTCCCCTTCCTTAGCTATTTCCTCTACTTTTGTTGTTCCTGATTAATTTCTTTTTCTCTCTTTAATGACCACATACTGCCACTTATAATAAACCCCACCTTTAAAGCTACACTATGCAGGATTTAGGGGTGTTTATTAGCAGAAATAGAACATAGAATTCATAACCCTCTGTTCATGAGTGTAACAATTAATCTATGTGTTTTCATGAGACCTTCATGTCTACATAAGAGTCCCCCCCCCCACGGAGGCCACCATGTTGCACCATTTTGTTGATACAGTGGGCCAAAAGTGACATGTTACTCCACATTTTACAGCACGGTCAGATGACTGAAGAGAACAACAGGAGGAATCAGTGGTCGCTCCCCTTCACACCCAGCAGAAGGTGTGAAGGGGAGCGACCACTGCATGACTTCATGTGGTTACGAGTGCAGGCTAACACATTTGTGAGCTCTCATTTCTGTGAAATGAAGGATCATATGTGTTACCAGGGTTGGGGGGGTTACTTTAAAAATGTATTCCAATACAATGACTAAGTTACCTGTTGAAAAATGTAGTCAGTAACGTAATCCAAGTACCATAATATTAAAGTAATGTAATTTGATTACTTTCAATTACTTCTGGATTACTCCAATATCAAATATGCTAATACAGACAAAAGAAACTAAATATAAATAGTCTTGACCACATAGTACAGTTTATTAAGCAAATTTTTACATGGCATGCTCTGTTTTACTTCACATTATGAATTAAAAGCACCACAATATTGTTTTAAACACACCCAGTGTTCACCTGCTAAATTTAACAAAAAATGCCAAACAAATGAAGGATAATGAAAACTCAGGTGGTGTGCGGATGAATTTGTAATTAAAAGTGGCAGAACAATATACAAAACAAAAAAAGTCTGCTACTTGTTCAGTAAACATAAAATTATCTTACTTTAGTCTTTCGTGTAGCATTCGCTCCATGTTTAACATATCAGTCCACTTATTGAACTTTAAAAATAAGAACAAAAGCATAATGAAAACCATTAAGTCAATCCTGTCAGTAAGGAGACGTGGTCACCATTTTAATTCCGGGCAAATTAGTGATTTGCGTGCATAGGAGTTCAAGAAACAGGTAGAATATGCCGGAAAGCTGCACATGTTGGCAAAGCCACAAACGGAGGAACAAGGGAGACAATATTTCCTTCCATAAGTTAAGTGGTTTTGGTTCTTCTTGTCACTTTGTCTGTGATATTTGGATGATAAACAGTTGTATGTTTCCTGCCCGTGCCTGTGTCGCCCGATGACACGGACATTAACTCTTCACTTATGTCTAGCTGATATTTTCCACTGCTAGACCAATGTCTAGTTAAAATACTTGTCGTTAGTGATTAAAACTGTTCAACAAGACTGGGGATTTTTTTTCAAATTTGCACCTTAAAATAATGAGATTATGATGACCCACGCTGTGCCGCTCACAGTCACACCCACACATAGAGATGTGTACACACACCACTGACTTCATGAATGAAACTCGGTCAATAAGGATTATTATATATATATATATATATATATATATATATATATATATATATATATATATATATATATATATATATATATATACATATATATATACATATACATATATATATATATATATATATATATATATATATATATATATATATATATATATATATATATATATATGTATTGTAATGGTTTTAGGAGCTGCGTTGAACACAGCAGCAGCTGCAGCAGGACGCCTCAGCCCAGCAGTTTGAACAACGCAGATCCATGTAACTTTCAACACTAATATTTGGGAATGTGTGAGTGTCAGAGTAAGTTTAATACTTTCCTGACATAATTTAATGTAATTTAATTTTACTGGCTTGATATCCAGGTCAAAATGGCATTTTAACACGTATTTTGCGAGCATTTTTCTGAGTGTGTTCAGTCGCAAGTCTCCATTGAAAATGCATTAACATCCAGGTACTTCATCAATATTTTGCCCGATTAGGAGACGTCATGTTGCTGTGCATGAAGGGACGTTTTCGTTTCAAAGAAAAAAAAATATATATTATATACAGATAATATCATAAAATGCATTAAAATTGTAATCCTGCAAACTAATCCCCATTTTTACTAAATATACCTGCAATCTGAATACATCTTTTTTTCTGTAACTGTAGCAAAATACAGTTACCTTTTTTGTATCCTAATTATGTAACGCCATTACATGTATTCCGTTACTCCCCAAGCCTGTGTATTTCTCATCACAAGAGAAGGCAAGGGAGCATGAATTCCCATCACCAAAGAAGCAAAAATATAAAGTGGTACCAAATAATGACTGGCAAGTGCATTATGCAATCTGCAACCACGTCACTAAATCCTACACACTGTAGCTTTAATGTTCAGTTTGATGTTCAGTTTTTTTTCTCATATAATGCATCCAACACGCTTATAGTAAAGCCCCAAACACTCGATCTTGCAACTTTGAGAAGACCTTTAAAATTTCTTTTCTATCCCTTCTGGTGAGGCTGAGGCAGACTTCCAAAGGAAACTATATGAATGAGTGTAAAACATACAGTCAGCACAGGAACAACGGTGATCCCACTGGTCATTAGCAGCATGGTCACGTGGCTAGTACCTCTGACACTTTTTGAACTTTGTCAAAGCCTTACTCATCTGTAGATCACTGAGCAACCTTTTCATCTGTCACAACACCTCTCACTCACCAGCTGTTGTTTAGGAACACAATATTTTGTTGCAAGGAATAGCTTTGATCTGAGCCAGCTCAAAGAACAACTCAGTATTTCAAATAGGTCTACATTCATGGAAGACGGAGGGGAATAAAGTCCTATACAGGTTCTGAGGCCTCTTTGTGTCAGTTCTTCAGATCAGATTCTGTAATCTGACGTGGATGAGAGTGTGTGTCTGGTAAATGGACTGCATTCCTAGAACACTTTTCCATCTAAAGCAGATGCTCAAAGCTCTTTACAATGCCACCATGCATAGACCCATTCACACAGACACCCACTCTGATGTCACTGCACTGCCATGCAAGGCACCCAACTGCGCACTGGTAGCAATTTGGGGACCTTGTCCAGGGGATCTTGGTGATTTTCCACTGAACCCACCTCTGAAACCTGTAGACCATCATGTCCACCAGATTACTCCCTGAGACACGTACAGTACCCATTTATATCTGGGTGGACTGGGATAGTACAGATAAAGTATCTTGTCCAAGAAGACCAACAGAGGGGGTGAATAGAAATCAAACCAAAGTCTACACATTGGTAGCCCAATATATGATGTATATGATATACGAGGTCTGTTAGAAAAGTATCCGACCTTTTTATTTTTTCAAAAACCATATGGATTTGAATCACATGTGATTGCATCAGCCAAGCTTGAACCTTCGTGCGCATGCGTGAATTTTTTCACGCCTGTCAGTTGCATCATTCGCCTGTGAGCAGGCTTTGTGTGAGCACTGGTCCACCCCTCTCGTCATTTTTTTTATTGCGAATAAATGTCTGAACGATTTGGAGCTTTGCTGCATCAATTTTTTTCCAGAAACTGTGAGAGACCTCCAGGTGGACACCGTTCAGAAAATTAATATGGGTTTCCGGGATTCCGGTTGCTTTTCAGTCGTGTGATTATCCGACTGTGATTGTGCATGAGCTGGACATGCCCGGAAGGCTTCATCACGGCGTTGCTTTGCGCCATGCAGCTCCACTGCGACGCGCGGAATTCCTCCGCACGTCTGTCTCAATGTGCCGAAAAAATGCTGATGTCCACGTCTTTTCACAATTCCTGTGCTAGTCAGACGACATACTGGATCAACACAGTGTCCAGTTTAGAAATGAATGGCACATTCCACTGTTACAAGAGTTTTTGTCATGGAAAGAGGAGCGGCTCCACCGCGCATCATGGCGCAAAGCAAAGCCGTGATGAAGCCTTCCAGGACTGTTGGGGCAGGTCCAGCTCATGCACAATCACAATCGGATAATCACACGACTGAAAAGCAACCGACAGCCATCTGAAATCCACCTTTAAGCCGTCCTGTGAGACCAACACCGAGGTGGTTTTGTCCCGCGTAAAGAACGGCTCCGTGGTGTGTCCCTCCGCTTTTTTTTCCATGAAAAAAACTCCTGTAACAGTGGAATGTGCCGAAAAAGTGCTGATGTCCACGACTTCTGCCTTTTTGTGAAAGTCAGACGAGGTCCCGGATCAACAAAGCCTTCACGTTGGAAATGATCTGGTTGTTTCAGCGGGGTCTGAGCATGTCAATCAGCGCTGGGAGTGCGCCGTGCTCTCAGCAGTTGTGGGCCGTCCTTAAAGCGGCAGTAACACTCCTTAATCTGTATAATCCCCATAAAATCGTCCCTGAAAGCCATATTAATTTTCCGAACGGTGTCCACCTGGAGGTCTCTCACAGTTTCTGCAAAAAAATTGATGCAGCAAAGCTCCAAATCGTTCAGACATTTATTCACAATAAAAAAACGATGAGAGGGTGGACCAGTGTTCACTCAAAGCCTGCTCACAGGCGAATGACGCAACCAACAGGCGTGAAAAAACTCACGCATGCGCACGAAGGTTCAAGCTTGGCTGATGCAATCACATGTGATTCAAATCCATATGGTTTTTGAAAAAAATAAAAAGGTCAGATACTTTTCTAACAGATCTCGTACAGTAGTGTTCAGAATAATAGTAGTGCTATGTGACTAAAAAGATTAATCCAGGTTTTGAGTATATTTCTTATTGTTACATGGGAAACAAGGTACCAGTAGATTCAATAGATTCTCACAAATCCAACAAGACCAAGCATTCATGATATGCACACTCTTAAGGCTATGAAATTGGGCTATTAGTAAAAAAAAAGTAGAAAAGGGGGTGTTCACAATAATAGTAGCATCTGCTGTTGAAGCTACAAACTCAAAACTATTATGTTCAAACTGCTTTTTTAGCAATCGTGTGAATCACTAAGCTAGTATTTAGTTGTATAACTACAGTTTTTCATGATTTCTTCACATCTGCGAGGCATTCATTTTGTTGGTTTGGAACCAGGATTTTGCTGGTTTACTAGTGTGCTTGGGGTCATTGTCTTGTTGAAACACCCATTTCAAGGGCAAGTCCTCTTCAGCATAAGGCAACATGACCTCTTCAAGTATTCTGACATATCCAAACTGATCCATGATACCTGGTATGCGATATAAAGGCCCAACACCATAGTAGGAGAAACATACCCATATCATGATGCTTGCACCACCATGCTTCACTGTCTTCACTGTGAACTGTGGCTTGAATTCAGAGTTTGGGGGTCGTCTCACAAACTGTCTTCGGCCCTTGGACCCAAAAGAACAATTTTACTCTCATCAGTCCACAAAATATTCCTCCATTTCTCTTTAGGCCAGTTGATGTGTTCTTTGGCAAATTGTAACCTTTTCTGCACATGTCTTTTATTTAACAGAGGGACTTTGTGGGGGATTCTTGCAAATAAATTAGCTTCACACAGGCATCTTCTAACTGTTACAGCACTTACAGGTAACTCCAGACTGATCAATGGGTGAGCCTTTGCCATTCTGGTTATTCTTCTATCCATTTTGATGGTTGTTTTCTGTTTTCTTCCACGCGTCTCTGGTTTTTTGTCCATTTTAAAGCACTGGAAATCATTGTAGATGAACAGCCTATAATATTTTGCACCTGCGTATAAGTTTTCCCCTCTCCAATCAACTTTTTAATCAAACTACGCTGTTCTTCTGAACAATGTCTTGAACGTCCCATTTTCCTCAGGCTTTCACAGAGAAAAGCATGTTCAACAGGTGCTGGCTTCATCCTTAAATAGGGGACACCTGATTCACACCTGTTTGTTCCACAAAATTGACAAACTCACTGACTGAATGCCACACTACTATTATTGTGAACACCCCCTTTTCTACTTTTTTTTTACTAATAGCCCAATTTCATAGCCTTAAGAGTGTGCATATCATGAATGCTTGGTCTTGTTGGATTTGTGAGAATCTGCTGAATCTACTGGTACCTTGTTTCCCATGTAACATTAAGAAATATACTCAAAACTTGGATTAATATTTTTAGTCACACAGCACTACTATTATTCTGAACACTACTGTAAACACTGAGATACCTGCTCTGCTAAATTGTCATTCAGAAGTTCAGTGCAAACTTCACAGTTTTCTTTCAACATTGAAATTCCCAATGACTCCACAGAGAGTTGTCCTCCCTCTTTGAGGAAGTTGTAAATGTCTAAGTTGTTTATTATACTTTAATGATTTTAAGTTTTTAATATATACTGAAGGTGTTTTTAAAATTATCAGACATTGCAGCATGCTATGAAATCTGCTTGACTGATGACTGAAACTGATGACTGTCTTCATGTGGTAGATCTGTGTTCAGTTCCATTCAGGTTCATGTAAAGTTAAATATCAAAGAAAATCCAAGACCAACTTTAAATTTATTTCCTGAAAATTTGCCCAGTCAAGAATTATTGTTGGCACTCTAGGAATGAAGCACAATCTTGAGAGGTGGTGGGGGAAAGGCAGGTGAGGTTTCTTAATTAGGGTAAAAGGTATTGTTTAAACATGCTGTGATAAATTCATGTTAACAAGAATGTGAATAAAGAAACTTTATGTGCTTCAGACTGAAAACATTTTATGTTTTGGAATAAAAATGCCATTTTTTTTCACCTATTGTCACCATATTATCCAAAAACATACAGTTTGCCTCCAATATGTTAGATACCTGAAAACCTCCTTCAAAGACCTGAGGACAACTGTTTCTCAGTGGGGGGCACAGTACAGCAAATCAGCAAAGCTAACTTATTCATGAGCGGATTAGCTTTCCAGCTAACTTTCAAGACCATTAGCAGACAAGTATGCTTGCACAAAATTTAGTTCAACTTAAAAAAAATAAATAAATAAAATTAACATTCAAAAAAGAAAGAAAGAAAGAAAAAATTGTAAGCCCTAAATTCATGTGTTTGCTCGTGCTCGATTTTATATTACCGCCACAGCAAATGCATTAACGAGATGATTACATTATTTTTCCATTTGTATTTATATTTATTAATATTTCTCATTCATTTAATACTTTCTGCACAGTGTTTCAACTGAATGTTGAATGCAAACTACTGCTTATTTATGTACATCTTGATCATCATCTCCTCTTGGCACGTGAATCCTTTTTGGGAACTTCCATGTTTCTTTGTTTTTTTTTAATTGTTTTTCAGTGTTTTACATCCAAAAATCCAAGCCAAAGCTAAATCAAGTCAATAAAAGTTAGTGGTCATTGGCAGCATTAGCTAAACCTGTTAGCGGCTTATCAGTTTAGCATGGTTACAGTTAACCTTTCAGCTAGTGGAATAGCAGTTAGCAAAGCTGACTTTTACGTTAGCTTTTGCTTTTACGGCTCTTGTTTTGTGGGAAAAGCAAGAAAATAAAAATAAATGACATATCTGTCACCAAGCTCAAAAATACCCTGGACTGTGTAGATACTGAACAAACCCTGTGATGTCACCCAAAGGATTTCTGAAGAACTGGTTTGGTGCTCAGACAGGATGGTTCAAATTAATCCAAATGAATGACAAAATCCTGGCTGAACCATAAATAGGCAAGACGAGCATGACCTGGGCAACATGAATAAGGCTGGAACATGCCTCCACCTCTGAGGTATTAAATAAACTAAAGCTAGCAGGCTAACATTGGTACAAACATTTGATTGACACATAGTTCTTGCAAATGGGCCAGTGGTAACATAGCAGGTGGCTGGTATATTTTTTCAGTAACAGAGGCATAACAACCAAACTCGTGATACCTGCTAATTAGTGCTAAAGGTGCCAATATACAAATTCATTTCACTCAATTGAAATGTTGGAGCACAGATGGTACTTTCTCACAATTAACAGCAAGCCATATTATCACAGATATTTGTAATAAAATGCTCAGAAAGAACAAACACGATCAAGTCCACAGTGGCTAGCAGGAACTGCTAACGCGGCATGGACTAGGCTCAGTTAGGTAGGGTGACCAAATGTCCGTATTTCCCGGGACATGTCCGTATTTCACGTCCTGTCCCAGGCGTCCCGGGTTTTTTTTTAAAAAGTGAGGAAATGTCCTGGTTTTTAAGTTACCTTCATTGGACCATTAAATTTACAGGCACTAGGGCACTGCGCATGGCGCTGCTTGTGACGTAATCCCTGAGCCGCATCAGTGAGGGCAGCCCTGTTCTTAATCAGAATGTAGACAGCGTGACTGTCAGTACGCAAGCACCATGCCGAAGCGTAAGTGTATGTTTACCGACGATTTACAAAAGAGTTTCCCCGCTTTCAGACCGGGTCAAGACAAATGGGAAGCCTTGTGCACAGTGTGCAAAGCAGGCACATATGTCTCGGTGTCCAATCAATCAATCAATCAATCAATTTTTTTATATAGCGCCAAATCACAACAAACAGTTGCCCCAAGGCGCTTTATATTGTAAGGCAAGGCCATACAATAATTATGTAAAACCCCAACGGTCAAAACGACCCCCTGTGAGCAAGCACTTGGTGACAGTGGGAAGGAAAAACTCCCTTTTAACAGGAAGAAACCTCCAGCAGAAGCAGGCTCAGGGAGGGGCAGTCTTCTGCTGGGACTGGTTGGGGCTGAGGGAGAGAACCAGGAAAAAGACATGCTGTGGAGGGCAGCAGAGATCGATCACTAATGATTAAATGCAGAGTGGTGCATACAGAGCAAAAAGAGAAAGAAACAGTGCATCATGGGAACCCCCCCAGCAGTCTACGTCTATAGCAGCATAACTAAGGGATGGTTCAGGGTCACCTGATCCAGCCCTAACTATAAGCTTTAGCAAAAAGGAAAGTTTTAAGCCTAATCTTAAAAGTAGAGAGGGTGTCTGTCTCCCTGATCTGAATTGAGAGCTGGTTCCACAGGAGAGGAGCCTGAAAGCTGAAGGCTCTGCCTCCCATTCTACTCTTACAAACCCTAGGAACTACAAGTAAGCCTGCAGTCTGAGAGCGAAGTGCTCTATTGGGGTGATATGGTACTACGAGGTCCCTAAGATAAGATGGGACCTGATTATTCAAAACCTTATAAGTAAGAAGAATAATTTTAAATTCTATTCTAAGAAGGAGGTGCAAGGGATCTGAAAAGCCACCTGGACACCGAGAAGCATAAAACAGCTGTCCGAGGTGATAGTAGTGCTAGCTCAATCACACAGTACTTTGTCAAACCAGGGAACGAGGATGCAGTGAATGCAGCGGAGGCTGCATGGTCATTTCACACAGTGAAACATCACAACAGTTATCGATCTATGGACTGCACAAGTTCATTGTTGAAAAAGACCCTCCCCAATTCAGACACAGCCAAAAAGTTTAGTTGTGCCTGAACTAAGACCGAGGCTATTGTTGACGGTGTTCTGGCACCTCATTCTGTAGAAGTGGCGCACGAAGCGCTCAAAAACATCCCATTTTGTGGTGTAAGCACTGATGGGAGTATTCACGGTGCGGTGAAAATCTTCCCCATAATTATTCAGTACTTTGATTGGAAGGAGGGTGGTGTGCAGAGTAAACTAATTCAAGTGCAAGATACACCAAACGAGACTGCAACCACCATCGCCAATTACCTAATGGAAACATTGGCAAAAAACAATTTGGCTTCCAAATGCGTCGCATTTACCGGCGACAATTGCAACACTAATTTTGGTGGAACCCGGCGTGACGAAGGGGGAAATAATGTATTTGCAAATTTGAAGAGAATGCTACAAAACAAAACATTGATTGGCGTGGGTTGCCCAGTGCATATTCTTAACAACTGTGTCCATCACGGGGCAGACAGACTTGATGTGGACATTGAGAATATAATTTTTAAAATCTACCAGTACTTCCACATTTACACTGTGCGCACAGAGTCCCTCAAAGAGTACTGCGATTTTGTGGATGTTGAATACAGGAGGATGCTGTCACACAGCAAGACCAGGTGGCTCTCTCTGTTCCCAGGCATAGAGAGGATGCTGCAGATGTTCCTTGCATTAAAAGCATTCTTTTCGTCTCAGGAAAAGCCACCCATGATGATCAAGGGATTTTTTGAAAACCTATTTAGTGAGATACTTGTGGCACATGCACTCACTCATGTTCGTCTTCCACAATCACATTCAAGAAATGGAAAGGGAGAACAACTCCATCATGGAGGTTAAGAAAATATTGAGCAGCATCCACAACATTCTTATTGAACGGAAGAACAACAATTTCATGTCCCTCAAAGTTAAGGGACTGCTGGCCGAAAATTGCAGAGGACTTGAATAGGGCTGTGACAAGTTCATAGCTGATGTGCTCGGCATGTACAGTTCATGTTTGGAGTATCTGGAGAAGTGGATGACACCTATGGAAGAGTTCTCACCATTCATGTGGATGGACATGAGTGAGCCACCAAAGTGGAATGATGTGGAGGCCTGCATCAAGTACCTTGGAGAAAAGGGGGTGCCAATTGATGATGTTAAATGCTTTGACCAAGTCTGAAGAAATTCATAGAAAGCTGCAGTGATGATGACGCATTCATGGGCCTGCAGGTGCACCAGAAGTGGACCAAATACTTTGAGAAGGCCAAAAGCATTGGATGCTACTCAGAACTGCTGAAGATTGCACAGTTTGTTTTTGCACTTCCTCCTCACAATGCAAATGTGGAGAGAGTTTTTTCACTGATGCAGAGCCAGTGGACAAAGGAGAGGAACCAGCTCTCAGTTGAATCATTGAAAGGGATCCTATTTGTGCAATACAATTTCAAAAATATGTCTTGCAAGGACTTTCATACGTATGTGTTGAGCCACAAGAAACTGCTGAGAAAGATCAGCTCTACAGTAAAATATAAATGGGCAAAGAAGGACGAGGAAGAAAAAACAGATGAAGAGGAGGAAAAACCAGACGAAGAAGAAGATGAGGATTAAGCAGGAAAGTAAAGATGGTCTATTGATATTTTTGTTGGTATTTTTGTATTTTTGCTAATACACAAGAGGTATTTTTTTGTTAATTGGCTAATTTGTTAATTTACTCATTTGTTAATTTATTTTTTTCCAATAGCCTACAGAACAGACAATATTTCGTTCATTACTGAGGGTAACTGAGTATCATGTGTTATTTGGAGTTGAGAGTTATTGTTAACTTTTGTTGTTAAGTGAGGATGTTTAGATGAGACATTATTTCTTTCATTGTGCTATTCATTCATTACAGGAAATGTTAACTTAAGCATTTTGAATAAATGCATTTTGAATAAAATTATCATTTGTTATTGGAGTTTTTGTTGTTGACTTTTACTGAAAAGTATTTTTAATAAACCAACTGTAAATATCATGTTATTGTAGGATTACGTGGGCCTATGTTAAGTGAGTGCATGCCACAGTATATGTGTGTGTCCCCCCGTCTCCAAGGTGTCCTGGTTTTCCCATATGAAAATATGGTCACCCTACAGTTAGGGTTGTCACCCGTCCCTTAAAATAAGGAATTGTCCTTTATTTGGCAATTAATTGTTGTGTCCCGTATTGAATCAATACAGGATGCAACTCATTCCGCATTTTCATAAATGTCCCACACACACTCATCAAAACTGAATATTGAACAAAATAAAACACAGGAAATATTAAGGGCAGCCGATTTCATCTTAGAGTTTCAGTGGATTGAATTTCACGTCTGTGTCTCTGTGTACCCATCTTTCTGGTGCTGTGTTGCTGTTGCCTGGTTACAGACGCTGCCACGCACTGCACCCGCTCTTTAATAAATGTCTACACCCGAAACGCTGCCACGTCCAAAGAAGCAAAAATGTTTGCAAATGTACAGACGTGAGTGGGAAGAGTCAAACCCCTGGCTTGACAGCGTTAGTGGCAATGGGTACAAGGCAAATTGTAAAATGTGTTGGCGTGTGTTTTCTGTTGCTCATGGTGGAATGGCTGACGTAAGGCAGCATGCATCAGGGGACCATGTAAGAAACATGAGAATCGAGAGGACCCAACCAGCAGTATCACAGGTTTTCACACCTCCATCATCTCCTGAAGTCCATAGGGTAAGGGACATCATGATGTGATCAGCTAGATTTACCAGACAATGCTTAGAATCATGCTGATGTGGCCATAGACTCTACAGTATTTTAGTGACTCAATAAATGTCTAAGTTGTTTATTATTTTTTAATAATTTTAAGTTTTAATAGACATTTAGTTAATAGCCTATATGTAATCAAATAGCTTTGCCTGTCTAAAGAAAAACTCAGAACTCTGATAAGTTAACAGTACTAAATAAATATGCATAGACATAAATAAGTTAATACATTAATTGTGTTAAGAGTTAAATAAAAACATGTTTGTAGAGAATTTCTTTGTACATTATTCTGCATTGAATTGTTTGTTTTTGCAGAATACAGTATTGCATACTGGTTTGTCTGTCATGGTCTGGGCTGTTTGGCTGGTTTTTGTTTTCTTTATTTCCCACCAGGTGGCGCGCAAGCGGAGCTGAGCATCTGGAGACCTCAGCTGCAGCTCGTTTCCACCTGATCAGGAACCTCAGCTGCAGCTCGTTTCCACCTGATCAGGAGCTGCTGCATTTAAAGCCTGGTGATGCAGCTGTTCATTGCCAGAGACTTGATGATGTTGAAGCCGACATGTGTTTGATGATTATGCTGCTGTTGAAGAGGAGGATTTGCTGATGGATGACTGATTCACTGGTTGAGTGAACGAATGAACTCTCTACGAACCTACCACACAACCTTCTGCTTCTGTTCAGACGTCAGACAGCACACTTCCTGAGGTAATCCAGGTTCTCTATCTCCTGCTATAGAGCCTGCAACTTTGGTGTTCCCTCGCGCCTCCCTGTTTGAGCTTTTATGCCAATTTGTTTGATCAGCATCTACCTGCAGCTTGCATCTGGAACTTTCTCTGCTCTGCACCTGCCGGTGAAGTTTTTGATCCTAAACTCAGCCTGGAAGTATTTGTTGTGTAAATCTGGTTGTGAACACTGTTAAAATAACTGTCTGCGCTGTAAAGTGCTTTGGACTCACCTCAGCCTCTCCTCCTCCTCAGAAACTCAGCTCCGTTGCGGCCACCTGGTGCCGGCTCCCCTCCTGATCCAGTTCTCGCTGTGGCTTCCAGCTGTTCCACCGCCTGGAACGGGCCGTGTCCTCCACTCTACAGACCACCTGACTTAATAATTTGTTCTGTTGATTCATATGTAATTAAATATCAGTTATTCATTCCTTCCGATTCTGCTTCCTTGCATTTGGGTCCAGTTCAAATCCTGGGTCAATCAATCAATCAATCAATCAATTTTTTTATATAGCGCCAAATCACAACAAACAGTTGCCCCAAGGCGCTTTATATTGTAAGGCAAGGCCATACAATAATTATGTAAAACCCCAACGGTCAAAATGACCCCCTGTGAGCAAGCACTTGGCTACAGTGGGAAGGAAAAACTCCCTTTTAACAGGAAGAAACCTCCAGCAGAACCAGGCTCAGGGAGGGGCAGTCTTCTGCTGGGACTGGTTGGGGCTGAGGGAGAGAACCAGGAAAAAGACATGCTGTGGAGGGGAGCAGAGATCGATCACTAATGATTAAATGCAGAGTGGTGCATACAGAGCAAAAAGAGAAAGAGAGGGTCGGCTTCAATCTTGCACACAAACCATAACAGAAGTCTCTGGCCATAAAATGGACCCAGCGGGAGCACAGTCGGTCCAGTTCCAGGGAGAGATGCAACAGTTTTTGGATTCAATCTGGGATCAATTACAAACTCTCTCTGCCCAGGTAAAACATGTCGACACTCGCATTACGGAGCTCGCAGCTCAAGTCACACTGCTCGTAGTTCCAGCTCCCGAGCCTTTAATTTGTCACCCAGAGCCATATGTTGGTAGTGTAGAAACCTGTGCATCATTTGTGATGCAGTGTTCATTGGTTTTCTCCCAATGGCCCTCTCATTATTCCACAGACAGTAGTCGGGTCTCGTACGTGACAAATCTGCTTTGGGGTGACGCGATGGCTTGGGTCACTGCTCTGTGGAGCAATAATTCACCCCTGCTTAATTCTTTTGCTGATTTTTCCCGTGAATTCCAGCTAGTTTTTGATCATCTGTTGAAGACACATTCCATTGCTCAGCAGCTGCTTAACCTTAAACAAGGGGGTCGGAGCAGGGCGGAGTATTCCGTTGATTTCCGCATTTTTGCTGCACAGGCTGGTTGGAATACCGCAGCATTGCGAAGTGTTTTTGTTGAGGGCTTTAACGATTCACTTAAGGATGAACTGACAGTCCGAGATGAACTGGAGGATCTAGACGGGTTGATTTCCCTGGTTATTCGTTTGGACGATCAGATGGAGCGCTGGCGCGAGAGAGGTCGGACTTCTGACCGGGTCATCCCGTCTCAGGGTCCTCCCCGACTCAGATTAGGCCCGCCTCTCCCGGGCTCCACAGGGATTCACCTGGTGCCGGCTCCCCTCCTGGTCCAGTTCCCGCTGTGGCTTCCAGCTGTTCCACCGCCTGGAACGGGCCGTGTCCTCCAGTCTACAGACCGCCTGACTTAATAATTTGTTCTATTGATTAGTATGTAATTAAATATCAGTTATTCATTCCTTCCGATTCTGCTTCCTTGCGTTCGGGTCCAGTTCAAATCCTGGGTCGGCTTCAATCCCGCACCCAAACCATAACATTGTCATTACATTTTTTTTTATTAGTGTGGTTTCACTGTTTAAAATGATGCCATTTATTTTCAGATACAAAACAATACAAAATTCATAATGTTCAATTTCATTTAGAATTTGTCATGTCACCCCATGTCTCCCTCGAGGTTAGTGCAGCTGAGTTGACGCAGGTGTACCACACAGTTAAACACAACCTCAGCTACAACAGTGCTGACTGTGCACACAAACCCGATGAAAAGATTCGACCTGATTCCAAAATTGTAAAGAAAATGACTTTAGGAGAGGACAAAGGCAGAGGCACTAGTCAAAGACGTCCTTGCTCCAAAGGGAGTGGGTGATGTTCTCAAGACGTTAGGGCCCTGTCCCACTGGGGAGAGGATTAATTGCGCATGAATTGAGTATGAAAAGTTCGGGCGTTCGTTGTCGTCTGCAACAAAAATGGCCAAAAATGACAAATGTCCCAGTATGAATTACGGATATATTAATAATATATAGCGAATATATGATGAACATTCACGGTTATATAACGCATGTAGTGAGGAAACTGATCCCACACATTGAGATTATTACGGGTGTATTATGAATGCATCACACACGTGTTGCGCGTGCACGGCATCTGCATTGCGGTCATAAAATAAGCTCACTCGGGCCGTCGGCATCACTATTCACACCAATAATACAGGCTCTGAAGCATTTGCTGGACTTGGACATGTTGATCAGAGTTAATGTTCTTGTTGTCATGCGAGGGTTAACTGTTCATGAGTTTGGGGAGCAGGAGGGGGGAAGCCGCTTGGGGTGTGAGACATTTTTTTTTTTTTTTTTGGGGGGAGTGTCACAGAAAAAAGACTTCAGCATGAGTTGTGGCTAAACAGCAACTCTTCTTTTTGTTGGTGTTAAATAAAAGTCCTGGAGGAGAACCGATTGCAGCAGCTATTACATCTTGTGGATCTACACAGCCGGACCGGCACTGACTCACTTTCTGCCACATATAGCACTTTGGGTTTACGTGACGTGTTTGTTATGCATTCACAGATTGTCCGCAAAGCAGCTACAAAGCAGATGTTATAAAAACGCTTTATTCGTGGCCAATCTGTATGCAATCGCTACAACATATTTTAGTTTGTGATGTGGATGTGTTAGGCATGATATATATCTGTTTTACACACTGTCCCAGTCTGCTGCCAAGCCACAAATCCCCGTAGGTTGCGGATATCAGTGGTTAACGGCAGATATACAGCGCATAGAGTGATAGTGAAATACTGTCATTATTATTGATTTAGAGTAATTATATTTTATTAATGCTAAATACATAAAGCTGAGGGTTATGCATTTCAAATAAATAGGATTTATTACAGTAATGAATATGCATCATGTAAGGTTTATTTGGTAGGTTTGTATTAAAATTATCTAAAAAAGTAAATGGCAATTTGTCATGTATAAAATTACATAAATCGTAAAAGTTAGGGTTAAATATTTCTGTGAGTGTAACAATATCCTTGTAAAGAAGCTTGAGTGTGACGCAGCCACCTGTGTTGTTATATTTCATCATGGATGAGCAGTTCTTGAGTGAAGCTGCAGCACCTCCTTCCTCATGATGCAAGCACAGCATTTCTTAATACAGCAATTTCATATGTTGAGAAATGGTTCAACTTATTGAGGACAATTGGCTATTCTCACTGCAACCTCTCTCTCTCTGAGCCATCATGGCACACTGACGTTTAGTGATATTGAAAGGGTCACTGGCAAGCTCAACCTCATCCATAAAGTCAACATGGATGAACTTTATGATACACATTCTACAACCCCAATTCCAATGAAGTTGGGACATTGTGTAAAATGTAAATTAAAAACAGAATATAATGATTTGCAAATCCTCTTCAACCTATATTCAGTTGAATACGCCACAAAGACAAGATATTTAATGTTCAAACTGATCAACTTTATTGTTTTTGTGCAAATATTTGCTCATTTTGAAATGGATGCCTGCAACACGTTTAAAAAAAGCTGGGACAATGGTATGTTTAAATCAAATCAAATCAATTTTATTTATATAGCACCAAATCACAACAAACAGTTGCCCCAAAGCGCTTTATACTGTAAGGCAAAAGCCATAGAATAATTACAGAAAAACCCCAACGGTCAAACGACCCCCTGTGAGCAAGCACTTGGCGACAGTGGTAAGGAAAAACTCCCTTTTAACAGGAAGAAACCTCCAGCAGAACCAGGCTCAGGGAGGGGCAGTCTTCTGCTGGGACTGGTTGGGTCTGAGGGGAGAGAATCAGGAAAAAGACATGCAGTGGAAGAGAGCAGAGATCAGTCACTAATGATTAAATGCAGAGTGGTGCATACAGAGCAAAAAGAGAAAGAAACACTCAGTGCATCATGGGAACCCCCCAGCAGTCTAAGTCTATAGCAGCATAACTAAGGGATGGTTCAGGGTCACCTGATCCAGCCCTAACTATAAGCTTTAGCAAAAAGGAAAGTTTAAGCCTAATCTTAAAAGTAGAGAGGGTGTCTGTCTCCCTGATCCGAATTGGGAGCTGGTTCCACAGGAGTGGAGCCTGAAAGCTGAAGGCTCTGCCTCCCATTCTACTCTTAAAAACCCTAGGAACTACAAATAAGCCTGAGAGCGAAGTGCTCTATTGGGGTGATATGGTACTATGAGGTCCCTAAGATAAGATGAGACCTGATTATTCAAAACCTTATAAGAAGAAGAATTTTAAATTCTATTCTAGAATTAACAGGAAGCCAATGAAGAGAGGCCAATATGGGTGAAATATGCTCTCTCCTTGCTCTCCCTGCAGCATTTTGAATTAACTGAAGGCTTTTCAGGGAACTTTTAGGACAACCTGATAATAATGAATTGCAATAGTCCAGCCTAGAGGAAATAAATGCATGAATTAGTTTTTCAGCATCACTCTGAGACAAGAACTTTCTAATTTTAGAGATATTGCGCAAATGCAAAAAAGCAGTCCTTCATATTTGCTTAATATGCACACTGAAAGACATATCCTGATCAAAAATGACTCCAAGATTTCTCACAGTATTACTAGAGGTCAGGGTAATGCCATCCATAGTAAGGATCTGGTTAGACACTATGTTTCTAAGATTTGTGGGGCCAAGTACAATAACTTCAGTTTTATCTGAATTTAAAAGCAGGAAATTAGAGGTCATCCATGTCTTTGTAAGACATTCCTGCAGTTTAGCTAATTGGTGTGTGTCCTTTGGCTTCATGGATAGATAAAGCTGGGTATCATCTGCGTAACAATGAAAATTTAAGCAATGCTTTCTAATAATACTGCCTAAGGGAAGCATGTATAAAGTGAATAAAATTGGTCCTAGCACAGAACCTTGTGGAACTCCATAATTAACTTTAGTCTGTGAAAAAGATTCCCCATTTACATGAACAAATTGTAATCTATTAGATAAATATGGTTCAAACCACTGCAGCGCAGTGCCTTTAATACCTATGGCATGCTCTAATCTCTGTAATAAAATTTTATGGTCAGCAGTATCAAAAGCAGCACTGAGGTCTAACAGGACAAGCACAGAGATGAGTCCACTGTCTGAGGCCATAAGAAGATCATTTGTAACCTTCACTAATGCTGTTTCTGTACTATGATGAATTCTAAAACCTGACTGAAACTCTTTAAATAGACCATTCCTCTGCAGATGATCAGTTAGCTGTTTTACAACTACCCTTTCAAGAATTTTTGTATGTTTACCACTGTGTTACATCACCTTTCCTTCTAACAACACTCAATAAGCATTTGGGAACTGAAGACACTAATTGTTGAAGCTTTGCAGGTGGAATTCTTTCCCATTCTTGCTTGATGTATGACTTCACTTGTTCAACAGTCTGAGGTCTCCATTGTCGTATTTTGTGCTTCATAATGCACCACACATTTTCAATGGGTGACAGGTCTGGACTGCAGGCAGGCCAGTCTTTTACTACAAAGCAATGCTGTTGGAACATGTGCAGTATTGATGGTGCCATCACAGATGTGTAAGTTGCCCATGTCATGGGCACTAACACACCCCCATATCATCACAGATGCTGGCTTTGAACTTTGTGCTGGTAACAATCTGGATGGTCTTTTTCCTCTATTGTCTGGAGGACACGACGTTCATGATTTCCAAAAACAATTTGAAATGTGGACTAATGAGACAAAAGCACACTTTTCCACTTTGCGTCTGTCCATTTCAAATGAGCTCGGGCCCAGAGAATGCGGTGGCGTTTCTGGATGTTGTTGATGTATGGCTTTTGCTTTGCATGGTAGAGTTTTAACTTGCACTTTGGTAATGAGTATATATGTATGTAAGTATGTATATAAGGGGTGGGCGTTTATAAGCTTTGCTTCTGCTCACCCCCTTTTGGTCACACATGTCACTGTGGAATTGTCTTGTGTACCAGTTTTTTTTTTTTTTGTTATTGTTGAGTTTGTGTACCAAATAAATAAAATAAATTCAAATTCAATTCACTTGTAGATGTAGTGACGAACTGTGTTAACTGACAATGGTTTTCTGAAGTGTTCCTGAGCCCACACAGTAAGATCCGTTACACAGTTTTTAATGCAGTGGCGCCTGAGGGATTGAAGGTCACGGGCATTCAATGTTGGTTTTTGGCCTTGCTGCTTATGTATAGAAAGTGCTCCAGATTCTCTGAATCTTCTGATTAGATTATGGATTGTATTTTGATGGAATCCCTAAATTCCTTGCAACTGAATGTTGAGAAACATTGTTCTTAAAACTGTTGGACTATTTTTCACACAGTTGTTTGCAAAGTGGTGATTCTCACCCCATCTCTTCTTGTGAACGGCTGAGCCTTTTGGGGATGCCCCTTTTATACCCAATCATGACAGTCACAATTACTGTCCTCGGTTCCCAAATGGTTATTGAGTGTTGTTAGAAGGAATGGTGATGTAACACAGTGGTAAACATACCACTGTCCCAGCTTTTTTGAAACGTGTTGCAGGCATCCATTTCAAAATGAGCAAATATTTGCACAAAAACAATAAAGTTTATCAGTTTGAACATTAAATATCTTGTCTTTGTGGTGTATTCAATTGAATATAGGTTGAAGAGGATTTGCAAATCATTGTATTCTGTTTTTATTTACATTTTACACAACATCAGAACTTCATTGGAATTGGGGTTGTAGTACAGAATATGCTTTTCTGAGGTTAGAACTGAGATTTGCTGTAGATAAAGATGAATTTTAAAAGCAGTGCATATTCACTGACAGTGGGATCATTGTGACCGAGCAGCCTTTACCAGATGCCACCCTAGAAGGCTGACCATCATCAAACTTCTTCAATGATGCCACCAGCAATGACTGACTCTTTACTACCTTTACCAAGTGTGTACAGTTGCATGATGACCAGACATAGCCAGCTGCCTGTATTTAGCACTGTCATCTTTGTGTTTTACTGCAGTGAAGACACAACTGGGTAATGTCCCGAGTGAGATCATAATTATATTGGTCAATGATGCTCACATACAGAGACCTTTATCAAACTAGACTAGTGAATGGTGTGAATAAAGGTGTTTTTTTTAACATTCTGAGTATATTTCGGCCTCGGCGCCACCAGGGGGCGTTTGGGGGCGACGCCCCCTCACGTCATCAACCTCTCCCCCTCGGATGTGAGAGTTATCAAAAATAAAAATAAAAAAGAAAGAAAAAGAAATACTGGAAAATATAGCGCCTCGCAGTTTCGCGGATTTTTTTTTCTTTTTTTTTACAGCGCATTGTGCTCTGCGTCCTCATCAAGCAGGCCGGTGTTCTGTCGAGATGACCGGACACCTGTTGCGGTACCGCTAAGGGAGAGTACGCGCATTGTGTTCTGTGTGTCTACGTTCAAATAATAATTAAAAAAAATACTGTCATCACTCTTTACTCTTACTCAGTCAGTCTCTTACAACAGTGTAGCCTAAATACACGCACTTTCTGGGAGCGCACTCAATTCATTACGCACGCTCAGAGGCATGTCCCCTCCGGTGTGCACTTTTTTTTTGGGGGGGGGGGGGGGGTGCGACCCCGCCCCCTGTGCGCCGGCCTGGTATATTTCCAGTCATGAGTTGGAGGTTACAGACACCTGCATGCATACACTCTGCTTGCACACACAGGACTGCACATTACAGCATCAAATGCATCCAAAGTAAGTTGAAAACAAAAATGAATTAGAACAAATGCAAAATGTCACCACAGTGCCTTCAGTCAGGGAGCTTTAATGGCTCCACACGTTTGATGCTCATTTCCTTACCAAAACAGTAATGGGCCAGTTTCCAAGGCAGCCAGTTATTTAAGGGAACAACAGATGAAAATGTGATTGGTTTTAAACTTAAAATACACCTATGAGTGGAGTTGGACATACCATTTGCATTGGAGCTCCAGTGCATTAGATTGTGCACTATAGCTTGTCCAGATATGGCCCTAATGATCAAAATCAGCAGTTTCATCAGGATAGGCTGCAGTGAGCTGATGCCTGACCTGCAATCACTCAGAAAGAACTCTGAATTTTACTCTGTGCCTTCACATGGTGCTGATGATGCAGGACGACTGCACCAAAACTGCCCATAAATGGCTCACTTTGGGGTCATTTGTGAATACTGTGTGAACATAAACCAAACTAGAACCAACTGACAGGAATATGAATGGCAGCAGTTCATTACAAAGTGGTGGAACCTTTAGGCTGCATTCACATGCTGGCGGTGAGCGACAGACAGTAAGCTGAATCCCGTGTTCAGTACAAGGACGACAGAAAATCCCGCCATCACCCGCGATGGCACAGGTTAACCAAAGGTAAAACGCTAAACTTAGAACCAACTGGATAATAATTTATACTTAATGACAGTGAAAAAAAACATCAAGAGAGTGATTATTTCAGAGCAGAGACACTGGATTTTAAAGCAAGAAACGCCTGTGTGAGTGGGAGTATGTGGCTCGCATATCTCTCTGTCAGATCGACCTCAGCTATCGGATATGGCTTGTGCATAGCATGATGATGTGTATCATTTATTATGAAAATTTTAGGAATTAATTTTCAAAACCTGCATTTTGAAACCATTATTTTGATTAACATTGTAACACTGGTACTTCCAAGATGGCGGCTCACTGATGTTACTGGCAGCAAAGTTAAACAACATCAGATAGTTCATGTTGCTCACACCATTTCACAGTAAAATGTTTAATGCCAGCATCCCAGCAAATGTTTTACTGTGAGACGCATCCTGTCAGTGTTCCTTGCAACTGAGTTTAACTTAACACTAAGGAGTTGTTAGCTAAAATCTGTATTTTTTTTTTTTGCTAACACCAACAAATTTCCCACTATTTCTACAATGTTTCAATATGTACATAATGTTGGGAGGGTGTCGTAACACGGACCCACAACAGGGGGCGCTAATGAACGGACAATGGATAAGGGAAGGAGTAACAATTTAATGTTGCACAAGAACACAACGTAAAATAAACAAAGGTACTGCCAATCACACACAAGAGGATTGCGGGCAGGCTCGAAGATAGGAGACCTCAGATGAACGAAGAGCCGGGACCCACACCGCTTCTACCACCAACGGCCTGAAGAACACCGAAGCCGCCAATCCCCGAGTCCCCAGGTGGTCTCTGTCCTCCGTTGTCGGCCCTGGTACTGCTGGCAGAAAAAACAGAAGGTAGTGAGTGTGAATCCTCACACCCAGCAACCTTGATTACTGATTCTTGTGGAGGGAGAGCCTCCACCTCCAATCATACACACGTGCAGCTCCGAAAATCCAGTCAAGGAATACCACCAGGAAAAAACAGCTGCAAAACAGATCAGATTATTATTCGACGTATAAGTCAGCAGAGAGATTACCTTGTATCGTAAGAGATTTCTCGGCGAGGAGGTGGAGTCGCCGCCCGGCTTTTATGGTGATGGTGATGATGAGATGATGAGTGACAGCTGGTGTTGAGGATGATTGACGGCTGTCGCTCCCAGTGGTTCTGGCGCCCTCTTGTGCTTGAAGCCCGCACTCCAAGCAGGGCGCCATCCGGTGGTGGTGAGCCAGCAGTACCTCCTCTTCGGCGGCCCACACAACACATAAGCTGAATAAAATCTTATATTTGTTGTGAGTTCAACTTTAAATAAACTGTTCAGGGGGTGGAGTGCTGTGTTTCAGATATTCTAAATGTTCTGTTTCATTTTGTTTGAGTCTCTTCCAATAATCTGTTTTATAGGAATCCTTTTATACTTTCATATAATTGATAATAAAACAGATTTTTAAAAACAATATGAAATACTATATTCAAATAATAATATAATATATCAATCAAAACATAGAGCTGAATAACAAAAAAAAGTGCTTATTATCAACTCAATCCTTTATTATGAAGTTTTTTGGGATTTATTTTCAAAACCTTTATTTTGTGGGGGGGACTACCCCCAACACACACACACACACACACACACACACACACACACACACACACACACACACACACACACACACACACACACACACACACACACACACACACACACACACACACACACACACACACACCAAGTGTGCACGCTAATAATGTCTGCATCCTTGCACTATTCTTCTTCAAGCTTCAACACTTAATTCAATAACTAATATTGTGTGAATAACCTGTGTGATATTACATAGAGAAATTACACTGCAGCACCAGGAAACTCACTTTTTAAACAATCAGTGAGAGCTTCCTCTTTTAATTAAACATTTTGAAAAACAAAAAAGTCATTGCTCCTCAAAATGACAGTGATTCATGTCATTACCTACCGTTAGCCACTGCGGATAACAGCCATTCACATTATAAGGCCCAGTGTGGTGGTTTTTATACCACAAACCTGAATGCAGTATTACTGTTGGGTGTCACAGCACCAAAACTGCCCCATAAATGACTGAGCTCATGAGTGAAAACTATGAATGTGAACTGCAGGAGAATCAACAAAGAGTAATGTGACTTTGAAATAAGAAACTGTTTTCTCCAAAAGCACCTACACAGTGATGGAACCGCGATGCTGCATTCAGGTGAAGGTGGTAATCCTCATGTTTTCATCTAAGAATGTGTAAAATTAAAATGTTATATTGTTCAATTAAGTTATTGCCCATTAACACTGCAAAATGTTAACACACCACGACCACCATAAGAACCAGTATGACCTTTTTTTGATTTCTCTTTTTTGTTATTTTGTTTTTTACTACCACCATCTGAATGCAGCATTAATACTGTGTGCCAGAATGTTATGAAGGACAACATAAATGCCGTGCATTTAACACCGTCAGGGTGGTCTCCAACTGCTAATGGTTTTGGCCCCAATTTTCATCCCCATTTCAAAATTGAGGAAAACAGGCCTGTTTAAATCAGTTGTATTGAACAGGCAAAATTCACAATACCTACTATTATATATCTGCTTATATACAAGTGGAATCAAGTATTCCTGTGTGCTGTGTGTGTCCTCCTTTGCCTGTCGTGTGTACAATCTCTGCGTCTTATGTGTTTGTGTGTATGTATGAGTTTGTGTGTCCTCCTTTGCCTGTTGTGTGTGCCGTCTCTGTGTCTTGTGTGTGTGTGTGTATGTGTTGTAATAAGTCCCCTGCCCATGTCAGTCATCTGTTTCTCTCCTTGTGTTCAGTCTGTGTCTTTTCATTTGCTTTGTGTTCGCACAATTAACTCTGAGTTCCATGTTGCTTTTCTGCTTTAGTCTGGGTTTAGGTTTTTGTCGTCGTTTAGTTCTGATTGTCATTTGTGTTTTGATCACCTCCTTATTTCCGTCTTAGCTTTCAGGTTGGTTTCGACACGGTTGCACTTTGTTCACTTCCGGGTTTCACGTTGGTTTCTATTATTATAATATGATTTCTCTTCTTCTGTGGTTATGTTTTGTTATTGTGATGATTTACTCACCCTGTGATGTCTGCTGTATTGTTCATCACTGGCAATTGTCTGATTAGTTGTTGGCCACCTTGTGTTCTGTTTATTTCCAGATGTGTTTCCTGTTCTGATTTTGCGCACCTGTTCTCATTAGTCATTTTGGTATTTAGCCTCTCACCTGTTCATTAGTCCGTGTTCGGTTCGTTCCTTTATCTGCACCCCACGCTCTGTGGGGAGCAGACAAAGGATCTCTGTGATTTCCCCGTTGTCATCTAGCTCATTCTGGTTTTGTGATAGTTTGTTCTCCCTGTAGTCTCCCGGTTTTGTGCCACCACCTTATGTGGACATTTTTTGTACACTTGTCTCATCACACACTGTTTGAACTGTTTGCTCGTGGCTTCCCAATAAACCACGTGGGTAGCAATGTTGCCAAAGTAACTTTGAAAAGTTACTTTTTCAATTAATGTTTAGTTGCTTTATACAGCTATTTTGTAGTTAATTCATTAGTAGGTTTATGCAGTTACTTTATTACCAGCTGCCAACAACTTGCAACTAATAAGTAGTGTAACTAATAAGGTAACTAGTAATCTAACTTGGTTACTCTTAAGATTGAGTAATCAGCAAAGTTACTAATCAGCAAAGTAACTAATAGTTACTTTTCTGAGTACTCAATCTTAAAAATAGCCAGGTTAGATTAATAGTTGCTTTATTAGTTGCATTCAGCAGCAGCCGACAAGTTGTCCGCAGCTGCCAATAAAGTAACTGTAAAAAGTAACTGTAAAATGCACCTGTAAAAAGTAACTAATAAAGTAACTTTTCAAAGTTACTTTGGCAACACTGCTGGGTAGTGACATACTCATTTCTTCACTGTGCAATATTGGGTTCAACTTATAACAAATACCTTACAGCTTGTCTGTCCACTTTCACCTCTTTAAGATTACCTCCAATCTGCACCAATTAAATCTGATTATTCACATCTTGTAGGTCATAATTCATCCAGATGTTACAAATATTTTAATCACGCTTAAAACTTTCCTGATTGCACACAATGTCTACAATGCTGCTTTAACCAGATTACCTACCCTATGGTCACATTAGCAACAAATGACTGCGGCAAGAAGTTGGCTTTATCACTTGATGGGCATTCCCAGGGCATGCACTATAACATCTCCGTAAAATGTCTATCACTTCAGAGATGTGATCTGGTTGCAACAAAAAACAAAAACAGTGTTTTTAGATTTAGAAGTGTTTATTTCTTGCTACGCTTTACAATACATATGCGAAACAGATTAGGTTGATACAGAAATACAGGCTTTGGAGTGTATTCCACCTTCTTGGATTATTTTATTAAAGCGAACAATCCTCTGATATCATTCTGCCTAGACACTCGGATTAGCCAGTGTTGCTCAGCATTTGCATAAAATAGACTTCTGATCTATTTTGGCCTCACCTAAATAGACCGTTGTCTCTTGCCACTGCAAAAAAAAAAAACAAAAAAAAAAAACAACACCTGCTCTGATTGAAAATGAATGGCAAGTTATCACTTTGCTTCTGTAGCCAGCTGTCGCTTGTAGCTAATCTGATTGTAGGTTTACACCTGAGTTCAGGCCCCAACTGGGTACCTTTTTTGTCTTTTATTTTTGGCACCAAAAACAGACAACTGGGTATCAAAAATTGGCAATGGAAGACCACCCAGGCAGTATTGTTTCATCAAATAAAAAAGGGCAAGTGGGTTGGAGGTTATTTTTAACAAAAATTGGTGTCGGTTTTGGGGTGCTGGGGTACAGAGATGAGGCTTCATGCATTCTCAGGTAAACGTCTACCTGGAGTCCAAGTGAGGATCATCAATAGGCTGAGTATATCTGGTTGGAGGTAGGGTGAGAAAATGGCTGCAACCACATGGAGGGAGGAGAGAAGACAGATGGATCTGAGATGGCGCTGAGGAACGAAGTAGGAAGAAAGGATTGGAGACAAACTCAGAGGTAGAGAGTTGTGGAAAGAGCAGAAGGGAGAATGACAAATTCCTCAAAGAGGTGGAGAAAGCTAAAAGGGAAAGTGGAAAGAACAGTTTCAAAACAAGCGACAAGACAACATTATGGTGAGGAGAAGTCTTCCTCAGCTTTACCACACAGACACATGAAAGGGATGCACTAAAGAAACCAGGAGCATTTGCCACAGATAAATCACAACTGAAGTCCAACACTTGCTTGACTTCTGGACTTAGAACAAACCTACACAAGACCTCCAGAATGGTTCAACAAGGAAAACAGAGAACATTGCATCACACTTCTTCTGCAGTGACCAGTTGTTTCAAGTTTTAAACAAAGTAAGAGTTTCTTAAAAATAAAAAAAGGTTATTTTGCTTGTGGTGGAGGGGTACTGCAGTCATTTCCGGTGTCATTTTCCACTGGATGCTGTTAATTAAAGCTGCTGAAATACACTCCACTAATCACGACCCATACAATTTCGGTAAGTGGATTTTTTTGAGTCAGTCAATGATTTAGGCCGGGCCTCAGAAACATTAAATAAAGCTAATTGGAGGAAGGAAAGTAGCTGCAGCTGGGCAGTGCCAAACACTATGACTGGACTCGGGAGCTCTAAAGCAAGATTTTATGCTGATAGAAGAGAAGTGAACATTTCGACCAGCACAGTGAAATACACAGTGAAAACACTGCTTACTGATGATTTGACCATTGGACAAAGAGAAGAACATTAATATTAGTTTGAAATTTCTAAAACATTTTACAAATTGGTTTGAAGTCTGAATCCAAAGCTGGTGAAACGTTTAACAAGGCAGTGATCTCCATTGATGTTAGAACACTGCTAAAGGCAAGAAAACTTGATTTGCCTGTCAATTTTATTCATCTGTATTATAATCGCCAAGAGGCCTCTATGTGCGTGCGTGCGGCTTTTATCATGGACAAACTGGGGAGAGCTGACATTTGCTGTTTAGTATACTTATGTATTTTGGGTCAAAGATGAACGCTGCAAAAACAGAAAGTTGACAGGAAAGTTGGAGAAATTAGCGATATTAGCTAACAACAGTGAACAATGGACTTTGTGCTGCAATGCACCATGGGAGTTTGGGGTTTGGGGATTTTAAATGTTGTTATGTGGTCCATTTCATGTTAGTTTAACAGTGTTGTTAGTGTTATTTATTTATTGTGTTTTTGTAGTTCAACTGGATTAGTCAGTTTAGTTAAAGGACATACGTCACGTTTTTTAACGTCCTATTTAGTAAGACAACATAAAAGTACTGATTGTAAGTGTCTCTGCACACGTGCTAATAATTAGTGATTGCTGATGTATATTATTCCTTTCACTCTGAGCGTTAGAAGGTGCATTTCCAGAAAACATTTCACTTGGCAATTCTCTGCATTTTTCAGTGTGTGACGTCCTTATTAGCAAAACAGAAACATCCCAATGACTGACAGACAGAGGGAAAAGAACCTTCTCCATCCAAAAACGAAGCTTCTGAGCTGCCATTCGAAAGTGATGGCTCAGATTTACAGAGAGGAGACAACACGCTTCACCCCAAAACTTGTAACTTTTTCAGAGTGTCGGATTTTGGAGCCTAAAGTGTGGTGACGCGCTGTTTGTTATTGAAGCTGTGTACATGGGTGTGGGGACGTCTGACAATGTTTTTAACAGACTGCCTGGACATAGACATGGATTTGTTACATTGGAAAAAGTCAGATTACATTATTTCCAGGAGTTCATGGACGTTATTTTACTTGCCATGATCGAGAGAGAGGCAGAGCTGCAGCCGCGGCGATCTCACACGCGAGCGCATGCTTCTTTGATCGCGTGAAGTTTACATTTGGAAATTAATCCATAACACGACACTGAGTCTGGCATGTTCAGGATTTTACCCCTTTTATGTTTTGTGGCCAAATTTCAATTCTTTTTTTTACTTTGAGTGTAAAGTTGGAGGTGTGTATGTGTGCTGCAAAGTTCGCTCTGTGTGTGTGTGTGTCTGTGTGTGTGTGCACACGCGTGCACATGTGCGCGCTTTGCAGCTGACGAGATGCTCATTTTCCCCCGGCAGCAGATGTATTTTTTTAATTATTTATTTTTTTAGATTTTATTGATAACAACACTCATAATTAATCATGCACAAAACTGATCCTGGAGCAGAGATGGTTATTGACAGGCTGCGTTTTGGACTCGTAGCAGTGCAGGTGCACAGAAACCTTCTTGGAGCAGCAGCTTTTACCATGACTACATCAAAATTAACAGTTATTCTTAAAAACAAGCCATCATAACACAACATCACACTTATGACAGCTTTGGAATTAATCTGTGCCTCTGTTCTTAACCTTATCAGCTACAGTCCCTTGAAGTGCACACTGGGATGGTACTTTGAAACCGGTCACGGAAGTGCACAAAGCAATCCGGGTGGTTCATCAGATGGTCACTAACAGCTTAAATCTTAATTATGATTTTGGTGTGACATGTCCTTTAAGTGTCATGTTGCCATGACCATGAGTGAAAAGTGTAGTGTGTTTGATGTCTTCCGCCACTGTCTCTGTTTGTGTGTGTGTAAAAATAAAACACCTGAATACAGAAAAGACAAAATGCTCTGCGTGTGTGTGTGCATGCATGTGTAATTTCGATCATGGACAAACTGTGGAGACCTGACATTTGCTGTTTGGTATGCTTATGTATTTTGTGTCAAGAATGAACGGAACATTGATAGGAGTAATATTTTTGGAGAAACTACAACAACACTGAACAATGGACACTGGCAGTAAAAACAACAATAATAATAATAATAATAATAGTGTGTATATGATAACCTAAACAATTTATAAATACATTCAGACAGTAAATTAACATAAAAAATTACATCATTATCAGAAAATATAAGGCTTTTGTTCTTCTAAAAACTGTTGAGGTGTAAGGTCTAAGGTTCAAAAAACATTCTGGACTCACACGCCATTCCAAGTCATTACAGAAATGTCAGCTAACTATTTTATAAACACTACCCAATCTAGTACCCGTGGATCCCCACGGACACCCGCTAGTTTATTTTTGAACAATTAATCCATAAATTGTTTAGTATGAAGAATGTCATAAAAAACACTTTTATTTTTTTCCACAGAAATAAATTTGAATGGTTTCTTTAATCAGCAGCCCAATCGTTATTCAGTGTTTAAAGAAACACAGCAAAACCACCAGTGTTAAATTAACACTTTGATTGTGTTAAATAATTAACAGCAGAAAGTACCGTGCTGACACTGGTGATTCTGCTGTGTAGAGATGGGGAAAATATGGAATCCACACAGGTTGCCACAACATATAAAATACTTTCCAAGCCATTAACATCCAGAGCACTGGAGGTGAAACTTGGCTGAGGCTAAGACTTTGATGATCTATAGCACACAGTGTAAAGTGCATAGCACAAGATCATTTGAGGCATGTTCAGCTCCACTTTCTTATTTACATGGCAGATAATCTGAGCACAAAATAAGGTGCACAGTGCAAAGGAGTTGTATTTAGTCAATCAGTCATGGGTTTCCTCTGGACAAGATCTCACTTCATCCAGTCAGACTGTCACCTGTTACTGCTTTCAGGAGTGGTGTTCCTTTGAACCTGGTGCACTGCTGTTTAGATAGTGGACTCGGTAAGTGACAGAAGTGAGAGGTTTTCTGGCACACAAAGGATCAAAGCATGCAGCAAACTGTTTACAAAAGCAACAGTTATCCACCTAAGCTCCCTGAGGCGAAGCAATTGAGCAACTCATTCCTGCAACGCCTCCACCTCCACCCACCACTTTATCTTCTACATATCCCATCAATGTGCAGACAGACCCCTGCTTCTCCTTGACTATACCCTGGCCAGTCCTGTCATGCTGCTCTCTACCTATGAACCTGGAGAGGAATTCAACCAGCATAAAAAAAAATGGTACATATTTTTTACTTTTATTTGTTTAACTTTTGTTTTCAGTACAGTTTCATTGTAGTGTGTTGTTCTAATGTACAGTCCTCCAAGTAGAGTGTACACAAGTTGCGTATCTGAACATTGCATCACACAACTAGCAGAAAACTCTCCATTCTGCTTATAGTAAGACCATGTTTTTGGTGCTCTCTAGTGCAATTGCTTTCTGGTGCCCCATGACAGCAATGAACCAGTACTGCACCTGACCACAACTCAGCAGCACTGGTTGGAAACTCACAATGAAATTTGCGCTGTGCTGTGTGCCATTTGGCATGGGGTGTAAAATAGAAGTGTTCATCATGGATCACACTGTGGAGGTCCTTTGTACTGTACTGGTACTACCTCAGGTCCCAGGATAGGTTAAGTATCCTGACTTACAGTAGAAATCAACTGGATCGCAGTATTTGACTGGGCTTAAAACCTGCTACACATCATCCTTAAAAACATTTTTTAATGCAAAAATCATCATAAAACACACACCCAGAGCAGATTGGCCAGGATTCTTGGTATTTATAGGATTGATATCAAAGTACACAGTACAACAACCGAGAGTGTGACTCATTTCAAATTGATGTTTTCCAGAGTAACAGGAAATAGCATTCCTTTTAATAAAATATTATAGCTTACAAGACCCTTCATTTGAAAATGTTGCCAATCTTTGGTATCCTGCTTCAATGAGCAGTCTTTCACAAAAGGCCCAAATAGTCTTAATAAATATTCAATAATACATAAAAGGCCTACATTGGGGTAATCAATATCCCATTATTCATAAAAGGCCCAAATAGTATTAAACAATTTGCAATTGTTCATAAAAGGCTGAAACAGTGTTACTCAATAACCAATCAATCACAAAAGTCCCAAATAGTGTTAATCAATATATATTCCTTCATCAAAGGCTCAAATGTTGTTAATCAAAATGCAGTCATGCATACAAGGCCCAAATAGTGTGAATTAATATGCAATTACTCATGAAAGGCCTATGTGGTGTTAATCAATATCCAATCATTCATAAATGTCACAAACAGTGTTAATGAGTATGCAATCATACATAAAAGGCCTAAATAGTGTTAATCAATGTCCAATCTTTGTTGAAAGGCCCAACTAGTATTAATCAATATCTAGTTGTTCATAAAAGGCCCAGATATTGTTAATCAAAATGTAGTCATACTTAAAAGGTCCAAATCATCTTAATGAATATACAATCATACATAAAAGGCCCTAATATTTTTTTAATCAAGATGTAATTGTTCATGAAAGGCCTAAATAGTCTTATTATTATCCTATAACAATGATAATTATAGTTTGCGGCATTATGCAGTGAGCCTCAGTTATGTTTAATAATCTATGTGATGGAACAGTTGAGAAATAGCTTTAATTGTAATAATTAATTGGTAGTATTTTGATAGTAAATGCTACATATTCACATTATTTGTTAAAAGAATCTAGCTGATCACCACAAAACTGATGCATTCATGGTCTCTCCATATGACTTTCTAGTTAAAGAGATTTTTCTTGTAAACCTTACAGCCACACCTCCAATCTGTTCTGTAAAATCATTTCTGCTGTTTTACTCAATTCCGCATTTCATCTTAAAAAATAGAAAAATGAAACAATTAATAAATTGTGGGGCATAAAAGCTGCAGGAACCTCATATGGGAATTCCCTGATCCCTGAGACACTGATGTGAGTAAAAGCACAACATGTACTTGAATATCAAATATACTGAAATGTAAACATAAAGTTATACACAGACACAGTCTGTTTTTGTGCAGTAAGTTGGGCTCAGGCTGGTGTGCAAAAACAAGAAAACCTGTTGTATACCAGAGCTCGTCGATCAGCCAGCAGCAGTGAGCTGTGGATTGAGTTACCTGGAGGGTGGGGGGACGCTGGGAGAGCGCGAACGCGCCCGGTTTATATCAGCTGACCGCGAGCAGTGGTTGGATGACATCACCTGCTCAGGCACAGACAACGTGGAGCTTTGGAAGTCTCTGCCATTTGGACGGTAATCTGTGAAGAGATGGCAGAACGGGATCAAAGACGAGTCAAAAAACAGAGTCCTGCTGATTCTAAACCCAAAGACTGTGCAGGGACACCCCAAACAAACAAGCTGCCAAATGTTGTGTGCTCATTTTATTGTCTAATATCTCTGTGTGGCTTTCCTGAATTTTTAAAGAATAGTAGCATATCAAATAAAATAAAACAAAATTTGCTTTTAAAAAGATAAGGTTTATACACAGGTGTAAATAATCAGGATCACTGAAATTAATGTTTTCTGGATAATGATTAGTTCTGTGACGTTCATTAGCCACAGTTGAGGTCACTGCCATGTGCTATTATAGTTAACTGTTATTCAAAGGAGTGTGTAGCACATGGAAAATAGCAAATTAATAAAAATAGACAAAAATTGAAAGGTAATGTAACGAAATGGTGACCTTCAGTTTTTCATATTTTATACAACTTTTGTTGCTTGCAATAAATGTGTTCAAACATTTAAAAAAACGATGCAGCTTCATTTCAATAAAAGTGAAATTTGGACATGATAAACAGTATATGGACTGCACACTGTACAACCACAGTGATGGCTGTCTGGCTCTAATTCAATTTACAATTCAATTTATTTCATTTATATAGCGCCAAATCACAACAAAGTTGCCTCAAGGCATTTCACACAAGTAAGGTCTAACCTTACCAACCCCTAGAGCAAGCACACAGGCCACAGTGATAAGGAAAAACTTCCTCTGATGATTTGAAGAAGAAACCTCAAGCAGACCAGACTCTGAGGGGTGACCCTCTGCTTGGGCCATGCTACCGACACAACTGACAATACAAATATACAGGAAATTTTAGGAGTCCATGCTGGCGCACAGGATGGGAGGCTTGCAGAAGAAGACACCCACTTCCATCTCTGGATGGAGCTGCACCTTAAATGGAGAAAAAAAAAAAAGAATCAGGCATCAGAAAGACAACAAATACATTAAAAATAGGCAGCATTTAGCAACAAGAAAAACAAAAGAAATATTAAGGTGATCACCGGACAAGCCCTAAGTTTCACTAAAAAAAACAGACTTTAGATAAAGTTGAAGCCACGGCACGCTCCATTTACTAATAAAATGAATTTAAAAGGGTAGGAAGCATAGTAACATAATGTGCCAGTATGCTAGCCATACAAAAGGGAAAATAAGTGCGTCTTAAGTCTGGACTTGAAAGTCTCTACAGAATCTGACTGTTTTATTGATGCAGGGAGATCATTCCACAGATCATTCTACTGAAAGCTCTGTGACCTGCAGACCTTTTATTCACCCTAGGGACACAAAGTAGTCCTGCACCCTGAGAATGCAGAGCCCGGGCCGGTGTACTGGCTTTAAGTAGGTCAGCTAAGTAGGGAGGTGCCAGTCCGTGAATAATTCTATAGGTTAGTAACAGAACCTTAAAATCTGATCTCACAAAGACAGGAAGACAACGACTGGTCAGGTATGATGTCAACCATGCAAGGGCACTCCCAGTAATCATAAAATGATTCTCCAGTCTATCAAGGGGAATATGATGATCCACAGTATCAAACGCAGCACTGAGATCTAACAGCAACAGAACCGTAGTGGTGTCCAAATCCACTGCAAGCAGAAGATCATTCACCACTTTACTGAGAGCCGTCTCTGTGGAATGATATTTTCTAAAAGCAAACTGCAGTGGCTTGAAAAGATTATTTTCAGTAAGGTGGTCCACAAGCTGCCGTGAAACCACCTTTTCCAGAATTTATAGCAAAATGTTAGATTTGATATCGGCCGATAGTTTTTCAATATACTAGGGTCAAGATTAGATTTCTTAAGTAATGGCTTAATCACTGCAGATATGAAACATATAGGAACAAATCAAGAGGTTAATGACAGATTAATAATTTCCAGCACAGTCAGCCCAAGAGTGGGTCATAGGTCCTTAAACAGTTTTGTTGGTATAGGATCAAATAAGCAGATTTGCTTTTTGTAGATGTTACGAGTTTTTCAGCATGCCTAGTGAGATACTATCAAATTCTGTAAATCTAGGTAATGCCTCAGTGATGGCACCCACCTCAATAGCAGGGTGTAGTGGCTGGGTTAAGGGCCCCTTCACACATAGTATAATTAAGAACAAATTAGGGCAAGTCACGGTGGAACAGCTTGTATGAGCGAACCACTGATTGCCAGACAAAAACACTGCATTTAATTGAATCCCTCTTATCAAGCGGGCAATACAAATATGATCCGTCTGTTCCTCTGTAGATGACCCATGGTCACAGACATACAGTCATGAAATGACATGAATGAGAAGCAGGGCGCTCTTATCATGTCCACATCTGTTAGTGGCGTGTCCAGCCGGCCCCATGCATGTGTCCTGCCCGACACGCATGTCTTGTGGATGGCGTGCCACAAGACTGACACTGCAGCTCACATGGGTCACATGACATTCAGACTGCCGCAGTGTGTTATGATCTGACTGTCCGTTTCACCTGGGGTAGCCTGCCAATGTGCAAGTTACCCCAGGTGTGTGCACACCCACTGCAGAGCATTGCAACAGCGATATATTTTTTATGGCAAACAGACACATGCGTGTCACAGTGGGCAGTTGTTAGTCCATGTCCGTCAAAACACAGTAAGTGTTCCCCAACCGTGACGTCCAGATCCACAGATCTCCACAGCCGCACCTGTAGGTGGCCACCCCTCCTGTCAGTTCAGCGCACACACCAACATGTCACTGTGTCTGTTTGCAAAGCCATGACAAATTTCACATCCAGCTCGACAGTGATTGTCTGCTGACTGTTGTCATGTTAACAGTGCGAATGGCCACACGTTTTCTAAGTGCCATGCGAGAGGTGATAGATGTTCATGTGTGTCAGCTGGAATTTAGCCAGGAGTTGATGGGTCACAGCAGTGATAAATAAGGTTGTTATTCCACTAAATGCAGCAGCAAAACTGTAAACCTAATAAGAGAGTGATCAGAGACCACTGATGTAAGAGGCATGATATCAATATTTGTGACAGTAATACCATGTGCGAGAAGCAAATCCAGGGTATTTCCACTAATGTGCATCAAATCCTGAATGCATTGCTAAAATCTTAATACATCCACAATTTCCATAAATGATTTGCAGAGGGGATCACAAGGCTTATTTATATGAATGTTGAAGTCACTGTTGTTCACACCATGAGGCATTTATCAAAATTAAAAGTTATCAAAATGATTCATGTAACTGAAATTCCTGCTGCAAGAATAACACTATGAAGGGTGGGTCACCACAGCGGGTCTTACTAACAACACAGGGAAGGCCGACGCCCCTACAGGATGGACTGTGGGACCAAACAAATTAATTCACGACACATGGGGCAAAGACATGAGCATTCAAGGGCTGATCACCTTTGAGGAGTGTTTAGTAACAGAAATGAAGTATAACATTCACAACCATCTGTTCATTTATGAATAATTACCTGCTACAATGATTTGATGTGTTTTTAAACCTTCATATCTCCATGGGGGTGGGCCCCTTCATGGAGGTTGCCACGCTGCACCACCATGTTGATACAGGAATGCAAAATGCACATACTTACTTCACCTTTTATATTTTGCAATTCGGCTGTCAGACTGAAGAAAAGAAGAGGAATCTGTGGATGCTCGACTAAAACTACTGGTTTCTAGTTTGGGCTTACAGGTATGTGAACCCTCATTTCTATGAAATGGAAGTTGCCAAAGAAGTGAAAATGTGAAGGGAAACAATATTGTGTCCAGTGACAGTATAATGCAGTCTGCATCCTCATCACAAGGTGGCACTAAATCCTTCACACTGTAGCTTTAATACTGAAACAGGACTGGCATTGTATTGGTGGGAATCTCACGAGTAAAGTAGGGAGCAGGATTTAGGGGATCCAAATACATATCTATTATATTTCAAAAGTAAGGATCACATAAATATAACTTATGGAGTGTCACAAAAATGCTTTACAATAAGAAATACAACCGTTAAGGTCACGCAGGTGGTCAGGAAAATATATGTTTTAACTCCACATGAAAGCATCAGCACTTTAATGTGGAGACTGCAGGATAAAAACTGTGATGTTGGATTAAAGAGGAGACCGCAGATAACTGAAGGGGTTTTCCCTGCATGAAGGAGAGCGGGTGCCTGATGAGAATGTTAAAGAGGCTGGAGGAGGATTTCCCTTAGTTACAGCACCGCTGCTAAACCCTTCCTCTCTTCTCTCTCTAGCGTTCTCCCACGTTGCCTGTGTGGCCTGGATCTGCTAACAGGGATGGAAATATTACCGCTAAATGCACAATGCAGGCAGCTGATTCTTTCTGTAGCCTAATTTAAGTGAAGATATCTTGTAAATGAGGTCAGCATGACTTTTTATATCCTGTGGGTTTATGGATAAAAGAATATTGAGTAGGGGAAAACGCGGCATGGTCACTGCTCCCCAAAGGAAACTATATTTTCTCAGACATCTACATCATTGGTATATTAAGATGGATTACATCAAAATAATGGGCCAGTAATTCAGTTTAAATAATGAAAATATAAAGGTTGTTTCTGACCTGGAATATAAATCATTAAACTTTATTGAGAATCCACAAAGGGAGGACAGCCAGGAAATGTAAAATATATTGGTTGAAAAATATTAGGTAAAGAATGTTAATACTATCACACCTCATGAAACCTGGAAAACTGGTTGGAGCTTGTGTAATAAATTCCCTTACATTTTGGGCCAGAACAGGATTAAGAAGTGGAGCTGAGAATTCAAAAGCAGCTGCATTATGATATAAAATACTTTTTATGCAACATGGTGAAAATGTTGAACCTGGTCAAAAACATTTATATTTTAGGGCAGGTGATGGTCTAGTGGTTAAGGCACTGGGATTGAGACCAGAAGATTCTCAGTTTAAATCCCAGCCTGACTGTAAAATCACTAAGAGCCCTTGGACAAGGTCTTTAATCCTCTGGGGTCCGAGGGCATTTTTTGGACAGTTCACGCACCTGTCATAAATGTTTTATTATTTCTGTTAACAGCTCTCCCTGCATCCCACAATCAAGTTTTATGTCTCTTTTTTTCAGGACAATCTGTGCTTTCAGAATATATACGAGGTCTGTGAGAAAAGTATCGTATCTTTTTATTTTTTTTAAAAACTATATGGATTTGATTCATATGTTTTTACGTCAGCCAAGCTTGAACCTTCGTGTGCATGCATGAGTTTTTCCACGCCTGTCGGTTGCGTCATTCATCTGTGAGCACGCCTTGTGGGAGGAGTGGTCCAGCCCCCTCGTCGGATTTTCATTGTCAGGAAATGGCGGAATGATTTGTGCTTTTTTTCTCCCATCAGAATTTTTTCAGAAACTGTTAGAGACAAGCAGCTGGAAACCATTTGAAAAATTTATCTGGCTTTCGGTGAAAATTTACGGGCTTCACAGAGAATAAGGACTGTTACTACAGCTTTAAGGACGCCCCACAATGGCACACGGCACGCCGCGCTCCGAGCCGCCATCGAGAGGCAGAAAACACCACATAATTTCTAAACGGATCGCTGTGTGGAGCTGGGATCGTTGTGAATGCCCAGTTCTCCACAATTTGTCTTATACTCACTCGACTGGTAAGCATTGAAAGTCGAGATAGGCATGTCCCAACTTGTCCCCTGGCACTACGAAACGGAGGTGTTCCTTTGTCTCGCTCGATCAGCGAATCGGTCCTGACGTGCGAAGCCTCCGCGCGGCTTTCCATGACAAAATCTCTTGTTAAAAGTGAAATCTGCCGAAAAATGGCTGATGTCCAGCTTTTGTGATAACCAGAGAAATTGCTCACAATGGTCCCAGCTCCACAGAGCCATCCGTTTAGAAATGATGTGGTGGTTTCTGCCTCTCGATGGCGGCTCGGAGCGCGGCGCGGCATGCGCCATTGTGGGGCGTCCTTAAAGCTGTAGTAACAGTCCTTATTCTCTGTGAAGCCCGTAAAATTTTCACCGAAAGCCAGATAAATTTTTCGAATGGTTTCCAACTCCTTGTCTCTAACAGTTTCTGAAAAAATTCTGATGGGAAAAAAGCCCAAATCATTCCGCCATTTCCTCGCAATGAAACAACGACGAGAGGGGTGGACCAGTGCTCACTCAAAGCCTGCCCACAGGCGAATGACGCAACCGACAGGCGTGGAAAAACTCACGCATGCGCATGAAGGTTCAAGCTTGGCTGACGTAAAAACATATGAATCAAATCCATATAGTTTTTGAAAAAAATAAAAAGGTATGATACTTTTCTCACAGACCTCGTATGTTTTTGTTGTATTTTATAAGTGTAATAAAGGTTTACAATCAAAAATAGGCAAGGAAAAAATAAAGCGAAAAATAATTTTCCACACACATTTAGTCAAAACACACAGCAAACTATAATAAACAACTGTTTTGACACTTTATAAAGGTAATTTGAGGTCTTGTGTGGAAGACTGTACAACAAAAAGGTTCAAACAATAAGCACAAATGCACATTTTGAACAATATATACAAAATGGTCTATGCGTTTTGTTGTCCATTGATATGGTAAATAGTGCTTTACGCAGAGAAAGCAACAGAGTTATCCAGTAACATTCACATGCAAACTAGTGGACCAATCCTGACAGTACACACTCTTTGTTTGAGCACGTGAGATTGTCATCAGAGGCTCTCCGTGTGCTCCTGCTTTCACTGATCGCTGTGCGTAATGGCGCAGGGCGCACTGAGTATGAACTAATAGTATGTACTCATTGGAGCACCCAGGGGGCTATTCAAACGGGCCAGCTAGTAACATATCACTCCTGGAAACGATCTTTGGCTTTTCACGTGAGGTAAATCTGCCCTACGACTGGATTTTGGAAAATCATGTGACGGTGAACCAATTCCGATTGGACACTCACATTGCGCGCGTCATCACACAGCTTCTATGAGGAGTACAAAGATGGCTGATGGCTGGTTCAAAGTCCGCGGAGTTAACTTTTTAGCAAAAAAAAAGTAAGTTTCTATCTCATATCATTCAAAAGTTATTTATAATTTAGTAAAGCTTGGTCTTAGCCGTCATAGATGGAAAAGATGGAAAAGTGCTATATAAATGTGGGGGTGGAGCCAGGATTTTTTTTTTTTTTTTAATGTGAAACATGGCATGATGACTCCCAGTTTTACCAGCATATAATTAAAGTGCATATCTCTAGCAAAAGAAATGTCAAATGAGCGGAATATTCTAAATAAATAAAGAATTATGGATCTATTGATGATAGTCAGAGAGATGAAGCAAGTACACCGGAGTACAAGGAGATGCAGCTTAAGGCAAAAAGAGAAGTGGCAAAAGTGAAGGAAAAGGCATAATGTGAGCTGTACAAGAAGTTGAATAGTAAGGAAGAAGAAAAGGACTTGTTGGCCAGATAACGGGACAGAGATGGGAAGGATGTGCAGCAGGTTAGGGTGGTAAAAGATGCACATGGCAATGTGCTGACAAGCGAGGAGAGTATGTTGAGAAGGTGGAGGGAATATTATGAGGAGCTGATAAAATAAGAAAATGAGAGAGAGAAAAGGCTGGATGGAGTGGTGAAAGTAAATAAGGAATCACAAAAAAATTAGTAATGATGAAGTGAAAGCAGCTATGAAGAGGATGAAGGGTGGAAAGGCAATTGGTCCAGAAGACATTCCAGTGGAGGCATGGAAATGTCTAGGAGAGATGGCAGTGGAGTTTCTAACCAGATTGTTTCATAAAATCTGGCAAAGTAGGTGGATGCCTGAGGAGTGGAGATGAAGTGTGCTGGTTCTTATTTTTAAGAACAATGTGATGTGCAGAGCTGCAGTTAACTACAGAGGCATAAAGTTGATCAGCCACAGCATGAAGTTATGGGAAAGAGTAGTAGAAGCTAGGCTTAGAAAACAGGGACAGATCTGAGCAGCAATATGGATTCATGCCAGGAAAAAAACACTACAGATGCATTGTTTGCTCTGAGAATACTGATGGAGAAGTATAGAGAAGTGAGAAGGGTGCCAAGGATGGAGCTGCCAGGCAGGAGGAGAAGAGGGAGGCCAAAGAGGAGGTTTATGGATATGCTGAGGGAGGACATGCAGGTGGTTGGTGCGACAGAGGAAGATACAGAGGACAGGGTGAGATGGAAACAACTGATCTGCTTTGGCGCCCCCTAACGGGAGCAGCTTATCTATACTATAATAGCTAAGTGGCATCTGTGTGCATGCGTGCATGTGTTTGGCTTCAGTCACTCAGACACCGGGGAGAGCTGACATTTGCCGTTTGGTATGCTTATGTATTTTGGGTCAAGGATGAATGCTGTGAAAATGGAAAGTTGATGGGACTAACCTCTTTGGACAAATAAGCAATTTTAGCTAACCAGTAAATAATAGACATTGTGCTGGAATGCACCATGGGAGTTTGAGAATTTGGGGTTTTAAATGTTGATAGTGTGGTTCATGTTAGTTTAACAGTGTTGCTAGTGTTATTGATTTATTGTGTTTTGTAGTTCAATTAGTTTAGTCAATTTAGTTATGTGCCATGTTGTCGTTACCATGAGTGACAAGAGTACTGTTTTTGCTGTCTTCTGCCACCGTCTGTGTGTGTATGCAAAAATTAAAAGCACCTGCTTGCAGCAGAATGCATAAAACAAAAACCTCTGCATCTGTGCGAACGCTGACAGCTGACATTTGCCGTTTGGTATTTTGGGTCAAGGATGAACGGCACCAAAATGAAACGTTGATTGGACTAATATTTTGGGAGAAACTACGGATATTAGCTAAATGTAAGTACACAATAGAATTGTAAATACATTAAAAAATACATGGATGACACAAGAAAGTGAAAACACTTATTTCCACTGTGGTCCATTTTCGAATCCAATGACAAAATAGAACTAATAACAACAACAACAATAATAATAATAATAGTGTTTATATGAGATCAAGAACCTAAAAAAAATATAAATACATTGACAGTAAATTAAAGGACATGGCGCATGCTTTTTAATGTACCAGTTAGCAACACAACATCAAAGTACTCATGATTATAAGTCTCTGTGTGCACATGCGTTCATAATTAGTGGTTTCTGATGTTTTTTATTCCTCTCCCGAAACGAGGTAACAGCTGCACTTCCAGAAAACGCCTCACTCTGCAATTCTCGGTATTTCTCTCCGTGTGACAAAGTTAATAACAAAAAAGAAACATCCCAGACAGAGACAAACAGTGGGAAATGATTGTAGTTATGTCCGATAACGAAGCTTCAGAGCTTTTCTTTGACAGCAGTAGCTCAGATTTACAGAGAAGATGACACACTTCACCCCAAAACTCTTAGCTTTTGCAGAGTCTGTAGGATTTTGGAACTTAAAGTGTCGTGACACTGCTGTTTGTGCCACAGCTGCTGGTTTACTGCTGCTGGGATCATGGACATGCCTGGACACGAAGATGTATGCCTTGCATTGGAAAAACTCAGAAGACGCTAATTTCAGGAGGTAAAGGACTATCTAATGTGCCACAATCCTGAGAGAAGTTGAGTTGAAGGCAGAGCTGCGATCGGACTTTATGCAATCACATGTGCACGTGACGCGTGCGTGAGGGCTTCTTTTTGTTGTGGACTAATTTGGAAATCTTTACAATGGGGTGAGTGGAATGTTAATTTTTTTTCTTTTGCTTTGTGTGTGTGTGTGTGCTTGCGTGCGTGTGTGTGTACGTGCGCAGCAGCTATTTTAACCCCCACTTTAGATGGACTTCTGGCTGAATTTGAAAAATATATAATCAGTATTAAGCTTGTAGGCTTTCTCAAGTGTCATAAAGCTGTCAATCTCTATAAGGAACTATTTAAAAGCGAATTAATGCTGAATAATCCCTTTAAAAAAAACAAACCCGCATGTCAGCTGCTTAATGGATGTGGAATATCTCCGTGATGACACACATATATATATATATATATATATATATATATATATATAAAATGTATTTATTTATTTATTATTTTTCACAGTTATATACAACATTTTTTAGTGTTTTTAACAGGCTGCATTCATGACTAAATGACACACAAAACCTCACAGCTGCTGCTTTTACTGTGACTACATCAAAATGAACAGTTATCACTTAAAAACGAGTCATCATAACACAACATCACACTTGTGTAAACTTTGGAATTAATCTGTGGCACAGTTCTTAACGTTAGCAACTACATTCCATTGAAGCGCACGCTGGGACACTTCTAGTAACGATGTCACCTGTCGGAAACACCCGAGTACTCACACGTACTTTGTTTTCGGAAGTCTCTGGAGCTGTTTGCTGTGAATGCCGTATTCTTTGAAACCGGTTGCGGAAGTGCTCAAAGTAATCTGGGTGGATCATAGGATGGTCATTTATTACCACCCTTGAAAAACATCAGCTACCTATTTTATTAACAGTTCCCAATTGGCAGCCCATGGATTCCCACTAGTTGTGTTTTATTTTTGGTGCCATGTGCCCTGAAATTAAGTCATAATCATGGGGAAATTAGCTTGATTTCATCTTTCGCTGGTAAATGCTCAGAAATGGTGCTGACCTGCCAGGAAGATCACTGGCCTGCCGTTATCGTGGTGTTGGCTAGTGCTGCGCACACAAGGAGAAATTGCTGCACAAAAAGTCCTGCCGGAGCTGCAGCATTCTGTCCATGAGCTCTGGAGGGCTTGCTGTCCTCCATCCTCTGCAGACAGAAGACACCTGCTGCCCCTTTCAGCTTCTGACAGTTCAAAAGTTTTGAGGAAGTGATCCTTGATCATTGCGTATTGCACGACTTTGATCCATTCATTTGCACGCACGTGGTTGTGACTATCCCACCCGCTGTGTTCCCAGCTGGACGCCGTGCTTTGTTCTACCTTTGTTGTGGGGTTTTTTCTGAATACAAAAAGCAACCCAGGTTATCATGCTGCCGTAATTCCGAGTATCGAGCTAACCAGCTGCAGACGGAGCAGAGTGACCTTCAGCTAGCTAAAAGTCAGTTCCCGAGGTTACGTAATGATTATGAATAAAATGGCTATTAATATGTTGTTCATTTTTTACTCTGGCTTATTTTACTTTTATCAGCTAAATCAGTGTCTACAAAACTTAAACACTTGGAAGAAATGTTTTATAATCTGGTATATCACTTTTTAAAAGACAGCACTGACTGAAGTGCGATTTGCCCTTTAAAACATCTGACATGAAGCCTGAAACCACATAATTCTGTGCTGTGCATTTGCTACATGTGATCCATCATTCCCCTCATGGCTGGTATTTGTAACTGTCCAAATTTAAAGGAGTTTCCAGCCTTTCTTTTTGGCTTTTCTTCTGGCTGGTAAGAGTTCTGATGTGCAGTGTGGGCGTGCTGTCTCTGCAAATGCAGCACAACAGCAACGCAGAGGTAGACAAAAGCTCATAGTGCCTCACTGTGCTGTTACTGCAGCTCACAGGCTGCAGTATTTTAACCTGCTAATGTGATATTTATTGGTATTCTAAAGCTGCTCAGCCCCAGAAACCTTCTGGTAGATAGCGACGTACAGCAGGCTGCTAAGCTTAATGCAAAAGTAACGACCCCTTCACACATAACACAACTGAAGCCGATGAGCACACGAAGGAGGAATTGCATGCTATTTGTGAAAAATCTGAGCCACCTGAAATGCCTCGTCACCTTTCGCCACAACATTCGCGCACACAAGTGGCCAAAAGACAGCGAATGCCCTGCACATGCTCATTCGATCCCCCTCTCAGCAGGTGTCGGGCAAATTCCAGGTGTCACACACAAACATCTAATACCACTTCGCTGCACACTTAGAAAAGGTCTGGCCATTCATGCTGTCAACACAAAAATAGTGAGCAGACGATCACTTTCGAGGTGGATGTGAAATTTGTCAAAATGCCCCATGACTGTGGCGTTGTCAGCTCCTCCCTCAACACAATGTGCCGTGCATGTGTTTTGGGGTGGGGGGTGGGCACACTTGCATGGAATTCTGATAGATGGAGACTCACCAACCACATAAGAGCGCATACAGCACAGCGAGCCGCTTCCCAGTTGATCGCTGACCAGAGATGCAGCAAATGACAGCTCAGTGCACATGACGTGTCACATTAAAAACACAGAGACCACATCCAGGACAGGTATATTAATAAGTACTACAATAACTACATACCCAATTACATAACAAAATAACTAAAAAAATAAAAAAATCACATAACATAGAAACAGAATGACATGTTGGTCTTTGCGCTGAACGGACGGGGGGGTGGCCGCTGACAGCAGCAGCTGTTGAGGTCTCTGGTTCTGGACATCACGGCTGGGGAATACGTGCCGTGTTTTGACGGACATTGCCTTACAACTGTCCACTGTGACACGCGTGTCTGCGTGCTGTCCACATGGAAATACATAAAAACATATATCACTGTTGTGACAGGCTGCAGCGAGTGAGCACACGGAGCACACATTGACAAGCTGTCTCAGGTGAAACGGACCGTCACATCATGTGAACATGCAGGTGATCTGAATGTCACGTCTGTCTGACAGGACACGCGTGTCCAGTGAGCGGCGCACCGCAGGACTATGCCAAGCCAACAGTACCAAAAATACACCACTTTCAATCATGTATCACCAAAACTACGCCGTAACAAACACCGTTTTGTCATTTATTACGGTGCTTTTTTCATTGTAATTAAAGATGACAAAAACCTCCTCTTCGTCTGCATCATCTAATTTCTCTTTTTAAAATATGTTTATAAGACAGTGATGGTAATGCAGAGGTAAAGTTTCTGTCTGTTAATCAGAGCTTTTGTAAATTGCAGGTTCGAATCCCGCGAGTGGCATTTATTGTTTATTTCAAGTGAGCTCTATTGTACATGATGCAGTGTCTGTCCGGCGGCGCGCCGCCCACAGGACATGCGTGTCGAGCCGGACACACGCGCAGGGCCGGCTGGACACACCGTGCCAGCAGATGTGGACATGATAAGAGCGCGCTGCTTCATTCATGTCATTTCATGACTGCATGCATGTCTGTGACCATGTGTCATCTACAGAGGAACGGTTCATACTTGTATTGTCCGCTCGATAAGAGGGATTCAATTTTTTTTTCTCCACTACGAAAGTGCGATGTGGTGCAACATGCTCCAGCTGCCTACACTGTGTTTGTGCAGCTCGTGCACATGCATGAAACCATTGCCAGTGTGTCAAACATGCCTGTGCGTTTGTCACGACAAGAGGTGGAATGCTTAGTGGTTCCCCATTTCGTGTTTGGTTCATGGATTTTCTTCCGGTTTCTGCGTCTTTGTTATATGTGAAAAATTACCCTTACTAAACATGCACAACATGGTTTAAAAATAAAATCATTATTGGTGTTGATACCTGTTATTACGCCGACACCATCTTCACAATCGTAGTCTGAGATCTCACTGTCGCTTATCCTCTGAGATCCTTTCAGATAAACACACAAACAGAATGATGGGAAAGGCAGAAAAAACAAATAGGGTAGAAGAATAAATGAGACTGAGGTGCACAAAAATGAGGGGAAGAGGGAATGTCACACTCATTCATTGACACGTGTGCATTCTTGCACCCCGAGTGTCTGCAAGACACCAACTCCCATGATCTACACCCAGTAAATATCCTGTCTACGCTCCTCAAAATGTAAGTCAGCTGTCACAAACAACGCTGCATTTTGCAAACATCAGATCTCTCTTCATCTGAATGGTGCCATGTTTAAATGGTGCCTTCAATCATTCAGTTTGACAGTGACACCATTTAGCAGCTGCTTCTTCATCCTGTCATGTATCCGTCCCCTCTTTTTAAAGTATGACCCAGCTCCATCGTCCAGTTTAAATCAAATGGACAAATACGTTTTCACAAATACGTAAAAAGTGCTGCACTCTAGTCGTAGTTCTATTAAACATGGAATGTCAGTGAAGGTTGACTATGAAATTGCCCTAAGGTATTAATTTTGGCAACGCTCAAGCTCAAGAAATTTGATTTTCAACCCAGTTTGGTAGAACTGTGGCACACGCTGAGGGTGCATGCTGGAATTTCCCAGCATGCACCACTCCACTCATTTGGTGATGAGCCAAAGGTCAATCATTTGTGTGAAGGTCAAAGTCATTGGAGTCAAATATCACATTGCTGTAGTGGTTACTGTCTTCTTGTCTGTGAGCACTGTTGCCTAGATTATACAATACACAAGAATGATCCCTGATGCTGCATTCCCATGCCAGTGGTGTGACAAACATAAACCAGAGGCTGCATTGATTTCAGTGAGAGGACAATGAAAATTTCACCACACAACGGCATGTGCTATCAAAAAGGTAAAAGTTTTCACATTTTTCGTCTCGTTGCAACAATAATGAAAAACAGCTGTTGATTTGAATGAACAACCATAATCAATTAATAGTTTTTTGTACAGAGATACTTGGTTTTATATCACAGAAACAACACTGATTTGTGTGACATCACAGATAGAAATTAAGCAGTAACTTCACAAAAACTTGTCTCTATCAATGAGAGCCAGAACTTCTATGTAACGTCTATGTTGGAAAACAGCAAAATGATTTTCCACCTATTGATAAAACAGAACTACAGTCAAACTAATTGACAATGAAAAATTACAGCATCCACCATAGTCATCTACCATCTGCTACTGCCGCTGATATTGATTCTACTATTATAAATAATAAGACTAGTTTTCTGCCACCAACATGTGAATGCAGCTGCATAACAAAGTGTTTAGGGTCAGAAATTGACTTATGGGATGTTGGTTTTGGAAAAAAATATTCCTTGTTCAAATTCAAAGTCAGCCTGTGTTGGCAAAATTTCTATTCTTGAATATGGATTCATAACCTATCCAGGTGCCTCAAGGCCCATCTTCTTCTGTGAGCATTGGCCATGGAATGCCTTTACCTTCGCCTTCGATGCCTCAGTCTTTCATTCCTTGAAGGCCAACAAATATATATATATATATATATATATATATATATATATATATATATATATATATATATATACACACACACACACAGAGGTGCTGGTCATATAATTAGAATATCATGAAAAAGTTAATTTATTTCAGTAATTCCATTCCAGAAGTGAAACTTGTATAATGTATACGTTCATTACACACAGACTGATATATTTCAAGTCAGACTGATATATTTCAAGTGTTTATTTCTGTTAATTTTGATGATTATAACTGACAACTAATGCCATCCATCCATATTCTTCCGCTTTATCCGGAGTCAGGTCGCGGGGGCAGCAGCTCAAGCAAAGCTGCCCAGACCTCCTGATCCACACACACCTCCCCCAGCTCCTCCAGGGGAACCCCAAGGTGTTCCCAAGCCAGCCGAGAGATGTAGTCCCTCCAGCATGTCCTGGGTCTTCCCCGGGGCCTCCTCCCAATGGGATGTGCCCGGAACACCTCTCCAGCGAGGCGTCCAGGGGGCATCCGGAAAAGATGCCCAAGCCACCTCAACTGACTCCTTTCGATGTGGAGGAGCAGCGGCTCAACACCGAACTCCTCACCCTATCTCTAAGGGAGCGCCCAGCCACCCTGCGGAGGAAACTCATCTTGGCCGCTTGTACTCGCGATCTCGTTCTTTCGGTCATGAGCCAAATCTCATGACCATAGGTGAGGATCGGAACATAGATCGATTGGTAAATCGAGAGCTTTGCCCCCTACTCAGCTGTCTCTTCACCACGACAGTCCGATACAGCGACCGCATCACTGCAGATGCTGCACCGATCCGTCTATCGATCTCACGCTCCATCCGTCCCTCACTCGTGAACAAGACCCCAAGATACTTAAACTCCTCCACTTGAGGCAAGGATACTCCAACTCCACCGACCTGAAGAGGGCAAAGTACCTTTTTCCGGTCGAGAACCATGGCCTCGGATTTGGAGGTGCTGATCTTCATCCCGGATGCTTCACACTCGGCTGCAAACCGCCCCAGTGCACGCTGAAGGTCCTGATTTGACGAATCCAACAGAACCATATCGTCCGCAAACAGCAGAGACGAGATCTGTGGTTCCCAAACCAGACCCCCTCTACACCCTGGCTGCGCCTAGAAATTCTGTCCATAAAAATAATGAACAGAATCGGTGACAAAGGGCAGGTGACAGGTTTGACTTACTACCGGCAATGCAAACCAAGCTACTGCTGCGGTCGTACAGGGACTGGATAGCCCTTAGCAAAGAACCCCGGACCCCGTACTCCCGGAGCACCCCCCACAGGGTGCCCCGTGGGACACGGTCGAACGCCTTCTTCAGATCCACAAAACACATGTGGACTGGTTGGGCGAACTCCCATGAACCCTCGAGCACCCGATGGAGGGTGTAGAGCTGGTCCAGTGTGCCGCGACCAGGACGAAAACCACACTGCTCCTCCTGAATCCGAGGTTCAACCATCGGTCGAATTCTCCTCTCCAGTACTCTGGAATAGACCTTACCAGGGAGGCTGAGGAGTGTGATCCCCCTATAGTTGGAACACACCCTCCGGTCCCCCTTCTTAAACAGAGGGACCACCACCCCGGTCTGCCAATCCAGAGGCACTGTCCCCGATCGCCACGCGATGTTGCAGAGGCATGTCAGCCAAGACAGTCCCATGACATCCAGAGACTTAAGGTACTCAGGACGGACTTCATCCACCCCAGGATCCTTGCCACCGAGGAGCTTTCTAACCACCTCGGTGACTTCGGCCTGGGTAATGGATGAGTCCGCCTCTGAATCCCCAGTCTCTGCTTCCTCTTCGGAAGATGTGACGATGGGATTCAGGAGATCCTCAAAATATTCCTTCCACCGCCCGACAACATCCCCAGTCAGGGTCAACAGCTCCCCACCCGCACCATAAACAGTGCTGGTGGAGAGCTGCTTCCGCCTCCTGAGGCGTCGGACGGTTTGCCAGAATCTCTTCGAGGCTGACCGATAGTCCTCCTCCATGGCCTCCCCGAACTCCTCCCAGACCCGAGTTTTTGCTTCTGCGACCGCACGGGCTGCGGCACGCTTGGCCTGCCGGTACCTGTCAGCTGCCTCTGGGGTCCCACCTACCAACAAAGATAAGTAGGACTCCTTCTTCAGCTTGACGGCATCCCTTACTTCCGGCGTCCACCACCGAGTTCGGGGATTGCCGCCGCGACAGGCACCAGAGACCTTGTGATCACAGCTACAAGCGGCCGCATCAACAATGGAGGTGGAGAACATGGTCCACTTGGACTCCATGTCTCCAACCTCCCCCGGGATCTGGGAGAAGCTCTCCCGGAGGTGGGAGTTGAAGACCTCGCTGACAGAGGGTTCCGCCAGTCGTTCCCAGCAGACCCTCACGATACGTTTGGGCCTGCCACGTCTGACCGGCTTCCTCCCCTCCCAGCAGATCCAGCTCACCACCAGGTGGTGATCGGTCGACAGCTCTGCCCCTCTCTTCACTCCAGTGTCCGAGACACGTGGCCGAAGGTCAGATGATACGACTACAAAGTCGATCATCGACCTCTGGCTCAGGGTGTCCTGGTGCCACGTGCACTTATGGACACCCTTGTACTCAAACATGGTGTTCGTGATGGACAAATAGTGACTAGCACAGAAGTCCAACAACTGAACACCACTCGGTTTCAGATCGGGGAGGCCGTGCTTCCCAATCACCCCCCTCCAGGTCTCACTGTTGCCGCCCACGTGGGCGTTGAAATCCCCCAGGAGAACAATGGAGTCCCCATTCGGAGCGCTATCTAGTACCCCTCCCAGGGACTCCAGGAAGGTCGGGTACTCTGTACTGCTGCTCGGCCCATAGGCCGAGACAACGGTGAGAGACCTGTCCCCGACCCGAAGGCGTAAGGACGCGACCCTCTCGTTCACTGGAGTGAAATCCAACACATGGCGACTGAGCTGGGGAGCAACAAGTAATGCGACCCCAGCTCTCCGCCTCTCCCCGTGGGCAACGCCAGAAAAATGAAGCATCCAGCCCCTCTCCAGGGGTTGGGTACCAGAGCCCAAGCTGTGCATGGAGGTGAGCCCGACTATCTCTAGTCGGTATCTCTCAACCTCCCACACAAGCTCAGGCTCCTTCCCCCCCAGCGAGGTGACATTCCACGTCCCAACAGCCAGGGGCTGTAAGCATGGACAGGGCCACCGGGGCACCCGCCCTCGACCGCCACCCAATCCTCTCTGCACCCGACCCCCATGGCCCCCTCTGCAGGTGGTGAACCCACAGGAGGGCGGGCCCATGTCGCTCTTTTGGGGTGAGCCCGGCCGGGCCCCATGGGCTAAGACCCGACCACCAGGCGCTCGCGCGCGAGCCCCAACCCCAGGCCTGGCTCCAGGGTGGGGCCCAGGGGACAACTAATGAAAATCCCAAATTCAGTATCTCAGAAAATTAGAATATTGTGAAAAGGTTGAATATTGAAGACAACTGGTGTCACATTCTGATCAGCTAATTAACTCAAATCACCTGCAAAGGTGTCTAAGGTGTCTTAGTTAGTGGTGTCTTAGTTTAGTTCTGTAGGCTACACAATCATGGGGAAGACTGCAAACTTGACATCTTGCCTGGGCTAAAGACCAAAAGGACTGGACTGCTGCTGAGTGGTCCAAAGTTATGTTCTCTGATGAAAGTAAATTTTGCATTTCTTTTGGAAATCAAGGTCCTAGAGTCTGGAGGACGAGAGGACAGGCACAGAATCCACGTTGCTTGAGGTCCAGTGTAAAGTTTCCACAGTCAGTGATGGTTTGGAGTGCCATGTCATCTCCTGGTGTTGGGCCACTGTGTTTTCTGAGGTCCAAGGTCAACGCAGCCGTCTACCAGGAAGTTGTAGAGCACTTCATGCTTCCTGCTGCTGACCAACTTTATGGAGATGCAGATTTCATTTTCCAGCAGGATTTGGCATCTGCACACAGTGCCAAAGCTACCAGTACCTGGTTTAAGGACCACGGTGACCATGGTATCCCTGTTCTTAATTGGCTAGTAAACTCACCTGACCCTAACGTCATAGAAAATCTACAGGGTATTGTGAAGAAGAAGAATCGACATGCCAGACCCAACAATGCAGACGAGCTGAAGACCACTATCAGAGCAACCTGGGCTCTCATAACACCTGAGCAATGCCACAGACTGATCAACTCCATGCCACGCTGCATTGCTGCAATAATTCAGTCAAAAGGAGCACCAACTACGTATTGAGTGCGGTACATGCTCATACTTTTCATGTTCATACTTTTCAGTTTCTAGAAATCCTTTTTTTGTATTGGTCTTATAAGTAATATTCAAATTTTCTGAGATACTGAATTGGGGATTTTCATTCGTTGCCAGTTCTAATCATCAAAATTAAAAGAAATAAACATTTGAAATACGAGGTCTATTAGAAAACTAACCGGCAGTTTTATAAAAAAAAAAGCATATGGATTTGAATCACGTGCGATTACACCAGACATGCTTGAACCCTCGTGCGCATGCGTGAGTTTTTTCATGCGTGTCGGTGACGTCATTCGCCTGTGGGCTTTGAGTGAGCACTGGTCCAGCCCTCTCGGCTGAAATCCTTTGTTTGAGACGCTGCTGGAGATGGCACACGTTGCTTTATCAAAATTTTTTCAGGACCTGTGAGGGATATCCGAGTGGACACTATTCGAGAAATTCAGCTGATTTTCGGTGAAAAGTTTAACAGCTGATAAGAGATTGTGGAGTTTCTTTTGCTTTAAGGACAGCTCACAAAGCGGACCGGCGGCGAGTCGGTTCCGTGACGACGACGCAAATCCGTCTGCGCCGCGACAGGAAAAACACCTCCGTGTTGAAAACCATTTGTAAAATTCAGGCGGCTTTTGATGGCTTTCAACAAGTGAGTATCTGAGAAATTGTTTAACAGCTGGGCATGTTCCAACTTGTCCATTAAGGTTTCCAATGGAGGTGTTTTTCCTGTCGCGATCCCCCGCCTAACTGACAGGCGTGAAAAAACTCTTGCATGCCCACGAGGGTTCAAGCATGTCTGATGTAATCACACGTGATTCAAATCCATATGGTTTTTGAAAAAAATAATAAGTTCGGATACTTTTCTAACAGACCTCGTATATCAGTCTGTGTGTATTGAATGAATATAATATGCAAGTTTCACTTTTTGAATGGAATTACTGAAATAAATCAACTTTTTCATGACATTCTAATTATATGACCAGCACCTGTACACAGTTGTATGCAAAGGTTTGGGCACTCCTGATCATTTTCATGATTTTCCTTTATAAATCATTGGTTTTCTGGATCAGAAATTTCAGTTAAATATATCATATAGCAGACGAACACACTGATATTTGAGAAGAGAAATGAAGTTTCTATTATTTACAGAAAGTGGGCAATAATTATTTCAACAAAATTAGGCAGGTGCCTAAATTTGGGCACCCCAACAGAAAAAATACATCAATATTTAGTAGATCTTACTTTTGCAGAAATAACAGTCTCTAAACATTTCCTATAGCTTCCAGTGAGAGTCTGGATTCTGGTTGAAGGTATTTTGGACCATTCTCCTTTACAAAACATCTCAGGTTTGCTGGTTTCCAAACATGGACAGCCTGCTTAAAATCACAACACAGATTTTCAATAATATTCAGGTCTGGGGACTGAGCTAGCTATTCCAGAACATTTTATCTGTTTCTCTGCATGAATGCCTTAGTAGATTTTGAGCAGTGTTTAGGGTCGTTGTCTTGTTGAAATATCCAGCCCCGGCGCAAACTCAACTTTGTCACTGATTCTTGAACATTGTTCTCAAGAATCTGCTGATACTGACTGGAATCCATGTGACCCTCAATTTTAACAAGATTCCCAGTACCTGCACTGGCCACAGAGCCACACAGCATGATGGAACCACCTCCAAATTTTATTGTAGGTAGCAAGTGTTTTTCTTGGAATGCTGTGTTCAGCCATGCATACCGCCCCTTGTTATGTCCAAATAACTCAATTTTAGTTTCATCAGTCCACAGCACCTTATTCCAAAATGAAGCTGGCATGTCCAGGTGTGCTTTAGCTTACCTCAAGTGACTCTGTTTGTGGTGTGTACGCAGAAAAGGCTTCCTCTGCATTACAGCATCATACAGCATCTCTTTGTGCAAAGTGTGCGTATAGTTGAACGATGCACAGAGATTTAATTAGCACTGTGCCTGTGGTCGTCCATTTCCTCACGATGTTCCTCACAGTGGAAACCGACAGCTGAAATCTCTGAGATAGCTTTTTGTATCCTTCCCCTAAACCAGGGGTGGCCACGTTCGGTCCTCGACAGCCACATTCCTGACACTCTTAGTTGTCTCCCTGCTCCAACACACCTGAATCCAATGAAAGACTCGTTAGCAGACTTTTAATGAGCCTTTCATTGGATTCAGGTATGTTGGAGCAGGGAGACAACTAAGAGTGTCAGGAATGTGGCTCTCGAGGACCGAACTTGGCCACCCCTGCCCTAAACCATAATGTTGAACAATCTGTTTTCAGGTCAATTGAGAGTTGTTTAGAGGCTCCCATGCCACTCATTAGAAGAGATGCAAAGATGGGAAACATTTGTAAATGGCCACCTTAAATACCCTTTCTCATGACTGGATTCACCTGTGTAAGGAGGTCAAGGGTCAATTAGCTTACCAAACCAATTTTGTGTTCCAATAATTAGTACTAAATGTATTCAAATCAATAAAATGACAAGGGTGCCCAAATTTATGCACCTGCCTAATTTTGTTTAAATAGTCTTTGCACAGTTTCTGTAAATACTAGAAACTTCATTTCACTTCTCAAATATCAGTGTGTTTGTTTGCTATATGATATATTTAACTGAAATTTCTGATCCAGACAACCAATGATTTATAAAGGAAAATCATGAAAATTATCAGGGGTGCCTAAACCTTTGCATACAACTGTATATATATCAATCACACAGTTATCCATCTAATCACAATGTGAAGTACACAAACACAAAACCACAAGCAAAGCAGAATAGTTGGAAACGGATTTTCCTTCATTTCAGAAGTTGTCCTTTGGATGAGGTGGGGTGATGTTTTGCAGGATAAAATTGTGGGTTGCAGGGTAGGATTGTGAAACAGGTTAATAATCAGAGAAAGAGATAAACTTTGGCTAAAACGTGCACATGCCTGCTTCCCCAAGTGGATTTCAAACAAGTAGTGTAAAGCTGCTAACAGACATTATGCAGGGATCACCACCGAAATCCTCGTGAGACAACAGAAATGTTCCCCCTTCATGGAAAAAAAGGGGACAATATGTTCACAGGGAGGCACTTTTCAAGAGGGAAGGAGAACAGTTAGGGAGCAGCGAGGTGGTTTTACCTGAGTTGTGTGAACATAATCCTTTCTCTGTTGTTGCATAAGTGAAGACAACAACAAAATATATATACAGATAAAAGAAAAAACATACAGGTACTGTAAAAGCAGGTCACCACAAGTGTACAGTACAATACAGTAGAAGTATATTTACGCTTATTATTATGGGGTTTTGATCCTGTAAAGGCTGATTATTAACTACAGTGTTTGAGGACACATGTTGGCGTGCAGTGTTACATACTCTGCAGCCGCCGCGTTGGACTCTCGCCGTGTAGCTTCCTGCGCTGTGTGTTTGGGGAGGCATGTGGAAGCGGGATGGAGGACATATCATGGGTCTGCAGCTTGTACCAGTGCGGCTCATCATCCAGAAGAGCTGTCTCCAGCTCGATCAGGATCTGTCAAAGGAAGTTCACACTTTAAAGCCTGAACGCAGTCTTACGAATAATGACACACGTATGCAAGATATGTCTCCATAGCAAACTCAGTCAGCTTTGGGGCAGGTAAAGCATTCAGATTCTGGTGGTAATTTCAACCAAATTTACACCACAATGGCCTCATGTCTTAACAGTGTTAAATCACACAAGGTTAATACAACTCTGTTTATGTTTATAACTTAATGTATGGTTTATAACTTGTGTTTGGTGTCAAAATTATTTTTAATTGAAATTTTTCTGATTAGTGCTGTGTCCATGAAAATGGGGTGTTTTGATTTTTTATTTTCAAATGTTTGATGGTTGTTAAATTTTAATGTTTGCTATACCATATCCGCGTGCTGGACCGCCCCTGAATGAGCATCAGCAAACACCCTTTTTCAAAGAAAGTTTTTTAAACGCCCACACTAAAATAAAATCATTGTGACCCCAACACATCATAAAAAGCAAAAAATAATGAGTTTTCACGATGTTTTTTTCATCTCTTCTGCATCTTGTGATGACATCATCAGTGTGCACTGGTAGTAGTCACATGGCAATGACGTCAGTTTGAGAGTTTGCAGTCCAAGAGTTGAGACACACACTGTGACGGATTGAGTAAACCTGTATGAACGGATGTGATCAATAAGTTGTGCAAAATGTTTCAATAACTTAAATTATTGTCTGTGTTTGTTATCATTAAAAAAATATGGTGCCTCACATCACCTCCTGCTGTTTGCTGCTGCAGACAGAATTCTGCATGACAGTTTTACTGCTGCTGACATGAGAAAGCAGCCAAACGTTGACAAGCTACATCAAGTACAGGACAAAACAAACATGCAACCATCAGGAAAGCTCTCAGTCTGATGTCTGCTCCAAGTTTTGAGCATGCACACAACTTTAGACTCACCAGGCATCAGCCGACAAGGAAGACATTTAATGAATGAGAAAAGGATTTGAACAAGACAAAAATGGACACAAATGGGTGAGTTATTTGTGATTTATTTTTTTTAATTGTTGTTGTGTGGGCCGCCAGAAGAGGAGGTACTGCTGGCCCACCACCAACAGGATATCTCGGCCAACGTCATGGATCCCGAGGGGCGTCAACCGGCTGTTGAACGGCCAATGGAAGAACAGGGTGCACAGGCGTCCGCAGGAGGACTGATCAGTGAGTTGCAGCGGATCCTCACCGCTTTCACGGCTCGGTTGGATTTAATAACCGAGCAGAACGTCCTCCTTAACCGCAGGGTGGAGGCTCTCGCCGCGCAGGTGGAGGCGCGCCCTCAGGGCGCTGCTGCGGCTCTCCTTCCTGTCGACCCTGTGCGTAACAGTGACGTTCCACAGGTCGTTCAACGACCCCTCCCACCTTCCACGGAAGCATACATAAGCCCTCCAGAGCCGTACGGAGGTTGTGTGGAGACGTGCGCGGACTTCCTTATGCAGTGTTTGCTCGTCTTCGCACAACATCTTGTCATGTACGCGACTGATGCTACCAAGATAGCTTATGTAATAAACCTGCTTCGCGGTGAGGCACGCGCTTGGGCTACAGCGCTCTGGGAGCAGAATTCACGGCTCCTTCAGACATATGATGGGTTTGTGAGGGAGTTCAGAACAGTGTTCGATCACCCAAATAGAGGAGAGACCGCTTCAGCCGTGCTGCTGTCAATGAGACAGGGGCGCCGGAGCGCAGCTGCCTATGCAGTCGACTTCCGCATCGCGGCTGCGAGGTCCGGCTGGAATAGCACTGCCCTCCGCGCCGCCTTTGTAAACGGACTGTCATTGGTTCTAAAGGAGCACCTGGTGGCTAAGGACGAACCGCGGGATTTAGATGGGCTTATTGATCTCGTCATACGATTAGACAATCGGTTAGAAGAACGCCGTCGAGAACGAGACGAAGGGCGTGGCCGGGCACGCGCCGTCCCTCTCCCTTCCGGTTCCGACCGCGTTCCGCCCTCCCCATGCTCCACGGCCCCTGCGCTCCGTGTGGTCACAGCTCCCCCTGCTGACGAAGCTATGGACACGAGCAGGGCCACATTTAGGGCACCAGATACACAGAGGAGGCTGGCCCGCGGAGCGTGTTTTGTTTGTGGCTCGATGGAGCATCAGGTAAGAGACTGCCCCGAGCGGTTAAACACCAACGCCCGCCCCTAGAAACTGGGCTAAGGGTGGGCCGAGACATTCACGTGGGACACACCCACATTGCCACACGACTCCCAGTTACGATCCTTTATGAGGATTCAACCCTGAAGGCCCCAGCACTGGTGGATACGGGCTCTGAAGGGAATCTGTTAGACAGCAGATGGGCCTGGTGGCGCTTACCTCGCCTGTGCTGGTGCGAGCACTAGATGGCTCCCTACTCCCTCCAATCACGCATAAGACACCACCTGTAACTCTGGTGCTGTCAGGAAATCACCGGGAGGAGATCGAGTTTTTTGTGACTCCTGCTACCTCCCGTGTGATTTTAGGGTTCCCCTGGATGTTAAAACACAATCCCCGGATCGATTGGCCGTCCGGGGTAGTGGTTCAGTGGAGCGAGACCTGCCATCGGGTATGTTTAGGTTCGTCGGTTCCTCCCGGTTCCCAGGCTAAGGAGGAGGTCAGAGTCCCACCCAATCTAGGGACGGTGCCGGTGGAGTACCACGACCTTGTAGATGTGTTTAGTAAGGATCTGGCGCTCACCCTTCCCCCCACCGTCCATACGATTGTGCCATTGATTTGGTTCCAGGCGTTGAGTTCCCGTCCAGCAGGCTGTACAACCTCTCACGACCTGAGCGCGAATCAATGGAGACCTACATCCGGGACTCTTTAGCCGCCGGGTTGATCCGGAATTCCACCTCCCCGATGGGTGCAGGTTTCTTTTTTGTGGGTAAAAAAGACGGCGGACTTCGTCCATGCATTGATTATAGGGGACTGAACGAAATCACGGTTCGTAATCGATACCCGTTGCCCCTGTTGGATTCAGTGTTCACGCCCCTGCATGGAGCCCGAATATTCACTAAGCTAGATCTTAATGCGTATCACCTGGTTCGGATCCGGAAGGAAGACGAGTGGAAGACGGCATTTAACACCCCCTTAGGTCACTTTGAGTACCTGGTCATGCCGTTCGGCCTCACAAACGCCCCCGCGACGTTCCAAGCTTTGGTTAATGATGTCTTGCGGGATTTCCTGCACCGATTCGTCTTCGTATATCTAGATGATATACTCATTTTTTCTCCGGATCCTGAGACCCATGTCCGGCATGTACGTCAGGTCCTGCAGCGGTTGTTGGAGAACCGGCTGTTTGTGAAGGGCGAGAAGTGTGAGTTTCACCGCACTTCTTTGTCCTTCCTGGGGTTTATCATCTCCCCCAACTCCGTCGCTCCTGATCCGGCCAAGGTTGCGGCGGTGAGAGACTGGCCCCAACCCACTAGCCGTAGGAAGCTGCAACAGTTCCTCGGCTTTGCAAATTTCTACAGGAGGTTCATTAAGGGCTACAGTCAGGTAGTTAGCCCCCTGACAGCCCTGACCTCACCAAAAGTCCCCTTCACCTGGTCGGATCGTTGCGACGCCGCGTTCAAGGAGTTGAAACGGCGCTTCTCGTCTGCACCCGTTCTGGTGCTGCCCGATCCTAGTCGCCAGTTAGTGGTTGAAGTGGACGCCTCGGACTCAGGGATAGAAGCTGTGCTTTCCCAGAGCGGGAAGACCGATAAGGTCCTTCACCCGTGTGCCTATTTTTCCCGCAGGTTGACCCCGGCCGAACGGAATTATGACGTCGGCAATCGAGAACTCCTTGCGGTGAAAGAGGCTCTTGAAGAGTGGAGACATCTGTTGGAGGGAACGTCCGTGCCATTCACGGTTTTCACTGACCACCGGAACCTGGAGTATATCAGGACCGCCAAGCGGCTGAACCCCAGGCAAGCCCGCTGGTCACTGTTCTTCGGCCGTTTTGACTTCCGGGTCACCTACCGTCCCGGGACCAAGAACCAGAGATCGGATGCCTTGTCCCGGGTACATGAAGATGAAGTCAAAACGGAGTTGTCGGATCTACCGGAACCCATCATCCCGGAGTCCACTATCGTGGCCACCCTCACCTGGGACGTAGAGAGAACCATCCGGGAGGCCCTGGCACGAAGCCCGGACCCCGGAACTGGGCCGAAGAACAAACTCTACGTCCCACCAGAAGCTAGGGCTGCAGTCCTGGACTTCTGTCACGGCTCTAAGCTCTCCTGTCATCCAGAGGTGCGAAGAACCGTGGCAGTTGTCCGGCAGCGCTTCTGGTGGGCGTCCCTAGAGGCCGACGTCCGGGATTACATCCAGGCCTGCACCACCTGCGCCAGGGGCAAGGCTGACCATCGCAGGGCTTCGGGACTGCTCCAACCGCTGCCCGTGCCCCATCGCCCCTGGTCCCACATCGGCCTGGATTTTGTCACGGGCCTCCCGCCGTCCCAGGGCAACACCACCATTCTCACGATAGTGGACCAGTTCTCCAAGGCGGCCCACTTCGTGGCCCTCCCGAAGCTCCCGACGGCCCAGGAGACAGCGGACCTCCTGGTTCACCACGTCGTCCGGCTGCATGGGATCCCAACAGACATGGGATCCCAACAGACATCGTCTCCGATCGTGGTCCCCAGTTCTCCTTGCACGTCTGGAGGAGCTTCTGCCGGGAACTGGGGGCCACGGTGAGTCTCTCATCCGGGTATCATCCCCAGACCAACGGGCAAGCAGAACGGGCCAATCAGGAGATGGAGCAGGCCCTGCGTTGCGTGACAGCTGCGCACCCGGCGGCCTGGAGTACCCATCTGGTCTGGATCGAGTATGCCCATAACAGCCAAGTGTCGTCAGCCACCGGCCTCTCCCCTTTCGAGGTTTGTCTGGGGTACCAACCTCCTCTGTTTCCGGTGGTTGAGGGAGAGGTCGGTGTGCCCTCGGTCCAGGCCCACCTACGGAAGTGCCGTCGGGTGTGGCGTACCGCCCGTTCTGCCTTGCTGAGGGCCCGGATGAGGACGAAGGCCCATGCAGACCGTCGGCGGACCCCGGCCCCTACGTACCGGCCAGGGCAGGCAGTGTGGTTGTCTACCAAGGACATACCCCTTCAAGTGGACTCCCCTAAACTGCAGGACCAGTATATCGGTCCGTTCAAAATCGTCAAGGTCATCAGTCCAGCCGCAGTGAGGCTTCAGCTTCCGGCCTCACTGCGGATCCATCCCGTTTTTCACGTGTCCCGGATCAAGTCCCATCACACCTCACCCCTCTGTACTCCCGGTCCGGCACCACCTCCTGCCCGGATCATCGATGGCGAGCCGGCTTGGACTGTGCGCCGGCTCTTGGACGTCCGTAGGATGGGCCGGGGCTTCCAGTATTTGGTGGACTGGGAGGGGTACGGACCTGAAGAACGCTCCTGGGTGAAGAGGGGCTTCATCCTGGACCCGGCCCTCCTGGCCGATTTCTACCACCGCCACCCGGACAAGCCTGGTCGGGCGCCAGGAGGCGCCCGTTGAGGGGGGGGTCCTGTTGTGTGGGCCGCCAGAAGAGGAGGTACTGCTGGCCCACCACCACCAGAGGGCACCCGGCCTGGAGTGCGGGCTCCAGGCACCAGAGGGCGCTGCCGCCTAACAGGAGTAGCCGGGGTGACAGCTGACGCTCATCACCTATGACAGCTGTCACCACTCATCTGATCAGCATCAGTATATCAGCAAGACGTCATCTCCACCTCTTTGCCGAGATATCGCTCTACCAAGGAGGTAACGTACTCAGCCAATTGTGTCATCATCTGACAATAACACTTTGTTGCTTGTGTGTAGGACAGCTGGAGACTGTATTGGACTTTATTGGATAAGTACTCACATTCCTACACTACAGTATTTTTCTGACGAGAGGTGGAGGTGGTGTTTCCACCCTACGTGCTGCTGGGTGCAGACGCACCCACATCTGACTGTTTCTGTTCCTCGCCAGCAGTACCGGATCCGACGAGCGGAGGCAGTGGCCACCTGGGAGTTCGGGACTTGGCGGCTCCAGTATTCCCGGGGTTCGGTGGCGGAGGAAATCGGGTGGTTCCGGTTCGACTTGGACAGACGTCTCCTATCTTCGAGCCTGCCCACACGACACCGTTGGAATTCGGCTTATACTTGGACATTATAATCAGTTGTGTTTGTTGTGCGTGTTTCACAACAGTAAAGCATTGTTTTTTGACTTCCTCCATTGTCCGTTCATTTGCGCCCCCTGTTGTGGGTCCGTGTTCCTACACTTTCCCAACAAATTGTGATGAAATCAGACAATCTCACGCATTGGCCACACCCTCTTCAGGCCAAAGAAGAGAGGGTGGAATGCCCCGGACGTGCCAGTGCACGAGTACGGTATGTTCAGCACTTTGAAATTGTGTTACTGAAAAGTGCTATATAAATGAACAGTTTTAAAATTATTGTAAGTCTATTGTATAGTAAGTCTATTGGTTCAAGAAGGCCAGAAATGTGAAAAGAATCTGTGCGAGAGCATTTTTGAACATAAAAAACTAAACAGTCCAATTAAACTGGTTGCATTTTGTATCAGTGCAGCTGGTTTACAAAGCATGAATCAGTATATTAAAATGCTTCTTTCTTCATCCCTGTGTAGTTTGTTAAAGAGGATTAGCTGAGATAATCACTGTGGGTGGGAGGTCCGGGCATCCTTACCTCGCCAAGAAACTCACTTTCCTCCTCTCTGACTCGGGCTTGGTCCCACAACGTGATCTCCAGCATGCGCTCCCGAAACTCCCGCCGGTGGACAGGCGAATACATAAAGGTCTGGTTCCATTTGGGCTCTAAGGATTTCTTTACTGTTTTTGTTCTTCTCTTGCTTTTGTCACTGGAGGAACAATAATTCAAACTGTTTTTATTTACAACCATGACAGAGAAGAGCCACGAACACAACAGGTCAATTCCACGACACAGCACAGCACTGTTGCATGCTGGGAATGATGGTGAGAATGCCACTGCTTTGTGCATTTCTAATTTCACATCCCGATTAAAGGTGCATTATGCAGTTTACATCGCCATCTCATGGTGAGGTTTCAGAATGCAACACACACAATACCATACCTTCACACATGAGATATTGGGTAGGTTGCAATCTGAAACATCACCTCAAGATGCTGCTGTAAACTACACAATGCACCTTTTAATTACACATAACTGCAAACAACAAACTAGCTCACATTTTTCAAGTTTGCCCCCTTTTAAAAGTACTCACAGGCCCTTTCACACCACAGGTCCACATCCATTTCCTTACCCACTGACTCCATTTAAAGGTCACTGGGAGGCTATTCCAGCAGTCATTGGGTGTGAGGCGGGGTACACCCTGGACAGGACTCCAGTCTATCACAGGGCCACATACAGTGCATATGGAAAGTATTCACAGCGCTTCAAATGTTCCACATTTTGTTGTTACAGCCTTATTCCAAAAACGATGAAATTCATTTTTCCTCAAAATTCTACACATAATACCCCATAAGGCAGAGGTCTCATAACTGATTCCGGAAAGGAATAAGTTTTTGCTTTTTTATATAAATAAATAAATAAATAAAAACTCAAGAAATCACATGTACATAAGTATTCACAGCCTTTGACATGAAGCTCAAAATTAATCTCAGGTGCATCTTGTTTCCACTGAACATCCTTGAGATCCTTCTACAGCTTAATTGGAGTCTACATTCAGTTGACTGGACATGATTTGGAAAGACACACACCTGTCTACATATAAGGTCCCACAGTTGACAGTGCATGTCAGAGCACAAACCAAGCATGAAGTCAAAGGAATTGTCTATAGACCTCTGAGACAGGATTGTGTCGAGGCACAAATCTGGGGAAGGGTACAGGAACTTTTCTGCTGCTCTGAAGGTCCCAATGAGCAGAGTGGCCTCCATCATCCCTAAATGGAATAAGTTCAGATCCACCAGGACTCTTCCTAGAGTCTAAACTGAGTGATCAGGGGAGAAGGGCCTTAGTCAGGGAGGTGACCAAGAACCCGATGGTCACTCTGTCAGAGCTCCAGCATTCCTCTGTATGGTAGAGTGGCCAGAGGGAAGCCACTCCTTACAAAAAAGGCACATGGCAGCTCACCTGGAGTTTGCCAAAAGACACCTGTAGGACTCTCAGACCATGAGAAACAAATTTCTCTGGTCTGATGAGACAAAGACTGAACACTTTGGCGTGATTGCCAGGTGTCATGTTTGGAGGAAACCAGACACCACCACTACAGTGAAGCATGGTGGTGGCAGCATTATGCTGTGAGGATGTTTTTCAGCAGCAGGAACTGGGAGACTAGTCAGGATTGAGGGAAAGATGAATGCAGCAATGTACAGAGACATCCTGGATGAAAACCTGCTCCAGAGCGCTCTTGACCTCAGACTGGAGTGACAGCTCATTTTTCAGCAGGACAATGACCCTAAACACACAGTCAAGATATCAAAGGAGTGGCTTCAGGACAACTCTGTGAACTCCTTGGGTTGTCCAGCCAGAGCCCAGACCTGAATCTGATTGAACATCTCTGGAGAGATCTGAAAATGTCTGTGCACCGACGCTCCCCATCCAACCCGAGGGAGCTCATGAGGTGCTGCAAAGAGGAATGGACAAAACTGTCCAAAGATAGACACACCAAGCTTGTGGCATCACATTCAAGAAGACTTGAGGCTGTAATTGCTGCCAAAAGGTGCATCAACAAAGTATTGAGCAAAGGGTGTAAATACTTATGTACATGTCATTTCTTAGTTTTTTGTTGTTGTAGTTGTAATTAAGTTGCAAAAATAAAAAAAATAAAAAATTTCATGTTGTGAGTAGAATTCTGAGGGAAAATTTACTCCATTTTGGAATAAGGCCGTTGTTGTCTCTGAACCTGCTCTGAGCTTTACAAAGGCATTTTTACGCTTTTTTATTCTTTAAAACTCTGTGTGCTCTGTGTGTGTCCTGACTAAAAATAGCTGAAGACCCGTGATGCCTCAGTAACAAATACTATGTTTTTTTTTCCACCCAAATGCACCTAAAGTCTCTCTGTGAAGATGACATGACATAAAAAAGAAATGCTGCTAAAACTTTCTTACCTGTGAATCTGTTCGTGCTTTCTGCATAAACAGACATTATCCATTCTTCCTTCTCAGACGGCAAATCAGGGGTGAATTCAGACAAAATGGAGCGTGGGGGGGTTGGGGGGGCACGGTTCCCCACAACTCCCCTTGATTAAAGGTCCACTTTTGAAGATATTTTTTCATACTACTACTACTAATAATAATAATAATAATTTCAACAACTAAAATTTAAAAGAATTTAATAGTTACATTTATAAACAATGTAGGTTAGAAACGATAAGTTTTACTGTTACAGTGCTGTCAACAGTTCAATATGAGGGTGAAAAAAAGGGTGACTATAAAGTGAGATGGCAGGTTGTGTTGGCAGCTGCTGAAAGTAACTAATAAAGCAACTAGTCATCTAACTTAGTTGCTTTTAAAATTGAGTAATCAGTAAAGTTAAAGTTACGTTTTCAAGGAGTAATCAGTAATTGGATTACTTTTTCAAAGTAAATGTGACAACACTGGCTGTAACCTAAGCAGCCGGTCTGCTCTATGTCAGCGTGATGCCGTCAGATCTCAGAAGCTAAGCAGTGCAGTACCTGGTTCGTACTTGGATATGAGACCTCTTTTGAACACCGGTGGCTGTGTGTTTCTCTGGGTTACACTGGAGTTGCGTCCGCAAGGGCATCCGGCGTAAAGCTTGTGCCAAATGCCAATGCGGGGGGCCTGGCTGTATCCGCTGTGGCGACCCCAAACACAACAGGAAAAGCCAAATGGACAACAACAACTGGCTGTAACATAACAAAATATGAAAAAACTGAAGTGCTGTGAATACTTTCCAGATGCACTGTGCTACCCCAGCTAAGGCCACAATCCATTTACAGCTGGGTGGACTGAGAAAATGCAGATTAAGTGTCTTGTCCAAGGACACAGACAGGTAGAATGACGGAGAATTAATCCCAGTCTACAAATTGGCTGTCTCAATTCAAAGGCTGCATCCTTCGAAGGCTGCATGACGGTGTCATTGCATGATATTTTATTTATTTATTTATTTATTTACAAAACAAAATGAATAATAAATAAAAAAAGACAATTTAGGGCTCCACATGTATAATTAGAAATAAGCAATTCTGACAAGTAATATATAAATAATGCCAGATTGTTGAATGCAGCGGTCAGTGTTACTAGGCACCAGGGGAAGGGCTGAGATAAGTGAATGTCACATTTGGAAAATGGGCCATGGGCTAGACCATCTCATTTCAGGTTTGGCCTGCATGGAATCAGAAGCCCATATTTTCGTAAAACACAGCCTTCAAAGGATGTTGCCCCTGAATTGAGACACAGCCATTGGTAGCCCAACTCTTATCCACTGAGCTATCTGCTCTCCAATCGATTAGCGTAGTCTGAAATAGATAGAGTACACTTAAAGATACATGATGGTCTTTCTGAATGTGACAACAAATGAATTAGCAGCCAGTGGTAACTGTTGCTGCTCTTACCTTCTGTCTGGGAGGAAGTAGATTTTGACGTAAGGATTCCTGGGTCGGCCATCTTCTCTGGGTGGCAGGTCTTTGGCACCCAAGATAGTGACAATTAGCTGATGGCCCACTTTGTCGTACCACAGCTTGACCTGTAGGGACAGAGCAGAAGCAGCCCAATCAGAGAGGAACAAAAAAACAAAACAAAACAAACAAAGAAAAAATAAACAAACAAAAAAACAAGTGAGACAAATGCAGGAGAAGACAAGCTCATCCAATCTGTTAACCTTTGAGCAACCACTCAGTTTTACTGTGACAGTCTTCTCATGCATTTTACCCTCCAAGGAAAAACAGAGAATGATGGTAACCTGCTACAATGACGACAGGTCACATGCTTGGCAGGGCAACATATCAGAGCTAAACCTGGACCTCCTACATTAAACAAACTACTAATATATCTGAGTGTGTTATTTAGTGAACATGGTATAATTATGTGATCATGCTGGATACTCAAAAATACATTGTCACACCTTTTTATTTTTTACTTTAATCACAGAGACTTGTTTTCTAAAATAATGTGTTTATGCCTGTCTTATACAGGCATAGTGAAAAAAAACAAACAATGCAAATAGACCAAATGTCATTTAAAGAGAACCGATGTGAAGTTCAACAGCAACATGTGCTAAAGTTAACTGAATATAGTTTATTAAATAATGTCGCCTACCAGCGATGATGTTGCCTCTTTCAGATACCATCAATATGGAGAAATCAATCATGCTGGTCACATTGGAGGGAAGTATGGACGCACATTAATGAAATTTAGAACAGACAACTCCAACGGAAAGAAATAAAGATGAAATGAAAAATCCAAACTTCTAAGCTCTTTAAAATGTCATTAAGAAAAAGGGTCTGTGACACTGGAAACTACCAGCTACACATGCAGCAACACAAGAGAAGACATTCAAGATAACAGACAGCAGGGGCTTATGGGAAAACAAATTGTACCAAGTCATGTGGAAGATGAGCCCACCACTCCACCACACAGTGCAAAATATTGGTGTGTACTTTACTGCACTGGATGTGAGCTGATTAAGCACTGCTGAGGAGGTTTATAATGGAAACACCAGTTTGATAATAACTGCTAATTTGCACGACACTCAAAGCAAACTCTGCTCAAAGACGACATTATAGTGTGACCAACCTACACACATACAGTACAAATCCTATTTATTATTGCTTTAAATTTGTCAGAGCCTTTTAACAAATGTAAAATCGCCATTCTCACTTGCAAGAATACTGTATCCATCCCAGAACCTTTCATTCTGAAACTTTGCCCATAGCTTGGAGAATATTGGAGATATTCAATTACTGTGCTCTGGTCTTGTTTTAAGCCCTGTTATAGTCTATAACTGTGTCAAACCAGCGTGTGAAAATCACAGTTGTCCATAAAGGTGATCCAGTGTGTGATGACAAAACGTGTCAGACTCATACCACATGATGGGTGCAGAAAGAACTGTAGTATACCCATAGTATTTCTGTAGTTTAGTACAAATTTGGCGCTTCCAGGAAATCTCCTGGTCATGTCATGATATATACTACGTATGGCAATGTTAATAGATCTTAATACTCAACAAAAATATAAACGCAACACTTTTGATTTTGCTCCCATTTTGTATGAGATGAACTCAAAGATCTAAAACTTTTTCCACATACACAATATCACCATTTCCCTCAAATATTGTTCACAACCAGACGAAATCTGTGATAGTGGAGCACTTCTCCTTTGCTGAGATAATCCATCCACCTCACAGGTGTGCCATATCAAGATGCTGATTAGACACCATGATTAGTGCACAGGTGTGCCTTAGACTGCCCACAATAAAAGGCCACTCTGAAAGGTGCAGTTTTGTTTTATTGGGGGGGGGGATACCAGTCAGTATCTGGTGTGACCACCATTTGTCTCATGCAGTGCAACACATCTCCTTCGCATCATCCGTGAAGAGAACACCTCTCCAACGTGCCAAACGGCAGCGAATGCGAGCATTTGCCCACTCAAATCGGTTACGACGACGAACTGGAGTCAGGTCAGACCCCGATGAGGACGACGAGCATGCAGATGAGCTTCCCTGAGACAGTTTCTGACAGTTTGTGCAGAAATTCTTTGGTTATGCAAACCGATTGTTCCAGCAGCTGTCCGAGTGGCTGGTCTCAGACGATCTTGGAGGTGAACATGCTGGATGTGGAGGTCCTGGGCTGGTGTGGTTACATGTGGTCTGCGGTTGTGAGACTGGTTGGATGTACTGCCAAATTCTCTGAAACGCCTTTGGAGACGGCTTATGGTAGAGAAATGAACATTCAATACACGAGCAACAGTTCTGGTTGACATTCCTGCTGTCAGCATGCCAATTGCACGCTCCTTCAAATCTTGCGACATCTGTGGCATTGTGCTGTGTGATAAAACTGCACCTTTCAGAGTGGCCTTTTATTGTGAGCAGTCTAAGGCACATCTGTGCACTAATCATGGTGTCTAATCAGCATCTTGATATGGCACACCTGTGAGGTGGGATGGATTATCTCAGCAAAGGAGAAGTGCTCACTATCACAGATTTAGACTGGTTTGTGAACAATATTTGAGAGAAATGGTGATCTTGTGTATGTGGAAAAAGTTTTAGTTCTTTGAGTTCATCTCATACAAAATGGGAGCAAAACCAAAAGTGTTGCGTTTATATTTTTGTTGAGTATAGATCAAAGTATGTCAAAGGTCACAATGGAGAAAAAAGATTTTCATACATGTTGAACATCTGGTCATGGTTAAAACAAGAACAAGGCACAATGGTGGAACACCCACACCCCCGACCCTCTAACATTTTAGAATGTATGGATAAGATTTCAAACCGTGATCTAGTGATCTGTGAAAGTGAGACTGGAACTTTAACCATGGCGGGACTGGAAAAGTCTAAAACAGGGCTCACCCAACCTTAGACCCTCAGAGAGCACCTGCACTGATTATCTTCCAATTCTCCCTGCTCCAACCCTTATTAATTAACTAAATCAACCAATCAATAGTGAGGAAACACCAGACTTGATAAATCAGCAGGTAGACATGGAAAACACACAGAGCAGCCCATCTCCAGGAGCAGGGTTGTGATGTAATCTTGAAGAAATAAAAGAAGAGAAGTTAGTCCTGTACAGTGCACCTGGAAAGTATTCACATCACTTCACTTTTCCCATATTTTGTTTGTTATTGCTATCTTAAAAATTATATACACAATACCCCATAATGGCAACATGAGAAAAAAAATTTTTTGAGATTTTTTTTTGCAAATTTTTCAAAACCAAAAAAAAAAAAAAAAAAAAAACTAAACAAAAAAACTAAGGAATCACATGTACATAAGTATTCCTAGCCTTTGCCATGAAGCTCAGATGCATCCTGTTTCCACTGGTAAGTAGGGATGCACAGATACCACTTTTTCCCAGACCGAGTAAAAGCACGAGTACTTACATTTGGGTACTCATTGATACCAAGTACCAATACGAATACTTAATGATACCATTACAGTTGACTTTGAAAATGTTTTATTCATCTGTTGTTCCTTACTTTTTGACTATAACTGCTACCAATATCATTAGCTTTGTTTTTATTTACAAACATTTCACTTAAATCATGTAACTTCACTTTTTGTCTACAACAAATTGTGCTTTAATATTAACTGTGTGTATCTTAACAAACATGCCATTGTTAGACATCTACAACCCCAATTCCAATGAAGTTCTGATGTTGTGTAAAATGTAAATAAAAACAGAATACAATGATTTGCAAATCCTCTTCATCCTATATTCAATTAAATACACCACAAAGACAAGATATTTAATGTTCAAACTGATAAACTTTATTGTTTTTGTGCAAATATTTGCTCATTTTGAAATGGATGCCTGCAACATGTTTCAAAAAAGCTGGGACAGTGGTATGTTCACCACTGTGTTACATCACCTTTCCTTCTAACAACACTCAATAAGTGTTTGGGAACTGAGGACACTAATTGTTGAAGCTTTGTAGGTGGAATTCTTTCCCATTCTTGCTTGATGTACAACTTCAGTTGTTCAACAGTCCGGGGTCTCCATTGTCGTATTTTGGTATTTTGTGCTTCATAATGCGCCACACATTTTCACTGGGTGACAGGTTTGGACTGCAGGCAGGCCAGTCTAGTACCTGCACGCTTTTACTATGAAGCCACGCTGTTGTAACACGTGCAGAATGTGGCTTGTCATTGTCTTGCTGAAATAAGCAGGGACGTCCCTGAAAAAGACGTTGCTTGGATGATAGCATGTTTTGCTCCAAAACCACGATGTACCTTTCAGCATTGATGGTGCAATCACAGATGTTTAAGCTGCCCATGCCATGGGCATTAACACACCCCCATACCATCACAGATGCTGGCTTTTGAACTTTGTGCTGGGAACAATCTGGATGGACCATGTTTTCCAAAAACAATTTGAAATGTGGACTCATCAGACCACAGCACACTTTTCCACTTTGTGTCTGTCCATTTCAAATGAGCTCAGGCCCAGAGAAGGTGGCGCCATTTATGGATGTTGTTGATGTATGGCTTTCGCTTTGCATGATAGAGCTTTAACTTGCACTTGTAGATGTAGCGACGAACTGTGTTCACTGACAATGGTTTCTGAAGTGTGCCCACACGGTAAGATCCTTTACACAATAATGTTGGTTCTTAATGCAGTGCTGCCTGAGGGATCGAAGGTCACGGGTTCTCTGAATCTTCTTCTGAATCTTCTGACTGTAGATGATGGAATCCTTACATTCCTTGCAATTGAATGTTGAGAAACATTGTTCTTAAACTGTTGGACTATTTTTTCACACAGTTGTTCACAAAGTGGTGATCCTCGCCCCATCTTTGCTTGTGAATGGTTGAGCCTTTTGGGGACGCTCCTTTATACCAATCATTACATTCACCTGTTTCCAATTAACCTGGTCACCTGTGAAAAGTTCCAAACAGGTGTTCTTTGAGCATTCATCAACTTTCCCAGTCTTTTGTTGCCCCGTCCCAACTTTTTTGAAATGTGTTGCAGGCATCCATTTCAAAATGAGCAAATATTTGCACAAAAACAAAAAAGTCTATCAGTTTGAACATTAAATATTTTGTCTTTGTGGTGTATTCAATTGAATATAGGTTGAAGAGGATTTGCAAATCATTGTGTTCTGTTTTTATTTATATTTCACACAACATCCCAACTTCATTGGAATTGGGGCTGTACATTGTTTATAAATGTAACTATTAAATTCTTTCTAACATTTAAATTATTTCTCAACATTTTAATTGTTAAAATTATTATTATTATTATAGTAGTAGTCATAGTATGAAAAATTGTCTTCAAACGTGGACCTTTAATCTCGGGATGTTGAGGGGGAAGAATGCCCCACCCCTTCCGTCTGGATTTGCCCCTGGACGGCCGTCTGAGCAGGAGGAGCTTGACAACGTGTATTTATGGAAAAAGCACAACCAGATTGAAAGATAACAAAATTTTTTATGTTTTTCAGCATTTTTTTTTAATGTCATGTCATCCTCAGAAAGAGACTTTGGGTGGAAAAAAACAAGTGTTAGCATTTGTTAATGCATGCTGATCAGCTGTTTTTAGTGAGGACCCACACGGAGCACCACAGAGTTTTAAAGAAAAAAAAAGTGTAAAAATGTCTTTGTAAAGCTTAATGCAGGTGTGTTGCCGTCACTGCGCTGCAGAAAACAAATGAAAAGCTCACAGCATCAAATGGCAAAGCTTCTGGGGAAAACCTGGTCTTGTTAGGAGAGACGGCATCCATCCCACTTTGGATGGAGCAGCTCTCATTTCTAGAAATCTGGCCAATTTTCTTAAATCCTCCAAACCGTGACTATCCAGGGTTGGGACCAGGAAGCAGAGTTGTAGTCTTACACACCTCTCTGCAGCTTCTCTCCCCCTGCCATCCCCTCATTACCCCATCCCCGTAGAGACGGTGCCTGCTCCCAGACCACCAATAACCAGTAAAAATCTATTTAAGCATAAAAATTCAAAAAGAAAAAATAATATAGCACCTTCAACTGCACCACAGACTAAAACAGTTAAATGTGGTCTATTAAACATTAGGTCTCTCTCTACTAAGTCCCTGTTGGTAAATGATATAATAATTGATCAACATATTGATTTATTCTGCCTTACAGAAACCTGGTTACAGCAGGATGAATATGTTAGTTTAAATGAGTCAACACCCCCGAGTCACACTAACTGTCAGAATGCTCGTAGCACGGGCCGAGGCGGAGGATTAGCAGCAATCTTCCATTCCAGCTTATTAATTAATCAAAAACCCAGACAGAGCTTTAATTCATTTGAAAGCTTGACTCTTAGTCTTGTCCATCCAAATTGGAAGTCCCAAAAACCAGTTTTATTTGTTATTATCTATCGTCCACCTGGTCGTTACTGTGAGTTTCTCTGTGAATTTTCAGACCTTTTGTCTGACTTAGTGCTTAGCTCAGATAAGATAATTATAGTGGGCGATTTTAACATCCACACAGATGCTGAGAATGACAGCCTCAACACTGCATTGAATCTATTATTAGACTCTATTGGCTTTGCTCAAAATGTAAATGAGTCCACCCACCACTTTAATCATATCTTAGATCTTGTTCTGACTTATGGTATGGAAATAGAAGACTTAACAGTATTCCCTAAAAACTCCCTTCTGTCTGATCATTTCTTAATAACATTTACATTTACTCCGATGGACTACCCAGCAGTGGGGAATAAGTTTCATTACACGAGAAGTCTTTCAGAAAGCGCTGTAACTAGGTTTAAGGATATGATTCCTTCTTTATGTTCTCTAATGCCATATACCAACACAGTGCAGAGTAGCTACCTAAACTCTGTAAGTGAGATAGAGTATCTCGTCAATAGTTTTACATCCTCATTGAAGACAACTTTGGATGCTGTAGCTCCTCTGAAAAAGAGAGCTTTAAATCAGAAGTGCCTGACTCCGTGGTATAACTCACAAACTCGCAGCTTAAAGCAGATAACCCGTAAGTTGGAGAGGAAATGGCATCTCACTAATTTAGAAGATCTTCATTTAGCCTGGAAAAAGAGTCTGTTGCTCTATAAGAAAGCAATCCGTAAAGCTAGGACATCTTTCTACTCATCACTAATTGAAGAAAATAAGAACAACCCCAGGTTTCTTTTCAGCACTGTAGCCAGGCTGACAAAGAGTCAGAGCTCTATTGAGCTGAGTATTCCATTAACTTTAACTAGTAATGACTTCATGACTTTCTTTGCTAACAGAATTTTAACTATTAGAGAAAAAATTACTCATAACCATCCCAAAGACGTATCGTTATCTTTGGCTGCTTTCAGTGATGCCGGTATTTGGTTAGACTCTTTCTCTCAGATTGTTCTGTCTGAGTTATTTTCATTAGTTACTTCATCCAAACCATCAACATGTCTATTAGACCCCATTCCTACCAGGCTGCTCAAGGAAGCCCTACCATTATTTAATGCTTCGATCTTAAATATGATCAATCTATCTTTATTAGTTGGCTATGTACCACAGGCTTTTAAGGTGGCAGTAATTAAACCATTACTTAAAAAGCCATCACTTGACCCAGCTATCTTAGCTAATTATAGGCCAATCTCCAACCTTCCTTTTCTCTCAAAAATTCTTGAAAGGGTAGTTGTAAAACAGCTAACTGATCATCTGCAGAGGAATGGTCTATTTGAAGAGTTTCAGTCAGGTTTTAGAATTCATCATAGTACAGAAACAGCATTAGTGAAGGTTACAAATGATCTTCTTATGGCCTCAGACAGTGGACTCATCTCTGTGCTTGTTCTGTTAGACCTCAGTGCTGCTTTTGATACTGTTGACCATAAAATTTTATTACAGAGATTAGAGCATGCCATAGGTATTAAAGGCACTGCGCTGCGGTGGTTTGAATCATATTTGTCTAATAGATTACAATTTGTTCATGTAAATGGGGAATCTTCTTCACAGACTAAGGTTAATTATGGAGTTCCACAAGGTTCTGTGCTAGGACCAATTTTATTCACTTTATACATGCTTCCCTTAGGCAGTATTATTAGACAGTATTGCTTAAATTTTCATTGTTACGCAGATGATACCCAGCTTTATCTATCCATGAAGCCAGAGGACACACACCAATTAGCTAAACTGCAGGATTGTCTTACAGACATAAAGACATGGATGACCTCTAATTTCCTGCTTTTAAACTCAGATAAAACTGAAGTTATTGTACTTGGCCCCACAAATCTTAGAAACATGGTGTCTAACCAGATCCTTACTCTGGATGGCATTACCCTGACCTCTAGTAATACTGTGAGAAATCTTGGAGTCATTTTTGATCAGGATATGTCATTCAAAGCGCATATTAAACAAATATGTAGGACTGCTTTTTTGCATTTACGCAATATCTCTAAAATTAGAAAGGTCTTGTCTCAGAGTGATGCTGAAAAACTAATTCATGCATTTATTTCCTCTAGGCTGGACTATTGTAATTCATTATTATCAGGTTGTCCTAAAAGTTCCCTGAAAAGCCTTCAGTTAATTCAAAATGCTGCAGCTAGAGTACTAACGGGGACTAGAAGGAGAGAGCATATCTCACCCATATTGGCCTCTCTTCATTGGCTTCCTGTTAATTATAGAATAGAATTTAAAATTCTTCTTCTTACTTATAAGGTTTTGAAAAATCAGGTCCCATCTTATCTTAGGGACCTCGTAGTACCATATCACCCCAATAGAGCGCTTCGCTCTCAGACTGCAGGCTTACTTGTAGTTCCTAGGGTTTGTAAGAGTAGAATGGGAGGCAGAGCCTTCAGCTTTCAGGTTCCTCTCCTGTGGAACCAGCTCCCAATTCAGATCAGGGAGACAGACACCCTCTCTACTTTTAAGATTAGGCTTAAAACTTTCCTTTTTGCTAAAGCTTATAGTTAGGGCTGGATCAGGTGACCCTGAACCATCCCTTAGTTATGCTGCTATAGACGTAGACTGCTGGAGGGTTCCCATGATGCACTGTTTCTTTCTCTTTTTGCTCTGTATGCACCACTCTGCATTTAATCATTAGTGATCGATCTCTGCTCCCCTCCACAGCATGTCTTTTTCCTGGTTCTCTCCCTCAGCCCCAACCAGTCCCAGCAGAAGACTGCCCCTCCCTGAGCCTGGTTCTGCTGAAGGTTTCTTCCTGTTAAAAGGGAGTTTTTCCTTCCCGCTGTAGCCAAGTGCTTGCTCACAGGGGGTCGTTTTGACCGTTGGGGTTTTACATAATTATTGTATGGCCTTGCCTTACAATATAAAGCGCCTTGGGGCAACTGTTTGTTGTGATTTGGCGCTATATAAAAAAAAATTGATTGATTGATTGATTGATTGATCAAATGCTTCGTGGGTGAAGTGGGCATTTCAGTCAAACCGCGACCTCCGCCTGCTCACAGGCTGCATTGAGAGGATGACATCATGCTGCTGTTAAGGGGTATCGGATGTCTAGTATCGGAGCAGTTTTATGATTACAAGTACAAGTAAATACATACAGGATTGGGACGATACCCGATACTGGTATTGGCATCAGTGCATCCCTATTGATAAGCCATGAGATGTTTCTACAGCTTAACTGAAGTCCACTTGGGGTAAATTCAGTTGATTGGACATGATTTGGAAAGGCACACACCTGGCTATAAGGTCCTACAGTTGACAGTGCATGTCAGAGCATAAACCAAGAATGAAGTCAAAGGAATTGTCTGTAGACCTCTGAGACTGGATTGTCTCAAGGCACAAATTTGGGCACAGAAACATTTCGGCTGCTTTGAAAGCCCCAATGAGCACAGTGGCCTCCATCATCCGTAAATAGAAGAAGGACTCCACCAGGACTCTTCCTGGAGCTGGCCACCCTTCTAAACTGAGCCGTCAGGGGAAAAGGGCCTTGGTCAGGGAGGTGACCAAGAACCCAATGGTCACTCTGTCAGAGCTCCAGCATTCCTTTGTGGAAAGAGGAGAACCTTCCAGAAGGACAACCATCTCTGCAGCAATCCACCAATCAGGCCTGTATGGTAGAGTGGCCAGACGGAAGCCACTCCTTAGTTAAAGGCACATTGCAGCCTGCCTGTAGTTTGCCAAAAGGCACCTGAAGGACTCTCAGACTATAAGAAACAAAATTCTCTGGTCGGATAAGACAAAGACTGAACTCTTTGATGTGAATTCCAGGCATCATGTTTGGTGGACACCATCCCTACAGTGAAGCATGGTGGTGACAGCATCATGCTGTGGGAATGTTTTTCAGCAACAGGAACTGGGAGACTAGTCAGGATTGAGGGAAAGATGAATGCATCCTGGATGAAAACCTGCTAGTTCATCATTCAGCAGGACAATGACCCTAAACACACAGCCCAAATGTCAAAGGAGTGGCTTCAGGACAACTCTGTTAATGTGCTTGAGTGGCCCAGCCAGAATCCAGACCTGAATCCGATTGAACATCTCTGGAGAGATCTGAAAATGTCTGTGAACCGACGCTCCACATCCAACCTGATGGAACTTGAGAGGTGCTGCAAAGAGGAATGGACAAAACTGTCCAAAGATAGGTGGACCAAGCTTGTGGCATCATATTCAAGAAGACTTTCAGGCTGTAATCAACAAAGTAGTGAACAAGGGGTGTGAATACTTATATACATGTAATTTACTGGTCCATTTTTAATAAATTTGCAAAAATTAAAAAAAAAACTTTTTTCATGTTGTCATTATGGGGTGTTGTGAGTAGAATTTTGAGGGAAAAATTTATTTACTCCATTTTGGAATAAGCTTGTAACATAACAAAATGTGGAAAACGTGATGGGCTGTGAATACTTTGTGGATGCGCTGTACAGGCTCTTGAGGTCCATTGCTGCCCATGCTTATCCCCAGACACTGCAGTGTGAAGTAGATAAAATTCAATGACTCCTCCTGATTGAAATGCCACTCAAGATCAGTACCCATTTACAGGTGGGTGGACTTAGACAATGTCGATGAAGTGTCCTGTCCAAGACAGCCTGAGTACAGAATCAAACCCAGGTTGACTTTTTTATAGTCCAACTTCTTATCCCATTGAGCTACCTGCTATCAACAGGTCCAGTTAAATCAGTGTTGCAGAAAGGTGAAGAATGTGACATTGTGGTATATTTGTCTACGATAAGTCATCCTCAAAACACTGCCAAAACAGACAGAAATGAGAGCTATCTGTGCCATTCTTACCACTAGTATCATTATGGTAAAGGTCCCTATGGAAATAAAAACCAGCTGGATAAATTGAGGAACCAACGCAAAAGGGAATGCTTCGCAAAACCTTTTTGCAGGCACACTAACAGCATCAGTGAGGCCATTATCCAGAGTTCCAAGCAAATACAATGATTGTCAATCTACAACAATTCTGAAGATTAACAAAAAAGTCATCTGCAGTTTGAAAATAAGAAGACAGTAGATAAAATAACAACCTCACAGTCACAGCAAACCTTCCGAGCATTATTTGGTGTGATGTTTGAGAGGTACAATTTGCTTATCTGTTTTATCTGAGCAGGAAAATGCAATTTGATATCTAAAACAGGACAGTGAACTTGGGATCTTTTCATTACAACATGAAATGCCAACCATGTCATCACATGACTTACTGTGGATGCAGGTATGGTTGAATCATGCTTTCATGTCACAGTGAAGGAGAAAACAACCAAAGTCCACTGTCCTGGGTTTGCAGAGACACCCTCCTGCATTGCTGAAGTTAGCTTCCAAAATTTAAAAGGAAAATTAGGATTTCGAGATCAAATTAGGCAATGGAAGAGTGTCTCTTAAAAATTAGTTGAGCATGCAGTACCTAAGGGTTTAATGATGCAAATGGCTTAAAATGAGTTGTAATTATGTTAATCATAACAGCAATATCAACAAAAATTAAACTGTATTAAATAACAGAATGCACGGCACTGAGAGGGAAACTTGAAGCTGCCATTTCCCCGGGAATGCATTTTCCCAAGTATGGCAACAGAAAAAAGGCCAGTCAACAATCAATGAGCAAAGACCAAATAGAGATTGTGCCCTTCAGACAGGGCCCATTACCTGGACCCTAGGGGCAAAAGGCGTTGTTCTTCTACTAAGGCTTTGGCTCTGGATAAGCAAAAATTAAAGAGCAAAGGGGGAAAAGAAAAAAAAATGCAATAAAACCAAAAACTGCACAAACACAACAAAACCTCACAAATACACAACAACATACATTTGGAAATGGGAGATTTATTGCAGCGATTCAGGATCCTTCTTTTATTTGTAGCTTTGTGAAGCCACTCTTCTTCTTTGTTTCTTATCAAAGTACTAAGTCCGTCTTGTATCGTTGTGCAGAGATTTTTTAAAAAATAAATTATCAATATCTCATGATTATATCTTTCTTCTCTGAACCGTTTCTTATTCATTGTGTGGGAGTGAGATTGGCAACTGTTTCAGAATCAGAATCAGAATCAGAATAGCCTTTATTCGCCACGGATGTACAAGAATACAAGGAATCTGACTCCGGTTTGAACTGTACTGTCTCTGTATGAGCATGTATAAATACACATTAAATACTGACTAATTCACAGTAAAATGTGCAATAAAATGTGTGCAAAGGAGAAAGAGACAAACAGATTGAAGTTGTACATGAGGTATATGAACTGGTGAGTTTTTTGGCAGGTTAAATTGTTCATCAGTGTGATGGTCTGTGGAAAGAAACTGTTCCTGTGTCTGGTTGTTTTGACGTACAGAGCTCTGTAACGTAGACCAGAGGGGAGGAGTTTAAACAGTGTGTGTCCAGGGTGTGAGGGGTCTGCAGAGATGCTACCAGCTCACTTCCTGGTCCTGGACCGGTGTAAGTCCTGGATGGAGGGCAGACTGGCTCCAATGATTTTTTCTGCAGACATGACAGTTCGTTGAAGTCTGTGCCTGTCATGTTTTGATTCAGAGGGAAACCAAACAGAAATGGAGATGCACAGGACAGATTGATGATGGATGGTTGATGAGGATGAGCAGATTTCTGGGCAGATTGAAGTTCCTGACGCTGCTGTGCCTTTTTCCTGATGGAGTCTATGTGGGAGGGTCCACTTCAGGTCTTGGTAGAGTGGTTGATTCCAGAACTGTAAAGGTCCACAATAGACCTACAAAATCATAGAGCCTGGAACGACGAGTGGGCTCAAAACCAGCTCCAGGGTTGTTCTGACCACACCAGAGGACCAACTCTTCCACCTCCTGTCTGTATGCAGCCTCATCACCATCCTGGATGAAACCAATGATGGTGGTGTCGTTCGCAAACTTCAGGAGTTTAATAGACAGGTTCCGTGAGGTGCAGTCGTTTGTACAGAGTGTTTGCTCAGTGTTTTAATTTATTTTTTAAGCTCCTTCATGAAAGTGGATGTGGTATTTGAGCTACAAAGTGTGACAGCTTATTTCAGACTGGCTCAGTGGGTGTGGTTGCATTAAGTCTGTTTTATGCTTTTTGAGCTTTGTCTGTGGAGACATACATGGGTGATTTAAATGTCTGGAAGAGTGCCATGTACAAAAAACACAGCCTGGTCCACTGGCTGTGTGCAGCAGTTTCAGATTCATCATCCTGACTCCACAGACTCACAACTCACATGATGCACATATGTACGTTGGATGCATGAACAAATGTATTTACAGTAATTGTCTCATGTGGCTTGATGCCAACATTGGCTGCGCACAGTCCTGGGCACAACAAATACTAGCAAGCTGCATATACCCATAATTCATAACTGCAGTGCATCGGTCCAGCCAATCAAGATCCAGGCTGCTTGTAGGACTGCCCACTTCATACAGTTATGTATTTATTCATCCTTTTGGAGGATCAAACATGAATTAAGCCTAAATAAAAAAAATAAATGCATAAATTCATGTGTAAAAGAATAAATAATATATGTATAAATACATAGATTAAAATATAAATAAATGTATAAATACATATAAAAGTATAAATAAATCTCTAAATATACAGTAGTATTCAGAATGATAGTAGTGCTATGTGACTCAAACGATTAATCCAGGTTTTGAGTATATTTATTATTGTTACATGGGAAACAAGGTACCAGTAGATTCAGTAGATTCTCACAAATCCAACAAGACCAAGCATTCATGATATGCACACTCTTAAGGCTATGAAATTGGGCTATTAGTAAAAAAAAAAAAAAAAGTAGAAAAGGGGGTGTTCACAATAATAGTAGTGTGGCATTCAGTCAGTGAGTTTGTCAGTTTTGTGGAACAAACAGGTGTGAATCAGGTGTCCCCTATGTAAGGATGAAGCCAGCACCTGTTGAACATGCTTTTCTCTTTGAAAGCCTGAGGAAAATGGGACGTTCAAGACATTGTTCAGAAGAACAGCGTAGTTTGATTAAAATGTTGATTGGAGAGGGGAAAACTTATACGCAGGTGCAAAAAATTATAGGCTGTTAATCTACAATGATCTCCAATGCTTTAAAATGGACAAAAAACCAGAGACGCGTGGAAGAAAACGGAAAACAACCATCAAAATGGACAGAAGAATAACCAGAATGGCAAAGGCTCACCCATTGATCAGCTCCAGGATGATCAAAGAAAGTCAGAGTTACCTGTTAAGTGCTGTGACAGTTAGAAGATGCCTGTGTGAAGTAGAGAAGCTTGAATCTTTGACTGGACTGGGTTGCTTGACGTGAGGACGTTTCGCTTCAAATCACAGAAGCTTCCTCAGCTAAAATTCTTGCTCTGGTAGTCTGACTTCTGTCTTGACTCTTGTAGAGAAGAATAAACCAGAAGCCAACAAAAGCTGGAGTTTTTAACCTAACCAGACCCCTCCTACCGAGAGGCCGACTGCTATAGGCTAGTGACTAAACAATAGCTCTAATTAGTACCTATTGTGCTCTAGTTAGCACCCTCCTAATGATGGGATGGAAGCCTCCCCTGATGGCTCCCTTGACGACTCTCCTGATGACGTGAATGACTCATTACCATGAACAAAAGACTGAAACTGCTTTGACCTGAGTACCCAATAAGAACAACAACTTGTATGGAAAGCCCTTATAGTATGTGGTGGGTACCCATGATGGTCCCTGGACAAAGTGCAGAAGTCCCAGAAAACAAAGAGACCAGTTAGACAGGAGACGGAGACAAGAAGAAGAGGAGTGTCTCTCCCTTATTTAGCAGGAGTAAGGGAAAAACTACAGAGGATCTTCAGACAGCACAAAATCCCAGTTTACTTTAAACCAGTTAACACCTTGAGACAGAAATTAGTTCACCCTAAGGACAGGATCCCTAGTTACAAACAGAGCAATGTAGTGTATTATATCAGATGTCAGGAAAACTGTAATGAACACTACATAGGTGAGACTAAGCAACCTTTAAACAAGAGGCTATACCAGCACCGCAGAGAGGTCGCCAGTGGACCTCAGTCTGCAGTTCATCTCCACCTAAAAGACACTAACCACACGTTTGAGGACAAGGAATTTAAAATCTTAGCCAGAGAGAAGAAATGGTTTGAGAGAGGTGTCAAGGAAGCATTCTTTGTAAAACAGCTGAAACGCAGCATTAATCGGGGGGCGGGTCTCAGACACACTTTGTCCCCTGTTTACAATGCGGTACTCAGGTCAGAGCAGTTTCAGTCTTTTGTTCATGGTAATGAGTCATTCACGTCATCAGGAGAGTCATCAAGGGAGCCATCAGGGGAGGCTTCCATCCCATCATTAGGAGAGTGCTAACTAGAGCACAATAGGTGCTCATTAGAGCTATTGTTTAGTCACTAGCCTATAGCAGTCAGCCTCTCGGTAGGAGGGGTCTGGTTAGGTTAAAAACTCCAGCTTTTGTTGGGTTCTGGTTTATTCTTCTCTACAAGAGTCAAGACAGAAGTCAGACTACCAGAGCAAGAATTTTAGCTGAGGAAGCTTCTGTGATTTGAAGCGAAACGTCCTCACGTCAAGCAACCCAGTCCAGTCAAAGATTCAAGCTTCTCTACAATGGAAACCACCTGGACAACTGAGAGCCTACATGCCTGTGTGAAGCGAATTTATTTGCAAGAATCCCCCGCAAAGTCCCTCTGTTAAATAAAAGACGTGCAGAAGAGGTTACAATTTGCCAAAGAACACATCAACTGGCCTAAAGAGAAATGGAGGAATATTTTGTGGACTGATGAGAGTAAAATTGTTCTTTTTGGATCCAAGGGCCGCAGACAGTTTGTGAGACGACCTCCAAACTGAATTCAAGCCACAGTTCACAGTGTAGACAGTGAAGCATGGTGGTCCAAGCATCATGATATGGGCATGTTTCTCCTACGTTGGTGTTGGGCCTATATATCGCATACCAGGTATCATGGATCAGTCTAGACATGTCAAAATACTTGAAGAGGTCATGTTGCCTTATGGTGAAGAGGACATGCCCTTGAAATGGGTGTTTCAACAAGACAATGACCCCAAGCACACAAATAAACAAGCAAAATCTTGGTTCCAAACCAACAAAATTAATGTCTCGCAGATGTGAAGAAATCATAACAAAACTGTGGTTATATAACTAAATACTAGTTTCAATTTCAATTTATTTTCATTTATATAGCGCCAAATCACAACAGCGTTGCCTCCAAGCACTTCACACAGGTAAGGTCTAACCTTACCAACCCCCAGAGCAACAGTGGTAAGGAAAAACTCCCTCTGAGGAAGAAACCTCAAGCAGACCAGACTCAAAGGGGTGACCCTCTGCTTGGGCCATGCTACAAACATAAATTACAGAACAATTCACAGAACAATTCACGGATGAATATACAAGAAATGCTATTGGAGGACAGGAGGATCGCCAACACGAATACAACTCCCATCTCTGGATGGAGCTGCACCTTAAACAGAGAGAAAAAACAGAATCAGGCATCAGAAAGACAAAAAAATACTGTATAATTTGCCAGCACTAAACAACAAGAAAAACAGAGAAATACTAAGGTGATCGCCTGCCACTAGCCCTAATCTTCACTAAAAGACCCAGAATTTAGGTAAAGTTGAGGCCGCGGCCCGCTCCAATTACTAATAAATGAATTAAAAGAGTAAAAAGCGTAAAATAAAACTCTACCAGTATGCTAGCCATATGAAAGGGAAAATAAGTGCATCTTAAGTCTGGACTTGAAAGTCTCCACAGAATCTGACTGTTTTATTGACGGCGGGAGATCATTCCACAGAACAGGGGCATGATAAGAGAAAGCTCTGTGACCCGCAGACTTCTTATTCACCTTAGGGACACAAAGTAGTCCTGCACCTTGAGAACGTAAAGCCCGGGCCGGTACGTAAGGTTTAATTAGGTCAGCTAGGTAGGGAGGTGCCAGTCCATGAATAATTTTATAGGTTAGTAGCAGAACCTTAACATCTGATCTCACTGGCACAGGAAGCCAGTGAAGGGATGCCAAAATGGGTGTAATGTGGTCGAGCTTTCTGCTTTGTGTCAAAAGTCTGGCTGCAGCATTTTGAACCAATTTGAGACCCTTAATGCTAGACTGCAGTAAACCAGAAAATAGAACACTGCAGTAGTCCAATCTAGAAGAGATAAGTGCATGGATCAGGGTCTCAGCATCAGCCATAGACAGGATGGGACGAATCTTCGCTATATTTCGCAGGTGGAAGAAAGCAGTCCTAGTAATATTTCTAACGTGGAGGCCAAAGGACAACGAAGGATCAAAAATTACCCCAAGGTTCCTCACTTTGTCAGTGTGATGTATGACACACGAGCCGAGGCGGAGCGTTAACTGGTCAAATTGATGCAGATGTCTCACTGAACCAAGAACCATCATTTCAGACTTATCAGAGTTTAAAAGTAGGAAGTTTCTAGACATCCAACTTCTCACTGCTGCAAGGCAATCTTGTAAGGATTTTATGTGAACAAGACTACCAGCAGTTATCGGCATGTATAATTGAGTATCATCTGCATAGCAGTGAAAGGTAATCCCAAAACGCCGCAATATGTGCCCAAGGGGTGCTATATAAAGGGAGAAAAGCAGGGGGCCTAAGGCGGACCCCTGTGGAACCTCAAATTTCATGTCACTAAGGTTAGAGGTAGTGTTACTGTACAAAACACAGTGAGAACGACTGGTCAAGTATGACGTTAGCCATGCAGGGCACTCCCAGTAATCCCAAAATGATTTTGTCAGCCTATCAAGTAGAATATGATGATCCACGGTATCAAATGCAGCACTGAGATCTAACAGCAACAGAACCATAGTGGTGTCCGAATCAGAAGCAGAAGATCATTAACCACTTTAGTGAGAGCCGTCTCTGTGGAATGATATTTTCTAAAAGCAGACTGCAGTGGCTCAAAGAGATTATTCTCAGTAAAATAGTCTACGAGCTGCTGTGACACCACTTTTTCCAGAATTTTAGAGAAAAATTATAGATTTGATATCAGCCGATAGTTTGTCAATACACTAGGGTCAATATTAGGTTTCTTAAGTAATGGTTTAATCACTGCAGATTTGAAACATTTAGGAACAGATCCAGAAGTTAAAGACAGATTAATAATTTCCAGCACAGTCGGCCCAAGAGTGGGCCACAGGTCCTTAAACAGTTTTGTTGGTGGTGAATCACTAGTTTAGTGATTCACAGGATTGCTAAAAAAAAAGCAGTTTGAACATACTTGTAATAGTTTTGAGTTGTGAACACCCCCTTTTCTACTTTTTTTTTTTTAGTAATAGCCCAATTTCATAGCCTTAAGAATGTGCATATCATGAATGCTTGGTCTTGTTGGATTTGTGAGAATCTACTGAATCTACTGGTACCTTGATTCCCATGTAACAATAACAAATATACTCAAAACCTGGATTAATCTTTTTAGTCACATAGCACTACTATTATTCTGAACACTACTGTATAAGTACATGTACTAAAGCATAAATAAATGTCTATGTGTATAAATATATGAATTAAAATATGAATAAATATATAAATACATGTATTAACGTATAAATAAATGTCTCAATGTATAAATACATGTATTATTAAAAAGAACAATATACATTTATATATTTATACATTTCTGTACTTATGTGCACTTACGTTTGGTCGTCCATCAGGAATCACTGGACTTGGGGTTGCAAAAATGACACCAACAATTACTTGTAGTTGGTACTAAATTTCTAAATTTTTGGGCTTTTATTCACATAGGTGCCTGACACATTGCTGCACGTTTGTCAAGTGACATCTCCAAAAGCGAACATGGTCATTAAATCATCAAGCCCATTGTTTCCTCAGAGATACTGACAAAATTATTATTTTTTAAATAAATAAATAATGTCATCCATGCCTAAGCTAATTTCCTCTTGGATACCAAATGTGGGACTTAAGTTATGTCTCATTTAAATGTAGCCTGTCAGCCATTTATCCCAAGAGGGTTTTTCTACTCGACATTGAACACAACACACACAGTAACCTGATCTACAGTCCTGTGCTGGTTTGGTAAAAGGCCAACTGAGCTGTCTGAGGGAAAGAAGCTTCAACTCTGCTTTGAACTGAGTGTTAACATGTTTGATGTGTGGAACACGTGCACAATATGACTGATCTCACGTCACCTTCTTAACACATTTTACATGTATGACAGAGTGACAGTCGATGTACATTATGTAGCGCCATGACGAGGTCACTTACTGAGAGTTGTCCTGACAGGTACTGCGGGGCGTCCCTCAGCATGCTGGGACTCATGGGCGATGTGACGGATATGGACGGGCGATCCATCTTCTGAGACTCAAAAGAACTTGAACCTGACAAGATACATGACACAATCAGATGTTTTTCAGAGAGTCTCTTATTTCTCCATGTGCATTTTGTAACATAAGTGAAGAAAGTTGGAGTGAGACGAAGAAATGCTGTTTCACATTTTCTTATCTTGATGATTCTGGGTTGAAGTTTATTTATTTATTCATTCATTTATTTTTTACTAAAATAGCAAACTAAAATATGATGAAGATCTTGAAGAAGCTCACTTGATTCCAGTTGTGCATGTGTGCTGTCTGGTATCCGTGGAATATCTCTGAAAGCAAATAGAGAGAGAGAGATCGTGAGACAGAAGAAAAGGTGGGGATGTGGAGGATCAATGTGAGCTAACCCTGAATGTACATGATGACTGTAAGCGCTGCAATAGTTGTCATCCATGCAGCAGCACAAAGCAGGTAAAATGTAGAACTGACAAAGCAAAGGTGCTGCTGTTTTTGCCCTGACAGGTTCTCCTTTTTTTAAGCAGTCAGCAGAGAACTGGTCACGGAGAAGAGAACAAAAGCAAAACGGGCAGAATTTCATGCTACCACATGGCACTATTAGCCATATATAACGCCTAAATAGATCCTTGTCATTTGATTGATGGTTTGTGTGCAGTGATGGGCACAGATAACCAAAAAATTAACCTGAAAAGTTATCTTTGATAAAGATAAACCGATAAACCACACAAAAATGTATCGGAAGATACAGATAACCGATAAATTCCAGTATTGTCTCTGGTACATTTGCAACTACTAACAAGCTGAATTTGAGTTTTAATTTCGCTTTTGGAAGCATCAAAAGAGACAACAGAGCCAAACAATAAGCCCACACTTGTATGTTTGAACATCCTGCCCCCTGCTGGAAGCTCTTGTTTACTACACAGATTCTAGCACAGAAGCACCCTGAGAGCAGCCACAAAGCCAGCTCTCTACCAATCACACCGCTCCGGTCAGGCGGAGGACTTGGAAAATAAAGTCATGCTGTCATGGATAATAGAGGAAATTGGATTTTGCCTCTACTGGTGGTTGGCTCTCACTGCGGTATTGTATCACTTCCTGTTCCGGAGCACAGCGGTGTTTTTCTGTATCTGTTAGCTGTTTAATCTGCGCAGTTAGATTGATCTAGTTATCTAGATTACGATTTGTTTCCCAGTGTAATCTTTACGTGCCTTAACTAAAGCACTCCTTCTGCTGAATCACCTCTAAATTATTTACACATTATTCACTTTGCGTGTTTTTAGGAATCCGCTAGCTTAGTGTAGCTACTAGCTCTTAGCCGATTTAGCATGGCGGCTTCTCCTGTCTCTCCCGCACTTTTCTGCTCTGGGTGTGAAATGTTTAGTTATTCCTCGGCCTCCTTTAGCAGTAACGGTACTTGTAATAAGTGTAGCTTATTCGTAGCTTTGGAGGCCAGGCTGGGCGAATTGGAGACTCGGCTCCGCACCGTGGAAAATTCTACAGCTAGCCAGGCCCCTGTAGTCGGTGCGGACCAAGGTAGCTTAGCCGCCGTTAGTTACCCCCTGGCAGATCCCGAGCAGCCGGGAAAGCAGGCTGACTGGGTGACTGTGAGGAGGAAGCGTAGCCCTAAACAGAAGCCCCGTGTACACCGCCAACCCGTTCACATCTCTAACCGTTTTTCCCCACTCGACGACACACCCGCCGAGGATCAAACTCTGGTTATTGGCGACTCTGTTTTGCGAAATGTGAAGTTAGCGACACCAGCAACCATAATCAATTGTCTTCCGGGGGCCAGAGCAGGCGACATTGAAGGAAATTTGAAACTGCTGGCTAAGGCTAAGCGTAAATTTGGTAAGATTGTAATTCACGTCGGCAGTAATGACACCCGGTTACGCCAATCGGAGGTCACTAAAATTAACATTAAACCGGTGTGTAACTTTGCAAAAACAATGTCGGACTCTGTAGTTTTCTCTGGGCCCCTCCCCAATCAGACCGGGAGTGACATGTTTAGCCGCATGTTCTCCTTGAATTGCTGGCTGTCTGAGTGGTGTCCAAAAAATGAGGTGGGCTTCATAGATAATTGGCAAAGCTTCTGGGGAAAACCTGGTCTTGTTAGGAGAGACGGCATCCATCCCACTTTGGATGGAGCAGCTCTCATTTCTAGAAATCTGGCCAATTTTCTTAAATCCTCCAAACCGTGACTATCCAGGGTTGGGACCAGGAAGCAGAGTTGTAGTCTTACACACCTCTCTGCAGCTTCTCTCCCCCTGCCATCCCCTCATTACCCCATCCCCGTAGAGACGGTGCCTGCTCCCAGACTACCAATAACCAGCAAAATCTATTTAAGCATAAAAATTCAAAAAAAAAAATAATATAGCACCTTCAACTGCACCACAGACTAAAACAGTTAAATGTGGTCTATTAAACATTAGGTCTCTCTCTTCTAAGTCTCTGTTGGTTAATGATATAATAATTGATCAACATATTGATTTATTCTGCCTTACAGAAACCTGGTTACAGCAGGATGAATATGTTAGTTTAAATGAGTCAACACCCCCGAGTCACACTAACTGTCAGAATGCTCGTAGCACGGGCCGGGGCGGAGGATTAGCAGCAGTCTTCCATTCCAGCTTATTAATTAATCAAAAACCCAGACAGAGCTTTAATTCATTTGAAAGCTTGACTCTTAGTCTTGTCCATCCAAATTGGAAGTCCCAAAAAACAGTTTTATTTGTTATTATCTATCGTCCACCTGGTCGTTACTGTGAGTTTCTCTGTGAATTTTCAGACCTTTTGTCTGACTTAGTGCTTAGCTCAGATAAGATAATTATAGTGGGCGATTTTAACATCCACACAGATGCTGAGAATGACAGCCTCAACACTGCATTTAATCTATTATTAGACTCTATTGGCTTTGCTCAAAAAGTAAATGAGTCCACCCACCACTTTAATCATATCTTAGATCTTGTTCTGACTTATGGTATGGAAATTGAAGACTTAACAGTATTCCCTGAAAACTCCCTTCTGTCTGATCATTTCTTAATAACATTTACATTTACTCTGATGGACTACCCAGCAGTGGGGAATAAGTTTCATTACACTAGAAGTCTTTCAGAAAGCGCTGTAACTAGGTTTAAGGATATGTTTCCTTCTTTATGTTCCCTAATGCCATATACCAACACAGTGCAGAGTAGCAACCTAAACTCTGTAAGTGAGATAGAGTATCTCGTCAATAGTTTTACATCCTCATTGAAGACAACTTTGGATGCTGTAGCTCCTCTGAAAAAGAGAGCTTTAAATCAGAAGTGCCTGACTCCGTGGTATAACTCACAAACTCGTAGCTTAAAGCAGATAACCCGTAAGTTGGAGAGGAAATGGCGTCTCACTAATTTAGAAGATCTTCACTTAGCCTGGAAAAAGAGTCTGTTGCTCTATAAAAAAGCCCTCCGTAAAGCTAGGACATCTTTCTACTCATCACTAATTGAAGAAAATAAGAACAACCCCAGGTTTCTTTTCAGCACTGTAGCCAGGCTGACAAAGAGTCAGAGCTCTATTGAGCTGAGTATTCCATTAACTTTAACTAGTAATGACTTCATGACTTTCTTTGCTAACAAAATTTTAACTATTAGAGAAAAAATTACTCATAACCATACCAAAGACGTATCGTTATCTTTGGCTGCTTTCAGTGATGCCGGTATTTGGTTAGACTCTTTCTCTCCGATTGTTCTGTCTGAGTTATTTTCATTAGTTACTTCATCCAAACCATCAACATGTTTATTAGACCCCATTCCTACCAGGCTGCTCAAGGAAGCCCTACCATTATTTAATGCTTCGATCTTAAATATGATCAATCTATCTTTATTAGTTGGCTATGTACCACAGGCTTTTAAGGTGGCAGTAATTAAACCATTACTTAAAAAGCCATCACTTGACCCAGCTATCTTAGCTAATTATAGGCCAATGTCCAACCTTCCTTTTCTCTCAAAAATTCTTGAAAGGGTAGTTGTAAAACAGCTAACTGATCATCTGCAGAGGAATGGTCTATTTGAAGAGTTTCAGTCAGGTTTTAGAATTCATCATAGTACAGAAACAGCATTAGTGAAGGTTACAAATGATCTTCTTATGGCCTCGGACAGTGGACTCATCTCTGTGCTTGTTCTGTTAGACCTCAGTGCTGCTTTTGATACTGTTGACCATAAAATGTTATTACAGAGATTAGAGCATGCCATAGGTATTAAAGGCACTGCGCTGCAGTGGTTTGAATCATATTTGTCTAATAGATTACAATTTGTTCATGTAAATGGAGAATCTTCTTCACAGACTAAAGTTAATTATGGAGTTCCACAAGGTTCTGTGCTAGGACCAATTTTATTCACTTTATACATGCTTCCCTTAGGCAGTATTATTAGACGGTATTGCTTAAATTTTCATTGTTACGCAGATGATACCCAGCTTTATCTATCCATGAAGCCAGAGGACACACACCAATTAGCTAAACTGCAGGATTGTCTTACAGACATAAAGACATGGATGACCTCTAATTTCCTGCTTTTAAACTCAGATAAAACTGAAGTTATTGTACTTGGCCCCACAAATCTTAGAAACATGGTGTCTAACCAGATCCTTACTCTGGATGGCATTACCCTGACCTCTAGTAATACTGTGAGAAATCTTGGAGTCATTTTTGATCAGGATATGTCATTCAAAGCGCATATTAAACAAATATGTAGGACTGCTTTTTTGCATTTACGCAATATCTCTAAAATCAGAAAGGTCTTGTCTCAGAGTGATGCTGAAAAACTAATTCATGCATTTATTTCCTCTAGGCTGGACTATTGTAATTCATTATTATCAGGTTGTCCTAAAAGTTCCCTAAAAAGCCTTCAGTTAATTCAAAATGCTGCAGCTAGAGTACTGACGGGGACTAGAAGGAGAGAGCATATCTCACCCATATTGGCCTCTCTTCATTGGCTTCCTGTTAATTCTAGAATAGAATTTAAAATTCTTCTTCTTACTTATAAGGTTTTGAATAATCAGGTCCCATCTTATCTTAGGGACCTCGTAGTACCATATCACCCCAATAGAGCGCTTCGCTCTCAGACTGCAGGCTTACTTGTAGTTCCTAGGGTTTGTAAGAGTAGAATGGGAGGCAGAGCCTTCAGCTTTCAGGCTCCTCTCCTGTGGAACCAGCTCCCAATTCAGATCAGGAAGACAGACACCCTCTCTACTTTTAAGATTAGGCTTAAAACTTTCCTTTTTGTTAAAGCTTATAGTTAGGGCTGGATCAGGTGACCCTGAACCATCCCTTAGTTATGCTGCTATAGACGTAGACTGCTGGGGGGTTCCCATGATGCACTGTTTCTTTCTCTTTTTGCTCTGTATGCACCACTCTGCATTTAATCATTAGTGATCGATCTTTGCTCCCCTCCACAGCATGTATTTTTCCTGGTTCTCTCTCTCAGCCCCAACCAGTCCCAGCAGAAGACTGCCCCTCCTTGAGCCTGGTTCTGCTGGAGGTTTCTTCCTGTTAAAAGGGAATTTTCCTTCCCACTGTAGCCAAGTGCTTGCTCACAGGGGGTCGTTTTGACCGTTGGGGTTTTACATAATTATTGTATGGCCTTGCCTTACAATATAAAGCGCCTTGGGGCAACTGTTTGTTGTGATTTGGCGCTATATAAAAAAAATTGATTGATTGATTGATTGACTTATGGTTTAGTGTGAATACTGATAGAATAACTCCATTAATGTCAATTCTGTCATTTGTACAAAGTTAAAATATAACATATATCTTTTAATGTTGAATAATGCACTAATTCTGAGGTTTTGTAACAAACACAGACAGATCGCAAAGGATTCTGGGTTATAGTGCCTCTGCTCAACACTGATTGGTTCAGTCATTCATTATGTCAACCAACACGTTAATGTGGCGTGTCGTGTGTTGGTGTTTACAGATAAAAGTGCTCTTGTAAAATATTCCATTTTTTATTTGTAAAAACAAGCATTTTTATGGAGCCCTGGAAGTGTCATCGCAAAATGTTTTGCATGTGGAGAGAATGTGCGCTCATTTATTAGTGCCGTGTGCATGTTTTATGATGTGCGCACGTGTTATAATGTTGTAAAAAGTGCACTGTGCAAGTTTTGCCCTTCAGACATGACAGTAATTTTAAATAACTTGTCCAAAATTAGATTGGTTAAAATTTGAACCAAAAATGTATGCCTCTGGATGACTTGGGTGATATTGCCAGCGTATCAGTATGGTGTTAAAGAAATTTTTTTTTTGTGTGTGTGTGTGTGTGTGTGTGTGACCAGTTCTCGTTTGCCTGCAGAGGATAGAGCTGTTTCTCCTGGAAGCAGCTCTCTTTGCAGAGGGTGGGACTATACATCTGTCCCACCCAAGTTAGGAAACTTTTAACAGGTAGGTACTCAACTGATTTTAAATTTTAAAAATGTTTGCTGCTGTTCAGCTTTGTTTACTGCATTATCTGTCTAAAAGTTATTGGACAAAAATTTATCGGAAGATAATTAGTCTGATAATTGTTTTTAAAGTTATCTAAAAAGATAATCCGATAATGAAAACATTATCTTCGATAATTATTTGTTGTTGGATCATTCGTGCCATTTTGTTCCATTTACTGTGCAATTCTGGTTTAGTGTGTTTAATTTAGTGTGAAATTTTGGTTCTATACATTTTGTGCTATTGCATGCCACGAACACCATGCACTCACACTAGCAGCGACGGTGCTTAGCTTAAACACAAACATGGCGGGATTTGTTTTGATGACTGACTGAGCTAATTCTTCTAACACACACAAAAAAAAAACCAAATACCAGTACACATAAGCCACCTGGAGGCATTTGCAGTTTTTGCTGGAACATTTGTCGCTGAATACAAGCGCTCAATCAATCAATCAACAACTTTATTAATCCCACAAGGGGCAATTTCATTTGAGCAGTCCATTTGAGAGAAAAAAAATAAAATACAATAACAATATATAACAACAATAAAACTAATAAAAAACAAATAAAACAGACTTAAGAAGTTAAAATGAATAGCAGGAATAAATAAATAGAAACATGGCAGACCTATGGAGTATTTAAAAGTCGAACCGCCGAAGGTATAAACGACTTTAAAAACCGGTTGGTTCTACACACCGGGGATGCATAACAGCGTCCTAAAGGAAGCAGGGAAAACTCTCCTAAAAGAACATGACCTGACATAGACAAGATGATTTCAGCCTTCCGGAAGATCTGTTGATTACAAAAAGAGTGTAAGTCTCTTTGTTTCACTCCGATAATCTTTGAACAAATTTTAACAATGTTGTTCAGGCTGTTTCTGTTTTTCACTGAGAGGCTGTGAAACCAGCAGATAAATGAAAAACACAAAAGACTCTCAATAAAAGACTGATAAAAATGACAAAGGATTGCAGGTCTGACAGAAAAAGAGTTCAGTTTATGGAGAAGATAAATTCTCTGCTGTCCTTCACAATGGCGTCTGTGTTCACATCAAACTTCAGCTTGTCATCAAAAATAGTCCCCAGATACTTATATGATGTGACAAGTTCCATTTTTTCATTGTGTATGATACTCTCCTTGGCCACATCCCTGTTACGTCTGAAGTCAATGATCATTTCTTTAGTTTTGGACACATTTAAATCCAAAAAGTTGTTAACACACCAACAAATAAAATCTGATAAAACAGCTCCGTGGTCTGATTCTGAACCATGAAGAAGAGACAACAGTACAGTGTCATCAGAAAATTTAACCAAATAACTGTTGTCTTGAGAATTCCTACAGCTGTCTGTATACATAATAAAAAGGAGGGGCGAAAGAACGCACCCTTGTGGTGAGCCTGTGGACAACACAACAGAGTACGAGAAGCAGCCATTTACAAAGACCCTCTGTTCACGGTCAGATAAAAAATTCAAAATCCATAAAACAAGCTGGTGAGGCAGGTGGAGGCCTGCCACCACAAAAAAAAAACAAAAAAACAAAAAACAAATCCAGTACACCATATGCCACCTGGAGGCATTTGCAGTTTTTGCTGGAACGTTTGTCGCTGAAATACAAGCACTGTCGGATGAAGAGCTCGACAAATTACTGTCGCGATTTTTCGCTGGACTAAGGAAAGCAGACTGGTCACAAAGAAGACAATGCACTGCATCAGGTACAGTCTAGATCAGTGGTGTCCAAACTATTCCAGAAAGGGCCGAGAGAGTGCAGGTTTTCTTTGCAGCCACTGACTTCAGCAGGTGATTTCACTGATTAACATCACTGAGCAGGTGGGACGAGTTCATCAGACTCCTCTCTGATCTCATCTGTCAGCCTGTCCATCACTATTGTGAACAAGAAAGGACTCGGACCTAATCCTTGGTGTAATCCCACCTCCACCTTGAATGAGTCGGTCATTCCTACTGTGAATCTCATTGCTGTCACACTATCCTCACACTATCCTTGTGCATGTCCTGAACTACACTCACATAGTTCTCTGCCAGACTTCAGACTTCCTCATACAAGTACAATACCACAACTCTTCTCTTGGCACCCTATTATGAGTTTTCTCTAAATCTGCAAACACACAAAAGTAACTCCTTCTGGTCTTCTTCTCTATACTCCATCAGTACTCTCAGAGCAAACACTGCATCTGTAGTGCTCTTTCTCAGCATGAAACCATGTTGCTGCTAACAGATCTTCACCTGTTTTCTAAGCCTAGCTTCAACTACTCTTGCCCATAACTTCATGGCTTGGCTTGACTGATCAACTTAATGCCTTTGTAGTTACTGCAGCTTTGCACATCACCCTTGTTCTTAAAAACAGGAACCAGCACACTTAATTTCCACTCCTCAGGTATCATCTCACTTTCCAAGATTTTATAAAACAATCTGGTTAGAAACTCCACTGTCATCTCTCCTATACATTCCATGCCACTGGAATGACATCTGGACCAACTGACTTTCCACTCTTCATCCTCTTCATACCTGCCCTCACCTCATCCTTACTAATCTCTTGTACTTCCTGATTTACTCTCACCACATCATCCAGCTTTTTCTCTTTCTCTCATTTTCTTCCTTCATCAGCTCCTCAAAATATTCCCTCCACCATCTCAACACACTCATCACTTGTCAGCACATTAACACGTGTATCTTTTAACACCCTAACCTGCTGCACATCCTTTCCAGAGCTCTCCCTTTGTCTGGCCAATCGGTACAAGTCCTTTTCTCCTTCCTTACAATTCAGCTGCTTGTACAACTTGTTAATGCCTTTTCCTTCGCTTTTGCCACTTACCTTTTTGCCTTACACCACATCTCCGTGTACTCCTATCTACTTTCTTCATCTCGCCAACTATCCCAAACTTTTTTGTGAACCTCTTTCTCCTTATGCTTTCCTGGACATCTTCGTTCCACCACCAAGTCTCCTTGTCTTCCTTCCACTGTTCAGACGTCACACCCAGTACCTTCCTAGCTGTCTCCCTCACCACATCTGCAGCACTTTTCCAGTTGTCCAAAATTGCTTCCACATAATAGAGGTGATTTATTCTGAGCAAGGTGATACTGTTTCAATTTGAGACATAATTGTCACAATATTTAGTTTCAGTTTGGAATGTGCAGCTGTCTCCACAGAAATTTGATTTAATGGAGGAGTTCTAGTATCTGAAGTGCTTTTGAAACACTTCCATCACCCTGCACATCACTCTGATTAATGATAATCTTTTTTTAAAGAAAAAATACATAAAACTACGTTGTTTTTAATAAAGATGTCACATCATAGAAGATGAGGTCTCTATTGTTGTGTCACTATTAGGCAGTCAACCAACATGATGAAGGTGGCTGTGTGTCTATATGGTAAGGAATGAATAAATGAACAAGGTTTCAGTTTCAGTATTTCATCTAGTTCCTGAGATATGGTTATTAGGCATTTCAGACATCTGTCTTGACCTTGAACTTCGACCTATGCCATGACTTGTCTTGCAAGAGTATGGTCCACTGAGTTTATCCACCAAATTTAATTGAAATTGCTCTTTGTGTTTTGGAGATATTGCTGTTTTTGTTTTTGTCATTGGGATTTTTGATATGTGTCTAATCAGTAATTGCTAGTCCATTTGGATTTCATTACTTTCTAAAGTTGTTTTTCATTATTTTCTAAAGTTTAAAGTATTGTAATGTTGCTGACATTATAACTGTTTTAAACTGTGTTTATGTTGATGTTAAACACATTAAACCACTTGTATTGTATGAAAGGTGCTCTACAAATTAAAATTATTCATTACATAAATGTTCACGTTCACTCACAAGACAATATCTGAGGGGGGGTGGAGCCTATCCCAGAAGTTATAGGGCATGAGGTGTGATGCACCCTGGACAGGACGCTTGTCTGTTGTTGGGCCAAATATAGGTATCTGAACTTATTTCCATAAAATTTGCCATTTTCGGATATATTATTTTGGGGCTAAGAAATTTGAGCTTGACCTCTGACTTCAGTTGAGGAACAGAAACACAACTCCCCAAAGCTGAAAATCCTACTGGTCTGAATATCAGAACTGGACTCAGATGATTGTGCCATTCAGCGTGACAGTGAGCTCTCACCCGATTGGCCTAGAGACCACAAGTTCCACCTGAGGCTCAGGCTTTGATTCTAGAATGATATTGTAAACTTCTTTAAATGTGGCTCCTTGCAAAAGTTTCCCATTCCACTCCAGCACCTGGTCACCTGCAAAAACAGAACACGTAAATGTCAAAATCTGCTATGCTTGTACAGTTAGGGTGCAAGCTGGAGAAACCACACAGTTCCCGAGCATGTTGGAACATTACAGAACCCTTTAACTTTATTGGTACCTCAACAAAACAGGTTAATGGTGTTTGTTTGTTTGTTAGCAGGACTACTCAAAATGTTTTCATCTAAGCTACATGAAAGTTGATGGAACGATCAGTTTGATCAAGACAAACATACCAACACAGTTTTGTATATTGAAATTGAAGATGTTCATTCTGAAACATTTTAACACTCCTTTACAAAGCAAGATGAGCTGTTTTTAAGACGTTTTAGGAATAAGAGTAATGACAGCTGTAAAAATAACAAAAGCAGTGTCATGTCCCGGCCGTTTCCAGGCTTCAGCCCATATGTCCCTTCTTCATTTAGTTCTGTTCCTTTGGCATCAGCCTCGTTTTGTTAATTACCTTTTTCTTCATGTGGGGTTTTTTTTTTCCATGTTCTGATTTTTGCTTTGTCACTTTCTTCCTTTGTTACTTTTCACCTCAGTTATGTTTTAGTCATGTTTTGTTATTGCCTCTTTCTTCACGTTTATTCAATGTTCTCATATTGCTTTGTCACTTTCTTTCTTTGTTACTTTACAGCTATGTTTTAGTTCCATTCTAGTTTATTCACAGTCTGTTTTTATGTTTCTGCATTTAGTGTTTGTTTGCTTATGTTACTGTTCTCTCTTCTGTTGAGTATTTGGGTATTTCTGGTTTTGGTTTTCAGTTTTGTTTTCTTGTAGTTTCTTCTATCTGTTCTAAGTAGGTTTATTGTATTATTTCCCATGATTCTACTTATCACGTTCTTGTATGCTTTTCAGTTTTGTTCAAGTTAGGGTGGTGTTCATGTTTTCTTTGTACTATCTCTTACTGTCATGTTTGTATCTGATCACCTTTCTCTTGCTCCTGCTTGTCAGTCTCTCATTGTTTCCACAGTCTTTTCCGGATCACTGCACTCTCAGTTCCGCACCTGCACTTTGTCCTCTCAGTCAGCCACGCCCCTTCATCTGTCATTCTCTTGCCCATTTGTCACCGCCCTTCTGCATCATTGGCCTCTTAGCTGTCACCTGACCACGCCCCCCTTTCCAGGCCTTTCCTCCTCCACGTGCACCTCATTTCCTGATTAACACCTGTCCCTATTTAACCTGCGTCTGTTCACTTCTTCCCCGCTCGTTCGTTGATTCACTCACGTACCAGCCTCTTGTTTCGTTCTTGTTTTGCCAAGCCTTGTTTTTGGACTCTGTTTTGTGTTCTGGATCCTGTTTTGTGCCTCTGCTCTGACATACCTGTTTGCTCATGTTTTGACCTTGCTTGTTCTTTGGACCACGTCTTCAGCTTAATCCTTGTCAAGTACTTTTGCTCCGTGGACTGCCTTGCTGTTAACGATCCCAAGCCTGAATAAACCACCCTTTAAGTATATTTCCTTTTGTCGAGCCTGCATTTGTGTCCTGCCCTCGTCCAGTCCTGACAAGCAGTAACAATCATATGACAGTCTCAGTGCGGAAGGTTCCCGGTTCAAACCCCACCCCTGCGACATTTCTCCAAGTAATGTGGCGTTGCGTTACGAAGGGCACCCGGTGTAAAATTTGTGCCAAATCAACATTCAGATCCAAGTTGGATCTGTTGTGACGACCCCCAAGTGAAAACAAGGGAGCAGCCCAAGGGACATACTATTAATACAGTCACATGCATAGAAATAAATATTGTGTGTAACAAGATAACATGACATAATGTCCCTTAACTGGAACAAGTGGGTTCAGAAAACAGATGGTATAATGAGAATGATAGCAGAAAAAAAAAAACAGTGATTGTAATAGTATTGTAATAACCAGTGGTGGGCACAGCTAACACCCCTGTCACACCACAGCATATGCTGACCGTATTAATTCAATTCAATTTAATTTAATTTATTTGAAAGGGACCATGTGCAATTTAAACTAAAATGTAACAATTTGATGCATTGCACCAGCGTTAGCCTGAGGCTAATTTGCATCAGCAGTCTCTATTCGCCCTACTGACGTTTCAAATCCCGTAAAAACCTCGGAGAGGTTGTCGCGCTGCGAGATCTCCATAACATTGAGAACTGCATTGAGACGCTCTGATCACGCTGCACTTTAACCGCTGCACACAGACACCATTAAAATCACAATATAAAAACTATTTTTATATTGTGCCTAAAACTCTTGTAAATATATTCTCTGGATTTATAGACGTTGTTATTGCGTTTGTTTTATGTAAACATGCGAGAATCACAGGCTGTCTCTCTGTTATTTTCAATGGGAGATGCTGTGAGCTCCGCTCGCTTCCTGATCATGTCGTTCGGGGGGAAAGTGAAGTTTGCTCTTTAACATCTTGATTATTGTTCTTTACAACACTGTTTGTCCTCTTTGTTCCAGACTAATATATATAATATGTCTGAAATTCGGTTTGCATTTATTAAATTCCACGCAGATTAAACGTAGCAGACACGGATTATTCGTTATAATTGTCGTAGCAAGTTTTCAGGGTATCATACAGCAGTCTCTTATTAACATGACGAAAAGCATAGAAAATACATTTTTGTAATATAATATTCATTTACAATTGTCATCATGTGGATTTTCTATATGTTGTTTGACTGCAGCGACTCTGGTGCGCAAGGGATTATGGGATACGTCAATAGGGCGAATTGTCTGGAAATTATGGTAACACTGTAACATTTGTACTTCCAACATGGCGCGGCTCGCTGATGTTACTGGTAGCAACATTTTTTTGCTAACACAAACAAATTTCCCACTACGTTTCAGTAAGTACAAAAGATGAATAAAATCTTATATTTGCTGTGAGTTCAACTTTAAATAAACAGTTCTGCGACAGACTGGTGTCCTGTCCAGGGTGTACCCCACCTCATGGCCTATGAATGCTTGGATAGGCTCCAGGCCCCCGCGACCTGATCTTGGACAAGCAGTTGAAGATTAGCGTGTGTGTTAGCGCCCTTCTAGTCAATCAGTGTTTGTGTGCGTGCTGGTAGTACCTGGTCTGAGGTGTCCAACAGTGTCTGCTAGGCTTCCTTTCCTGACTTTGGTGATGAAAGCACAAAGTCTACCAGATTCTGTCATCTTGCCTCCAACCACCTGCAGAAGAGCAGCAGTGACAGAGTTAGCATTATGTTAGTACTGAACAAACATTGCAATATTCATGTTCCATATTCATTTGTCCAGCAGTAAAGTCAGAGTGTAGTACGCAGCTCTGGGGTAGACAGATTTTATTAGATTTTTTTCTGAGGGTCCTATTGTAGTCATGACTTTAGCTACAAGGGATGAGTTCCCAATAAAAGCACAACAAGAAAAGAGCCCATGTTAAAAGTGCCTTTCTTAAAAAAAAAGAAGAAACATCCATTGGCGTGCTTTGGTCCTTGCAAACACACACTCTTGGTTCTGAACCAGCCCAGGCCCGTGGGCCAGAGCTGTACTGCACAGGCCTGAGCTGCTCCAACATCATGCAAATAAAAATCCCTCTTAATGGCAGCTGAATGCCAACATACAGAGCTTAGGGGAGTCTGCTAAATGAAATGGCTTTATGTAACCACCAGGAGCCAGCGAGGAGGATCTGGACAGGGCAGGCGAGAGACGGATGGACCGAGAGGTCGTGTTGGCTGGTTGCTGCTGAGCGGACAGCACGCGGCACGGCACTGCTCTGACACAAACAGGGCGTTTCAGGAGCTTCATTCAATCAGTAATGATTTTTTCCCTCATCCCGCTGTTCTCGGTTCTCTCTGTCACTGCTTCCTGCAACATGTTCCTCTGGACTTTGGCTGATCAGCTTTTCTTTTCTTTTAAATCCAGTGCGCACCACTTACAAACTGATGAAATGTAAGCAGTGCATATATATATATATATACACAGATACAGTTGGGAGGGTTACTTTAAAAATGTATTCCGATACAGTTACTAGTTACCTGTTGAAAAATGTAGTCAGTAACGTAATCCAAGTACCATAATATTAAAGTAATGTAATTTGATTACTTGCAATTACTTCTGGATTACTCCAATATCAAATATGCTAATACAGACAAAAGAAACTAAATATAAATAGTCTTAACCACATACTCACAAGAGCTGGACATCAACCATTGTCCGGCAGATTTCACTTTTAACAAGAGATTTTGTCATGGAAAGCCGAGCAGAGGCGTCGCGTGTCACGATGGATTCGCTACTGGAGCGAGACAAAACCACCTCCGTTTTGGTCTCACAGGACGGCTTTCAGATGACGTTCAGACAGCTGTCGGTGGTTTTCCATCGAGTGATTATCCGAGAAATTGTGGCTGTGCCTGGACATGCCAGAACATGTCCCGTGAGGCTTCATCACAGCGTTGCTGTGCGCCATGCGGCATATGTCCAGCTCTCGTGATAACCAGAGAAATGGCACACGATGGTCACGGATCCAGACAGCCATCCGTTTAGAAATGAAATGGTCTTTCAGCCTGTCGATGGCGGCTTCGGAGTGCGGCACGCCCCACAGCCACTGGGGGCTGTCCTTAAAGCGACAGTAACACTCCTTATTCTCCTCTCCCCTATACTCCTTATTCTCTACCAAGCCATTTTCACCGAAAGCCAGATACATTTTTCTAATGGTTTCCAGCTGCAAGTCTCTAACAGTTTCTGAAAAAATTCTGATGGAAAAAAAGCCCAAATCATTCCGCCATTTCCTGACAATGACAATCTGCCGAGGGGGTGGACCACTCCTCACTCAAAGCCTGCTCACAGACGAATGACGCAACCGACAGGCGTGGAAAAACTCACGCATGCGCACGAGGGTTCAAGCTTGTCTGACGCAATCACACGTGATTCAAATCCATATGATTTTTGAAAAAAATAATAAGGTCGGATACTTTTCTAATAGACCTCGTATATAAATGTATTGTAATGGTTTTAGGAGCTGTGTTGAACACAGCTGCTACAGCAGGACGCCTCAGCTCAGCAGCTTGAACAGCGCAGATCTGTGTAACTTTCACCACTAATATTTGGGAATGTGTGTGTGTCAGAGTAAGTTTAATACTTTCCTGACATAATTTAATGTAATTTAATTTTACTGGCTTGATATCCAGGTCAAAATGGCATTTTAACACGTATTTTGCGAGCATTTTTCTGAGTGTGTTCAGTCGCAAGTCTCCATTGAAAATGCATTAACATCCGGATACTTCATCAATATTTTGCCCGATTAGGAGACGTCATGTCGCTGTGAATGAAGAGACGTTTTTGTTTCAAAGAAAAAAAAATATTACATACAGATAATATCATAAAATGCATTAAAATTGTAATCCTGGGAACTAATCCCCATTTTTACTAAATATACCTGTAATCTGAATATGTCTTTTTCCTGTAACTGTAGCGAAATAATTACCTTTTTTTGTATTCTAATTACGTAACACCATTACATGTATTCCGCTACTCCCCAAGCATATATATATATATATATATATATATATGAGCCTCCATTTTGATTTTGCAACAATTAAATTGGTCGAACTTGTTAGCCTGAACAGTGTATAGAGGAGCAACCACTGATTCATCTTTTTTCTTCAGTCTTCTGACCATGCTGCAAAAATGCAAAAGGTATCCATGAGGAGGTCCGGTCCCACAGAGCTCTGCGGCTGCGATCAACATCTGGATCAAAACAGCGAGCGTAGTCTCTGGACCTGTTGCCAGATTTGACGCAGCTCCGTACAGCAGACACGAGGGCAGTGTGCGTGGCCCACTGCTGCGTTTACCAAGCCCGCAGACTCAGTAAGCGCATTGGAGGCAGTGAGAGCAATCGCGGTGATGCCAATCGGTGCTGCGACCGGCCCGCCTGATAAGGACACAGAACACAATGCGCTGTTAAAAAAAAAAAAGCATGCAAAATTGCACTAAAGGAAATCCGTGAAACTGCGAGGCCGTGAAAGGTGAACTGCGTTATAGCGAGCAACCACTGTATTCCATTTCTGCTAATACAAACCTGTGACTTCTCCAAGATATTGGTTTTGAGATGACACAACATCACATCTCAAAGAGACTCATCATCTTGCAGTGGGAACCTGTGAGTTCCAGAACTTGTGGAATAAGGGGGTTGGGGTGAGAATTGGGAACTGGGAAATGTCCTAATCATTTGACTGACCTGGCATTGGTGAAATGACTGATGGAGGCTGTTCTTCTGGGACTCAGGTCTTCCTGTCCTGGATATCCATCTGTACTCTATCACTGTATGTTGTTGAATAGCTGCAATATTTCTATCCCTGAATGTTCTCACAATTCTGTGTTGTTTTATTTGTTAATTTGGCCAAAGCAGATGGTCGCCGCAGTAAGTCTGGTCTGCTTGAGGTTTCATCCTGTCACTAAAAAATTAAATCGATAAATGCCTGAAGGAATATTTCCTTCCCACTGTCACCACTACACTTTCTCATGGGATGGGTAATCTTCAACTTTGATTGTGTGGAAGACGTTGGTGTGACTTGGTGGTGTATAAATAAACTGAACTATTGTATTTAATTTGTCATGATACAGTGATTTGTTTTCACTGTGATTTAAAGGGCATAATTTTATAACAAAAAAAGAAACTAAGTTCTTTTTTAAGTGATGCCATAAAGTTTAAAATGTGTCAAAGATCAATGGGGGCACAAAGTTCTTCACAGCACTGAACATTCATATCAAATGTTGGGTGGCACAATGATTCCACAGCTTATGTCAGTTATGGCAAACATGGAAGAGTCATGAGCTCACCTTCAGACCAAGCAGAGCTCCTGAGTCTCGAGGTACACTTCCATCTTTCATGCGCTTGTTGAGCAAAATGCGCCCGATGAGGCGATCCCCATCTTTGGACGGCTGCCACGTCACCGGATGCTACAAGGTCAGAGCAACAACACACCTTTTGTTTAACAGCTCATCTACGTGAACTTTATCACTTTAGACAAAAGCAGACGACAGCGAAAGGGGACACAAGGGGGAAATATTGAGTCACTCAGAGGGAGGAAGTTCACAGAAACTCATTCAAATCACATTTGGATGAGCAGCTGCCAAATGTGTTCTGTCAGACCAAAAATAAATAAATAAATAAAATCCCCTCCCACATGAAAGATTTACATTTTCCCTTAGTGTTTGTAATATTGGACACCATCGAGAGAACCCACTGCACTGCCACCGCAAGCTGGCAGGAAAAAGATTTGCTTAAACAAACACGCAATAGTGTGTCAGCATTTTGCAGTTTTCCTGATCAGTTCTCCCTGTAGCATCACAAACCTTATTCCTGCTTTTCTGATACACAGCTGGCTGCAGCTGTACCTAAAGACTAATTTTCTCAGTGTCAGTCTTTGAGAATGTACCACCGCAGGTGCTGATTTTAAATTTACTGTGCACAGACAACACGTCTGCTGGTTTCCATCCTGCACTTATTGAAATCAACACAACATTCAGTTTTCTCTTTCCATTCAACTCACATTTTGTTTCACTGTCACAATCAGGCTTTGCATCATAAGAGCATTAGTGCCCCAACGGCCACTGATGGTCAGCTCTGCAGACGTGTGCTTGTGCTGGACGGACCACATGAAGAAACTACCTGGATGGCAACCACCCAGGCAGATCAACCAGTCCACCCCAACTTCTCAAAAGCAGCTATCTATCTGCCACAGCCAGGCATGATTTTGCAGTTGCTGTGGTCCTCAGGACCTGCGTGCTGGATCAAGCACAAAGAAACATGCCACATGTTCTCTCACAATATAAGTGATACTCCTGATCCGAGTCTCCCAAAGTAACTTCTCATCTGACACAATGTCATTCCAAGGGTACCCAAGGACCCTTTAAAGTGTCCAAGTACTAAAGACATTCAGATGTTGCCTTTGGTCACTGGTTTGTGTCCAAATCTCACAACCATACAGTAACACAGGAAGATGTGACCTTAAAGACTTGAACCTTTATTGTCCTGCAAAGGTATCTGCATTGCCAAAACCACTTCTTTCTAGTGACATGACTGCATAAACCCTTCCCAGGTGTCTCCCAATCTCAATGGTCAATAACCCATTGACATGAATCTCACTACAATTCAACACTTTGGCCCCGAACAGATACACCTCTGATGTCCAAGTCCATTAAATCATTCAATGTGTAGTTCTTCGTCTTGATCCACGACAATCACAAATCTAAAACCAAAATTCCTCACTCAGCTTCTCAAGTGGTGCCATCAGGACACCCACTGATTCCACAAAGACCACAGCATTGTCCCCAAAAGTCAAGATTTGACAAACCTGTCCTCATAAACAAAGGAACTGAAGCCACAGTTCTCCACAACCCTGCCAAGTCCTTGCAAGCAATGAACCATATAGGAGATAGAACACATCCCTGACCAATGGCAGACGTCATTGGGAAAAAGTCAGACGTTGGTGCCACTCTGCACAGCACTCACAGTATCTGTGTACACACCAGCTTTTATGTCCACTAACTTCCTGGGGATCCAGCAAATTTTCAGGATGTCCCAGAAAGCAGCCCGGTCACCCAAATTAAATCACACTCGGCCTCATGTATCAATGTTGCGCACTTGTGGTGTAAATTTACAGCGTAAACTTGAAATACACCAAAGTCACCGTGACATGTATCAAGCAGTGCGCACCTGCCCATTTCTGGCGTACGCCTGACGTGATCTTGATAAATGCGGCGGGTGGAAACGATCGTAATTATAATAAACACACCCATAAATATTCAGACTCCGCTTCAGACACACCCTCATTTTACGACATAGAAGCCGGGAAGACGGCAATGAAAAAGAACTCCACCAATCATGACACGTGCCAATAGAGCGTCAAAAGCGGCTGTTGTATCAATTGTTTTGTAGTATATAATCAATAAAGTGTTACAGTGGTCCCTCATTAATCGCTGGAGTTACGTTCTAAAAAAATAGCCCGTAATACGCGAAACCGCAACGTAGTCAGCATTATTTTTTACAATTATTATAGACGTTTCAAAGCTGTAAAACCCCTCACTACACAGTTTATACACTTTCTCAATCAGGCATGAACATTTTCTCACTTTTCTCTCATGTGTAAACATTCTGCGCCTTTTCCCACTCACATCTCGCTGCAGCAGGTGTCTGTTTCCGTGTGACAAATACAGTTATGAGTAGTTGTTGGTGCTCTTTTCTCTTCTGGGCAACAAGATTCTTATAAACAGATACAAAGAAAACAGAATACTGTAAAAAAAAAAAAGGCATGCAAAATTGGACTAAATACTCCGCGAGACTCAGAGGCCACGACAGGTGAATAGCGTTATAGCGAGGGACCACTGTATTCTCTTTTCACATGTCAATAATTCTTGACATGTGGATATTTGCTCGTTTAATTAATAAGACACGCCTAATCTGTCAGATTTCTTTATTTTTTAAATGTATTTCTGTATTTATTTTATTGTGACAACCGAATGGAGACGACAAAACCTGGTTGCAGAACGGACGAATTAAGGGAATGACGGAACTACAGTTGTTATTATTCATTTCATTGTCTAAAACGATCACACCACATGAAGTTAAGCTCAGCGCTGCTCTGGCTCCAGGCTTGAAGTCTGGAGAAAAAGGCGAGCAGCGCTTTCCTTCCTGTCAGCGCTGTGACCACGGATCGTGCTCCATAACAATCCCGCAAAGGCGGGATTTGTATTGATTATTATGTAGTATAATCAGGAAAGTGTTATTTATGTAAAATATGCATTGATTTGTATAATGGCACTATTTATCATGTTGATCATCTTCATTTTTATGTGGATTCCAGTGCTGGTTCATTTTGGTGTATAATTTACGCCACCTCTCGACCTGGAGTATATTTTCAGCGCAGCGTACGCCAACGACCACATTGATAAATGCCAAGTAGCACAGCCGTTTTGGCGTACACCCCATATACACTCAAATATCGCCGTACGCAACGTTGATACATGAGGCCCACTGGCTGCAAAGACGTGCTGCCGATATTCAAGCATGCATTCAGTGAGTCTCAGCACAGCTGAGACATGGTGGATTTACAAACACAGGTCCTGGAATAAAGAACAGTGTCATAGCCGTGTAGTTGTTGCAGTCCATACTTACAAACTCACTTGAATTTGGTGGGTCACAGTTGACTGGAGGATCAACCACAAGAACCCTGGTCTGCAAGATGTCTAACATCCCAGAAGGAGTATCAGCCTGAAACAGCTGAGTGTAGCTGTCCTAATGGGACAGCAGCGACTTCTGTGAGGACAGAGGCATCACCCACCACGACTGTGATGAGACGACATGCAGGCTGAAAGGAACTAAATGCTTTGGTTCCTCTGTAAGCAAGCCGAGGGTCACGAGACTACAGACAGTGAGTCACCTGATCCCAGATTCCTCCAACGCCTCCTTTTCTATCCATCACATCCTCCTTTCTCAGCTCACTGTACAGCCTGAAGTTTTCATCAGGCACTACGACTCCTCTGCATGATATTCAGAGTGTGTGAGAGATGTGAAACGTCTCCTCCTGTGGACCCTGAGACTCCAGTACAATCCTCAGTCAGTCATTTTTAGGGTCTGGTCACAGAAGAACTCCCACATTCTGTGACCTGATGGGTGCAATTTAATTATTTTTACAAATACACAAAGACAGTACATATACATTGAGACCAAGATCAAATGTACATTTTTGACCCTAATGTGGCCTCTAATTTAGCCAGCGTCAAATAAACAGTATGGTTTTATTTAGATCGATAAACAGAAAAACACATCCTAAACTACTTTTTAAAAGTGATTTAGTTTCCATCAAGGTCAAATCTGAAGAAGGCTTGAAGAAGCCATCTGAAAATGAGTTTTCTACTCATCAACTGAGTAAAATTTCGCTCTAGCTTCAAAAAATAAAACTATTCATCAATTGTATTATGAATTAGAATCAATTTTGGGTTGATTCCTGATCTTTTCTGGCACAAGCGATTCATTGTTCCCATCTGAAACAAATTCATCTTCTTGCTCTTCTCTCCAATCATGTGTGCTGCACGTGCACCGGGTCACTTCACACAGAAAACAACTCAGCAGCGGTCAGACGTAGGATTTCCTGAGCTTGTGTGAACCCACTGGTGTGAGGGTGGCGTGAAGGTCATGCAGCGTCTCATGCACAAACAAAAAGCAACCCTGCTCCTCCTCAGACCAGCTCTGGAGACTGAATCAGGAGTTCACAGAACCACCAAGAAGTGGAGGTGTGGAGAAAAAGCAGACAGAAAAAAAAGGGGGAAATGATGAACTACAACAGAAACAAACTAATGAGATCAGAAATGGACAACAGAACAAAGCCATGAAACCCACAGAAAAGGTGAAACCACAGTCAGACGCAGCAGTGGAAGGGAAAAAAGAAAAACAGATGCTTTATCCAAACAAATCCAATCGTCCCTATTTGGTGTGTTGACAGTCACTTGGGCTTTGGATTAGAAGTAAGTGGAAAGTTGGACAGCGGTCTGGACTGGGTGCTGTGGGGCAGGGCAGCAAAAGTGAGAGGGGACGGGCCTGAGTCAAGGTGTTTGTACTGCGCTCACACAGGGCCGCTGGCGGAGCAACAACACAACATACGGTGGAGAACGAGCATGCAGCTGTAGGACAGACCCACATTCTGGTGTGCACCACAAACAGAGAGGACGTGTGTCAGTTCTGTTACAACTACAGTGTCAAATCTGTCCAGAGGGGGAAAAAAAAAAGAAAAAAGTACAGTAGAGCAAGCAAAGAGGGTGTGCCTCCATCATCAGCAACACCCAGCAAGGAGGAGCCAAAAGGAACGAAAAAAATATCAGTTTGTACAAAGAAAATCCCCCCAAAAAAACCTATTTACATTTAGTGAGAGACAGCAAACAAAGACTGGATGAGTAGGTCGTAAATAAGGTGGTCTCAGTACCTTCTCACTATGGCTATGCTCCTCGTTTAGGGTCGTGCTACTGCACGTATCAACTCCAGAGTCTTTAACCTGCGGCTCGCACCAGCCCAAGTCCTCTTCAAATGATTGTCCCCCAAAGCGAACCATTTTCTTTTGCCTCTCAGATAAGGTGTGTGTCGGCTCGGACATAAATGACTGCTCAATAGTTTTTCTTTTTCCCCTTTGACTGTCCCCTACAAGTGTGGGATAAAAACAGAAAGAAAAACAGAAAAACAACATGCAAAGATGTAAATAAAGCAAAGGAACTGTGGAATGACAAAAAAAGTCTGTGGGAGAAGGAAGCGGGGAAAGGACAGAGAAACAGAGAGAGAGAGGCAGAGAGACGGAGAGGGGAGGCGGGGGAGGGCAATGCGGGTCTCCACATGTCTCACCAAAGACATTGGGGAGGCCTCGCTGCTATGCCAAGACGTGTGGTCCCACCAGTGGCCATCCAAATCTCCTGTAAGGTGGGAAAGGGCACACACACACACACACACACACACACACACACACACACACACACACACACACACACACACACACACACACACACACACACACACACACAGAGGACAGCAAGAGGGAGCGGTGAGGATGACAACCAGACGCACACATCACAACGAGACGCAACAAAACAGCCATTCACTTGTTCCGCTCATACGCCTACAGTCACCGCAGATCCCTGTGGGGAAAGAAACACACATCTCAGGACACAACATGCAGCGAGACACTGACGTCTTGCGGCACGACCTGCTCGCTCTGTAAAGTGTGGCACAAACAGATTTCTACAAAAACACAATCAGTACCTTTGAGTTCTTTTTTACAGATGACTGGATGATAGTGTCACTGTCAGTGTCACAATCCATCACACAACAATGAGGGGGACCCTCTCTGATTGTTACTGACCTTTTGGGATTTTAAGTGTAATTGCATAAACCCACCTCTTGGTGGCGATACCTTTGACTTTTACCACCTCCTCCTTGAAATTGTCAGACCTTTAACTGCGTGGAAAACTTGGACCACACACACCTACTGAGGCCACAGACAGTTGTTGCCATGGCAGCAGACACAGAGTCCCTGTATATAATTATCCAACCACCAAATAAAATGTATTGTAAATCATACAAAACTAATTCAGTCCAGTCTCATGTTTTGTTTTTGTGACACCCTCACAGAATACATCACACAAGGCAGGCTCGGTTTTGCGTGACTTTAATTTTCTTTTCAGTTTTTCTTCTTCTTTTGCACTTATTTGAAACTCATAATATGCAAGTGATGCTGTGCTGCTACTGCTGTGGGACCTGTTATTGTTTCTACTCATTTCACATTTCAGTAATGGAAGTGGGAATTTTCAGGTGGGAATTTCTGACATTCCACTTGGTCTGGATCTTGGCATTAGTACTGCACCTGCCAAAGCAGAATTCAAAACAAACAAGCTCCAACATCACACTGACATACACTAATATCTTTTGGATATCTGGATTTCTTAAGCTTTCTATGTTGTGTGACTTTCTACAATGTACAATGTTTTCAAAAGTTACATTATTTCTTTGCCCCAAGTGAACACTGACATCAGCTACCTGATGTCTCTGGAAGACTTCAGGCAGCAACGGAATTATAAACAGAGCAAATCTGGCTAAGATATGGCCAGATTTTGCTGCCATTGTAATTACATTAGTATAGAATCACTCTGTAGACGCTGGTGTGATTGATGCAAAGGATATAAAGTCAAATCTTTCCCAACACATGACAGACAGAATCGAAGGAGGACTATCGCTCCACCTGATGTCATCACTGACTCAGTACAACCCAAACCAAGACGTGGACGATTGGTGCTGGAAGTCAATCTTAAAAGTATGCCAATTTATCTTACTTTTAAAGGGCCTGGCATTCCTAAGCCTAAAGTTGGAAGAAAAACAATTTGCAGATCTTTTAGAAAGGTCTGCAAATTGTTTTTGACGTTAGATGACGTTAGAAGACACCAGACAGCCGTGTTTTCAGTACGATATAAGCATATAAAGACCTCCATATGAGTCTCTGGCTGTCAATCCATGTAGTTTGCTTAGACAACTTAAGGAACGAAGAGCGAGGAGTTAACCCAGCACTGCTGCACCACCATCAACAGCTTCATGAACAAGCATATCAGGCATTATTACCACTTACTGAGGCGTTGCTGGGCCGGTAGCACAGATTTACATTTACACTACTCTGGCTATACCTGCCTGCAGTAACGGGCGGGTATCCCAATACCCGCCCGTTACTGCAGGCATACCGCATAAACTGATGACGCCATAGTGCACATAGCCCAAGAATTGTCAGCAATGGAAAAGATGAAAAGGCAAGAAGTGTGTGTTGGTCCCAATATGGATATTCCAGATGATTTTCTCATAGATAGTACCACAATGAACAGCAGCCAGCTTGATGAGGACCCCCTGCTGAATTTAGAGAGCAGTGCGGTACCAGCCAACACGACAAAAGTTAAAGTGAGTCAACTTTTTATGTCCGCGTTTGCTGGGTGTCGTGCGTTTTGAAATGACATTAAATATTGTTAATGTGATTCCACGTGTTGTGTATCTCAGTCAGTGATAATACTACAAATAACATGCAGTTGTCGTGCGGTATGCATTTTCAGAGTCTCTCCGTCCTCGCCCAAGTTAGACGAGGGCGAATATCGGTCATTTTGGGCGACTGGGCATGGACATTGGGCCTCTTGAAAATACATACCGCCCTCCAAAAGCATGTTATTGTATTATCATCAATCATTCATCCGCTGTATCAGACCATTTGCAATAATACACAAAAATTCATACATATCCCATGTATTCGTCAGACAGTAGGCGGTGCTGATGTCACCAAAAACAAGATAGCGGCTTTTCCATCCAAAATGCTTTTTTTGTGTGACATATGACATGTGTCATGAGAACGCAATGACTGCATGAGCGTTTGATCTTCCATTTGTCTTTTTTCACATATTAACTGAATCTTACTCTCTAAGCAAATCAGTTGGTCGGTTATATCTCAACCTACTGATGACAAATAAAAAAACAAAAAGAAAGAAAAGTCAATTATGGTGTCATGAGGAGATTTATTTTTGGACCATGTACACGCCAAATAGAAGAAACATGATGCAGCATATTTTAAAGGATTTCAAAGCTAACATCAGGCAGTGTTTAGTGGTTAGTTATGGCGTCAGATCAGCGACAAAACCCCACTTAGGTAAAAAATGTGCTCCCGCGTAGATATTAACTGCGTGCGCACAAATAATCACTCCGGCGTGCAAACTATCTCTGTGCGTGCGCAAAGATACTGTGCACGAGGACCAGCGCTCCCCTCACCCACTCGAACTTGATTTCTGCTCGTGCAAAGTTTGTTTCTGTTTGCGTGAAGTTGACTTCTGCTCGCGCAGAGAATTCCTGCTCAATTGCTCAAAGCTTATGGTACTATGGGGGAGGGAACCATATCGGCACTGGCTCTGCTGTGATTGGCTGTCTCTGGAGAGCGAGGTTTAATTGACAGCCCTCCTCTATGAAGTCAGTCGGAGACAACGGCGTTAAATGATTATCACCTTGTTTCTGTTTAAAACTTCACTCGAGTCATCATCTATGTCAGCGACAGATCTCTGAAGCTTCTGTACAACAATCATTTCCACATAAATTCAGCATTATTTCATAACAAATTACAGAAAGTCCTAAAAACATTACTCACCGGAGAAATGAGTTTAAACTTAATAATAAATCTCTATTGTAATGTTTTAAAAGTAGTTTCTTTTATTGACAAATTTGATTTGTAAATGTTTGGTTGGCCTATATTTTCTTTTCTTTTATTATTTTTAAACAATATTCAATAAGCCCCTTATGTTCTTGTATTTGTATTTTCACGTATGCAGTATTTCAGGACTTTGTACAGGACCTGTTTTGTTTACATTTGATTCATAAATAAATAAATCATTATTATTATTAATAAAAGGAGATGCCGTTGTCTCCTTCAGGGAGGTGGTGGCGTCATGGTTTGCACGTGATTTAAGAGGTTTTAATTTGTCATCTGATGGTTAATAATCACATTATTCCCTTTTATCAGTTTGGGTGGACAGAGTCAGTCTGCAGACAAGTGTCAGGAGGTGATTTTTAAGACTTTCTGTAATTTGTTATGAAATAATGCTGAATTTATGTGGAAATGATTGTTGTACAGAAGCTTCAGAGATCTGTTGCTGAGATAGATGATGACTCAAGTGAAGTTTTAAGCAGAATTGAGGTGATAATCGCTTAACACCGTTGTCTTCGACTGACTTCCGCGTCGGAGAGGAGGGCTGTCAATCAAACCTCGCTCTCCAGACACGGCCAGTCACAGGAGAGCCAGTGCCAACATGGTTCCCTCCCCCATAGTGCCATTAGCTTCAAGTGATCAAACAGGAATTCTCTGCACATGAGCAGAAATCAAGTTCAAGCGGGCAGGGGGAGCGCTGGTCCTCGCTAGCAGCACCTTTGCGCCCACGCGCAGAGTGATTATTTGCACGCACAGTTAAAAATCTACACAAGAATGCATTTTTTACGCGATTGGGGTTTTGTCACTGATCTGACGCCATAGTGTGTGCTTCAAGACCACCCATGACCAATTTAGTCCATGGACCAAGCAGGGTTTTGGTACTTAATTAACACTGCAAATTACTGGTTGAGTTAATAGGAGTTGTAAAAAAGAACAGTCTGCACCATCTTTTATATCATAGAATCCAAATGATTCAACAAAGGTCAAAACTATTCCACTGATTAATCATATTAGCTCAACCAAAAATTTTCATTACTATTTACGAAAGCTGGAGTAACTTTAACTTTTGACTTCAACTGAAATTGAGCGTTGCCACATTTTTTGCTGTTTTTACCCAATAACTCCATGACATTCAAATTCAAAATTCAAATGTATTAATTTATATAGCGCCAAATCACGACTAGTCGACTCAAGGTGCTTCACAAACATCACTTAAAAGGCAGAATAAAATGAATTAGGATTAAAAACCCAATAAAAAATTAAAAACATAAATAAGTTGTTGTTGTTGTCCATACAGCTGCTCCCATTTTGTTTGGGGTCGTCACAGCAGATACAGCCAGATCTGCATTGGTATTTGGCACAAGTATTACACTGGATGCCATTCCTGACGCAACTCCAGTTTTACCTGGAGAAACACACACAGCCACTGGTGTTCCAAAGAGGTCTCCCATCCAGGTACAAACCAGATGCCCCACTGCTTAGCTTCTGAGATCTGACAGGATCAGACTGACACAGAGCTGACCGGCTGCTTAAAACATAAATAAGTAAAAGGAATAAAATAAATAAAAGGACTAAAAGAAGACACACAATCATATAAAATACTAAAGATAAAACAGGGAAAAAAATGTGTCTTCAATCTGGTCTTAAAAGTCTCCAGATATACAGTCACAGATAGTCAAAACTATACCTTTTTAGAATGTTTATGATCAAATAATGTAGTATACGTTTCAATATGATTAAAGAATGTTTTTAATTTTAACCCCTGTGTAATTCTTCATTGATGCCTGCCTGGCTATAGCTACCACTCTGGGAAGGCCATCATACATTTTGCGTAGGCCACAGTGGTGGGCACAGCTAACCAAAAAGTTAGCTTAGATAACAGATAATCAGCTAACTGAAAAGTTATCTTTTATAAAGCTAAACCGATAAACCACCCAAAAATTTATCGGAAGCTACAGATAATGCTGCATTTACACATAATGATGACAACTCACGAATGCCAGGAAGTATACATTCTTGGCCGCTAATCACGAATGTGATGATTCGGGGCAGAATCATTCAGGTGTCCTCAGGAACTGTTGCAACCTGTTACCACGCGTTACGATTAATGGCACGTGTTGCTGGAGAATTATCAGGAACCATTGGTAATTGGAGCCTCAACTTGACCTAAATTCTGGGTCTTTTAGTGAAGTTTAGGGCTAGTGGCCGGCGATCACCTTCGTATTTCTTCTGTTTTTCTTGTTGTTTAATGCTGGCAAATGATACTGTATTTTTTGTCTTTCTGATGCTTGATTCTGTTTTTTCTCTCTGTTTAAAGTGCAGCTCCATCCAGAGATGGGAGTTGTATTTGTGTTGGCGACCCTCCTGTCCTGTCCTGTGTATATTCGGCCGTGAATTGTTCTGTGAATTGTTCTGTAATTTATGTTTGTAGCATGGCCCAAGCAGAGGGTTACCCGTTTGAGTCTGGTCTGCTTGAGGTTTCTTCCTGAGAGGGAGTTTTTCCTTACCACTGTTGCTCTGGGGGTTGGTAAGGTTAGACCTTACCTGTGTGAAGCGCTTTGAGGCAACTCTGTTGTGATTTGGCGCTATATAAATGAAAATAAATTGAAAAAATTGAAAATTGAAACCATTACGCACGGCCAAGAATAATGTTCTGCATTGTTGTGCACTGTTGCGTGTAACAACGCTTCGTTAAGGTCTGTCAGATTGTGAATGAGGTGAATTGTCTCTACACACACACCCATATTCATCCAACCATTGCTAACAATTCAGATCACTGCAGTTTTTCAGAAGAACTTTGTGACTGCATGCGTAGTTCGGCTCTGTGCCACGAAGTGGCGTAGAGAGGAGGAGGAGGAGACGGACAGAGCCAGATGTGTGGCTTCATGCGGCTCTCGTCTCGTGCATTTTCCTAAACATCAGGCACATGCAGCAGGTGGAACACCTACAGGAGCGTGCTGAAGAGCACTGAAATGAGACTTTTAGCTGACTTGGTGTCAGCAATCAAACTGAATGCGGTGCAGCAGGGTTTAATTGTGCACACGCTTCTTCCTCCGCTGGACTGGAGGAGGTGCAGAGATGTCTGGCTGCACGTGAGTCTCCTCTCGCTCCTCTGGCTCAGACTTGTTATCCTGCTCATCGGTTACAACAGCAGGTGGAACACCTGCAGGAGCGTCCTGAGGAGCTTCAGCAGGAACTGTGGAATGACACTTGGTTGACTTCGCGTCACTGTTCCTCTTCAGCATACCGCATCAAACTAAACGCTGTGGAGCCGAGTTTAATTGTTTGCACGTGACAGAAAATTGATTCGTCGTGGCGCGCAGTGAAATGTGATGCCGCGTTACAAGTCGTGTCAAAACTTGACAGTTTCCGTGTCACATCGTAATAACACGTGACAGTTTGGACTCCAAGAACCATCACAGGAACCACTACGAATGTTGTCACATTCTATTAAGGATCACTACTCATCAAGACGGATCAACACGCACAGTTGCGACCTCCATGACGTGAGATGAAATGAGGGTGGTGTGTGACATTCGTGGAGGATTTTTTGACAGCCAAAAACATGCTCCACGAATATCAAGAATGTCACGCCCTATTAAGAAACATATTCAGATGCTTTAAGTCACGTTAAGAATGCCAGGAATGTGTCACGAATGACAGAAACATGACATTCGTAAGGCGTCTTGCTTATGTGGAAACGCACCATAACCGATAACTTCCAGTATTGTCTCCGGTACACTTGCAACTACGAACAATCTGATTTGAGTTTTAACACCACAATCACTTCTGGTTGCATCAAAAGCGACCACATACCCAAACAATGAGTCAGCACTTCCGTCTTTGAGTGCCCTGGCCCCTGCTGGAAGCTCCTGTTTATTACAAAGCTTCCGGCAGAGAAACAGCTGACAGGAGCAGCGAAGCTCAATTTTCTACTCAATAACAGTAATACCCTATGCTGTCGTCTGTTGGGCCCTGGGCAGCACAGAGCGGGAGAGAAAGAGAATGAACAAGCTGGTCAGGAAGTCCAGGTCTATCCTGGACTGTCCTCTGGACTCTCTGGAGGAGGTGGCAGAGAGGAGGATGTTAACCAAGCTCCAATCCATCATGAACAACTGCTCTCACCCTCTGCACCGGACTGTAGTGGAGCTGACCAGCTCGTTCAGTGACAGAATGAGGCACCCTCAGTGCAAGAAGGAACGATACCGCAGGTCGTTCCTCCCTGCTGCGGGTCAGGCTGTACAATAACACTGTGAAATAACCACATGCAATAATATGTCCACAAATCACGTGCAATATTATTAATATGTCCACATATCATGTGCAATAACAACTCGTTTACAAATCCCAGCACTAATGTCACCTTATCACATCTAAACTCCATTTCATATTCTAAAGAAGACACTCCTATCTCCTTTTATTTTTTTTAAACTATATGGATTTGATTCATATGTTTTCACATCAGACAAGCTTGAACCCTTGTGTGCATGCGTGAGTTTTTCCACGCCTGTCGGTGACGTCATTCGCCTGTGAGCACACAGGAAGGAGTGGTCCCGCCCCGTCGTCTGATTTTCATTGTCTGGAAATGGCGGAATGATTTGGGTTTTTTTTTCCATCAGAATTTTTTCAGAAGCTGTTACAGACTGGCACCTGGAAACCATTCGAAAAAATTTATCTGGCTTTCGGTGAAAATTTTACGGGCTTCACAGAGAATAAGGACTATTACTACAGCTTCAAGGATGGCCCACAATGGCGCTCGGTGCGCCGCGACGACAGGCACGAACCACAGGATCATTTCTAAATGGATGGCTGTGTGGAGCTGGGACCGTCATGTGCACTTTCTCTGGTTATCACAAGAGCTGGACATCAACCATTTTCTGGCAGATTTCACTTTTAACAAGAGATTTTGTCGTGGAAAGCCGCACGGAGGCTTTGTGCGTCACGACCGATTCACTGTTCAAGTGAGACAAAGAACGCCTCCGTTTCGGCGTGCCAGAGGACAAGTTCGGACATGCCCAGCTCTCCACAATTTCTCTTATAACTCACTCGACTGGTAAGCATTGAAAGCTGAGATAGGCATTTCTGAACTTGTCCTCTGACGAGCCGAAACGAAGGTGTTCCTTTGTCTCGCTTCCAAAACGAATCGGTCGTGATGAGCGAAGCCTCTGCGCGGCTTTCCATGACAAAATCTCCTGTTAAAAGTGAAATCTGCCGGAAAATGGCTGATGTCCAGCTCTTGTGATAACCAGAGAAAGAGCACACGACAGTCTCGTATCCACAGAGCCATCCATTTAGAAATGGTCCGGTGGCTTGTGCCGCGTCGTCGCAGCTCGGAGCGCGGTGTGCCGAGCGTCCTTAAAGGGGTCCTTAAAGCTGTACTAACAGACCTTATTCTCTGTGAAGCCTGTAAAATTTTCACCGAAAGCCAGATAAATTTTTCGAATGGTTTCCAGGTGCCAGTCTCTAACTGCTTCTGAAAAAATTCTGATGGAAAAAAAACCCAAATCATTCCGCCATTTCCAGACAATGAAAATCCGACGACGGGGCGGGACCACTCCTTCCACAAGGCGTGCTCACAGGCGAATGACGTCATCGACAGGAGTGGAAAAACTCACGCATGCGCACGAGGGTTCAAGCTTGTCTGACGTGAAAACATATGAATCAAATCCATATAGTTAAAAAAAAAAAAAAAAACGTACGATACTTTATGGACAGACCTCATATATATATATATATATATATATATAAAATAAATATTTGATCAGGCGCCATGTCACAAAGCTGATTGGCGCCTAATGACAACTTCTGCTCCTACTGGCAATTAGGATGGGTTAAATGCAGTAGACACATTTCATTGTGCAGGGAACATGTTCTTCTGTGCATATGACAATAAAATTCCTTTGAATCCTTGAACGAAGCTGATTGCAATCACCTGTATATAAACCCCGGTCCTGCCTCTCCACAATCACCAGAAACTCAGCTCTGCCTCATGGTACCTGGACTCAGTCCTGTGACTTGGATGTTATTTTTGATTATCTCTCGTGACTCCGTATATACCTGTTTTTTGACAACTCTCTCTCATGTACTTCCAGCGTTCCTGCCTCCTGTCAGCTCCGTCGCGGCCTTCTGGTCCTGGTCCTCTGTCCACAAACAATTCTGGGCAAGTCAGTGGCTCCCTGCTCTTATGTCTCCTCCTCCATTATTGTGCAATATTCTAATGATCTGTTTTGTCATAACAAATCATTATTCGAGTTCATTCAGTCTCTCTGGATTTTGGATCCTAACTGTGTCTTGGTTCTACCGTAACAGATGCAGCAGTGGCGGTGTTCGACGGGTAGAGTGTGAGCTGGAACAGTTCCATCTAAAATAGCATTCCCACTTTGGAGGGAGTGTTTAGTAGATCGTGCTGAGTGTGTTTGTTTTCGCTGGCAGAATGTGGCAATAAGGACTGTTCAGACTGTGGTTAGCTTGAGCAGGATTTAGGCTGAACCCACTTCAACCCAGATAAGGGTTTTTTTTGTTTGTTTGTTTGTTTTTTCTGAATCTCAACAGTGTAAATCGTTTGAGATTAAGTCAGATTGTTCCTATCTGGCCAGATTTCAGATGGATTTGAGCGGGATCTGCCAACGTCTGAACACAAATGTGGCTGGAATCCTGCTAGCAGGGGGATCATGTATCAAACTTCCTCACTATGTCTGTACACCCACAACATCCTCTCCACTGTGGCGGCGCTCAGTGCAGCTGCAACAGCAAGAATGGCAAACAACCGTCTGTGATACACACACACACACACACACACACACACACACACACACACACACACACACACACACACACACACACACACACACACACAAAGATATATTATATTACATACAGATTATGTTGTTATTCATTTTTTCAAAATTAAATGTAGGAAAAGTAATGCATAATAATTTGTATAAATCTCACATAATCACCAGCTATGTCTCTTATCCAGCTATAACCTGAATCCTAACCCTAAGTTCTGCACTGTAGAGGACTGAACAGGCTCATGTGCTACAGGATATTTGTAGGAATCTGCAAGAAATATTGCACATAAGATTGTGTTAGATATCACATGAACCATTTCATGAGAATGTGCTTGTTGTGTGGCTGTCTGATCATGGATTTTTATTCATTTTTGTGCCGTGTCTTGTGTCTGTTCTGTCACTCGTGCGCACCTGGCTCCCCACTTCCTGCATGTGTGTGTACATGTGCACCTATCGCCCTGTCTCCCGCGCATGTTTGTGTCATGCACGTAATTCTCCATTCGCTCTCTGTGTTTTGTGTGTCAGGTGTTGATTCTATGATGTGTCTGGATCAGCTGTGTTTGTGTCTGTGTCAGTTTGTGGTCTGTGCCCTGGTGTTCCTCTCACTTCATGTGTGTATTAAGGGCTCTCAGTTCCTCATTTGATCTGTTGTATTCTGGATTTGGTTCATGGTTTTCTTGTGATTGTCTTGTTTGGTTGTTTTCATGGATGTTTCTTTGTCAGTGGTTTCCTCTGAGGTTGTCTTTTATTTCCATATGTGTATTTCTCTTCCTCTGGTGTTGGTTGGTTTTTAGTTATTATTTCTCCTACTCACCTTTTGCTGTTCTGATTTAGTTATGTATCTCCATGTGTTCTCTTATTTACATGCTGCTGTTAGCTTCAGCTTCACCTTCTTTTGCTGCACACCTGTCATTCATTAGTTCAGTCGTCATAAGCCACTTGCTCTCTGTTGAGGTGCAGGACGATTGTATGTTGGTTTGGGTGTTTGCCATTTTGTCTCAGATATCCTCTCAGAAACACCAACAATACTAATAAGTATTGTTGGTGTTTTTCTCCTCCATTTAGTTCCTGTATTTAGTTTAATTAGTTCTTGTTAGTCCTTTAAAGTTCATGTTGAATTGTTGAAGTCAAAGCAGCAGTGACGCACCAAAACGTAAGTCCTTTTTCTGATGTTTTTAGATTAATATAATATCAAATGACAAGCATCTATTTTAGCTGTAATATAAAACAAATAATGAATGGCTGCCTCAGGAACTAATTCAATGAAAATACAGGAACTACATAGAGGAGAAAAACACCTACAATACTAGTAACAATTAAAAACAATTTTACTCTCATCAGTCCACAAAATATTCCTCCATTTCTCTTTGGGCCAGTTGATGTGTTCTTTGGCAAATTGTAACCTCTTCTGCATGTCTTTTATTTAACAGAGGGACTTTGCGGGGGATTCTTGCAAATAAATTAGCTTCACACAGGCGTCTTCTAACTGTCACAGCACTTACAGGTAACTCCAGACTGTCTTTGATCATCCTGGAGCTGATCAACGGGTGAGCCTTTGCCATTCTGGTTATTCTTCTATCCATTTTGATGGTTGTTTTCCGTTTTCTTCCACGCGTCTGTTTTTTGTTTTTTTTTGTCCATTTTAAAGCATTGGAGATCATTGTAGATGAACAGCCTATAATTTTTTGCACACTCTCCAATCAACTTTTCAATCAAACTACGCTGTTCTTCTGAACAATGTCTTGAACGTCCCATTTTCCTCAGGTTTTCAAAGAGAAATGTTGTGTGGGCCGCCAGAAGAGGAGGTACTGCTGGTCCACCACCAGAGGGCGCCCTGCCTGAAGTGCGGGCTTCAGGCACGAGAGGGCGCTGCCGCCACGGACACAGCCGAGGGTGACAGCTGTCACTCATTATCTCTTGACAGCTGTCACCCATCTACTCTACATCATCTCACTCCATAAAGACCAGACGTCATCTCCACCTCGTTGCCGAGATATCGTACTTCTATGGAGGTAACTTTCTCTGCCTGTATTAATTGATTCCAAGAGCTATTGTGTTGCAGCTGTCAACCAGAGGACCGGCGTGGGTCGCGACTGTTTCGTCCTACGTCCCGTCAGATAAGTGGTTAAACAGACGCTGCACGAGTGTGTGTTAGAGGTGGAGGTGGCATTCCCACCGTTGTTGTTACTGGGTGTACACACACCCACACTTGACTGTCTTTGTTCTTCGCCAGCAGTACCAGATCCGACAGTTGGGGACGGTGATCACCTGGGAATTCGGGACTTGGCGGCTCCAGTATTCACCAGGTTCGGTGGCGGCGGAAATCGTGTGGTTCCGGCTCTTCTCAGGACAGACGTCTTCTATCCTCGAGCCTGCCCACACGTCACCTTTGTGGATTGACTGTAATCAGATTCTGAGATTGTCTGTATATTCGTTGTGCACCTTCACAACATTAAATTGTTACTTTTTTGGCTCATCTATTGACCGTTCATTTGCGCCCCCTGTTGTGGGTCCGTGTCACTACACTTTCACAACAAGAAAAGCATGTTCAACAGGTGCTGGCTTCATCCTTAAATAGGGGACACCTGATTCACACCTGTTTGTTCCACAAAATTGATGAACTCACTGACTGAATGCCACATTACTATTATTGTGAACACCCCCTTTTTTTACTTTTTTTTTTTTTTTACTAATAGCCCAATTTCCTGACTATTAATTGCAACAATGTTAAGTTTAATCCACTACGAGTCTGAAACAGTTATTTACATTGTTTTTCCACTCCCCTCCTCCTGAAATTTCTCACCTTTCTTATATTAATTTTATCTGCTATGGAATGTAACCTCAAACAACTTGGATTTTCTTCAGAGTAAGTCGGCGTGCAGTTATCTTCTCGTGCAGTCTCTGGATCTGGAGGAGGGAGCAGGGCAGAGCTCTAATGTGTTTAACTGAGGCTTCAGATTGCAAAGCCACACAGCCTTAACTGACCTCAATCTAAAGTGCACTGGGGAGAGCTTTTAAAGATGAGGCTCTGATTACAGCTTCTGTAGTAGCATCAGCGGACACACAGCCTAGAGAAATACAGGCTCTCCAGACTCTTATGTTGATGTTGGAGGGCAATTTCAGTGCAATGTTTTCAGTTTTCTCCAGGATGGACAACAGTACATTTTGGCCATGAGAAAGTGGTGGGGATAAATACACATAAAAAATATAGGTCAAATCAAGACTAAAAAAATATAGTTATAATTGTGGCTAAATTTGCGAACAGTCAGGGTGTAACAATGCATCATGAATCATGATAACTGTATCATTATGCCTGTAGAAAATTTGGTGCATGTCCACTGTGAGAGACATAATCTAAAAAAAAAAAAAAATAAATAAAAAAAAAAAATCCGGAAATCACAATATATGATTTTTTTTAATAATTTATTTGTATGTTACTGCTGCAAATAAGTATCTGAACACCTGTGAAAATCAATGCTAATATTTGGTACAGTAGCCTTTGTTTGCAATTACAGAGGTCAAACATTTCCTGTAGTTTTTCACCAGGTTTTCACACACTGCAGCAGGGATTTTGGTCCACTCCTCCATACAGATCTTCTCCAAATCTTTCAGGTTTGGAGTTTCAGCTCCCTCCAAAGATTTTCTTTTGAGGTCAGGTCTGGAGACTGGCCAGGCCACTCCAGGACCTTGAAATGTTTCTTATGGAGGCCCTCCTCAGATACCCTGGCTGTGTGTTTGGGGTCATTGTCATGCTGGAAGACCCAGCCATGACCCATCTTCAAATGCTCTTGCTGAGGGAAGGAGGTTATTTGCCAAAATCACATGACCCCATCCATCCTCCTTTCAATACAGTGTAGTCATCCTGTCCCCTTTGCAGAAGAGCACCCTCAGAGTATGATGTTTCCACCCCCCATGCGTCCATGGTTGGGATGGTTTTCTTGGGCTTGTTCTCATCCTCTAAACATGGTAAGTGGAGTTGATTCCAAAAAGCTCTATTCTGGTCTCATCTGACCACATGACCTTCTCCCATGCCTCCTCTGGATCATCCAGATGGTCACTGGTGAACTTCAAACAGGCCTGCACATGTGCTGGCTTTGAGCAGGGGGACCTTGCTGCCCTCCAGGATTTTAAACCATGACAGCATCATGTATTACTAATGCAATCTTGTGACTGTGGTCCCAGCTCTCTTTCAGGTCATTGACCAGGTCCTCCTGTGTAGCTCTGAGCTTCCTCAGAATCATCCTTACCCCACAAAGTGAGATCTTGTATGGAATCCCAGACCGAGGGAGATTGACAGTCATCTTGTGTTTCTTCCACTTTCTAATAAATAATAACAGTTGTTTTCTACCCAAGCTGCTTGCCTGTTGTCCTGTAGTCCATCCCATCCTTGTGCCGGTCTACAGTTTTGTTCCTGGTGTCCTTAGATAGCTCTTGGGTCTTGGCTGTGGTGGACAGGTTGGAGTGTGATTGATTGTGTGAACAGGTGTCTTTTATACAGGTAACAAGTTCAAACAGGTGCAATTAATACAGGTAAAGAGTGCAGAATAAGAGGGCTTCTTAAAGAAAAATTAACAGGTCTGTGTGAGCCAGAATTCTTGCTGGTTGGTAGGTGTTCAAATACTTATTTGCAGCAGTAACATACGAATAAATTATTAAAAAAATCATACATTGTGATTTCCGGATGTTTTTTTTTTTTTTTTTTTTTTTTTTTTTTAGATTATGTCTCTCACAGGGACATGCACCTAAGATGAAAATTTCAGACCCATCCATGATTTCTAAGTGGGAGAACTTGCAAAACTGCAGGTGTTCAAATACTTATTTTCCTCACTGTATGTGGTATAGAGGAGGATTTTCTTTAAAACAAGACCTGAAAGTCCAACTACAATTTGCCAGAAGGTACATCTGAGATGCAAACCTAGATTTGATGTTTTGGTGAAAGAAAGTCCTAGACTACTCGTATACCACTCATCAGAAGCTGTGTAACTGGGGATACAAATGCAAAATGTTGCACTTTGCACAATTTCTCCAATCACAGCCACAGAAGCCGATAACTTCATCTGGGTTGTCTGGGTGTCTTGGTGGCTTTCCTCACTCTTCTCATCTTGCACAGTCACTCAGTTTTGAGAACTGTCTACTCACACAGATTTACATAAGTGCCATACTGTTTGTATTCTTCAATTGATGTAAATAAGTTCAAGACATATTCGGTGGCTTATAAATGTTCATGTATCCATCCCCTGACTTGTCTGAAGAAAACTGTCAATAAAACTGATTTCCAGGTATTATACCAAAGGGGCCCATTACTTATGCAACCATCATCTTTGCTTTTATATTTTCAACTAATTTATATCAAGTTGTAGAGATTTGTTTTCAGTTTGACTTTAAAGAACATAATTTTCCAGATTTTTATACTGAGAAGCCTGATTTACTTTGTGTTTGAAATGGCAAAAATAAATAAAAATTTTTGAAATACCAAGTGGCCATACAGTCATCATGGGCATGAATGTCATGGCATTTTGGGCTTTTAATTATGTCTTTAAACAGTTCTTTTGCAGGGTGGAATCATTTGTAATTAAACATCATTAATGACTCTAAAAACAAGAATGGGTACACAAGTTTGAATTTATTTTGGATGTTCTCTAATCCACACAGGGAAAATCAAAATCTTAAATGTGATGAATTTAAATAAAATTGTTTCCAGGTGCGAGACCTAAAAATGTGTTTTTTTTCCCTCTTCTTCTGTTTCAAAGTTTCAACATTTTTTAAAAATTTCTATTTTGTATGGATAATTTAAAAAATGAGGCATAGGATAGATACTCGGGGTTGTAACAATTAAGTGATACGAATTCAAAATAGAGTTTAAAGTAATAAATATGACTACATCTACACCCTGAATTTATGCAAATGTTCTACAAACAAATCAACAGCTCGATTTTGGTGTTGTAATTAGTTGAGTTAATGTTGTAAGAAGGTCTTTGAGAGGCTCCGAGCTACACTGGTCACAGATATGTTTAACTTGTGAGATAAAAACAATCTCAGCATGTCCAATAGTGGCACACGGTATAAGAGATACATGACCCATCCTGAACTTTATGTTCCGTTCATAATTTGTTAGTACTGTCACACCAACTCTGAACTGCAAAGTTAAAGTATGCTGTCAAACAACAGCTGGCTTCTTCTTCTGGGCACATACAGTGCTTTCTACTGTGGTATGTGTGGCTTGCCCCTAGTGTGTGAACAAAGGGCAAGCTGAATGTGCTGCAGGCACAGTGCAAAAGCCTGAAGAAGGTCTCTGGTTTTTCATGAAATATGTATTTGAAGGCAACAGTGCCACATTTGGCTTGTTCTAAATTATCATAGAAACTCGGTATTGACATTAAAGAATTGCAATCAGATTGCACAGACTCACACCAAATAGAAATGCACTTAAGTATTGTTCCTGAATTGAATGACAGCCCAAGTATCTCAATACGCATCATATCAATTTACATGGAAGACATACACACCCAGTCATGGGTCCCTTTTAAAAGAATTGACCTGTTGCACTTTACTACCCTCTAGTGTCCGAACTATTCTTTCTGAATAGTTTGGACACCACTGCTTTAGTTTATTCATATTTCTGGAAGCTGTTGAGAGTTTGTTTACATTTCTGCTATTTTTAATTAAAAAAAAGGCAATAAATAATGTATTATTTATGATTTGGGTGACAAACTCTTAGAGCACTTTAAGTTAAATTGTTATGAATTATACAAAAAATTAAAAAAGAAGATCTCCCTTGTGTTATTTTGCCTGATTGCTCACCAAACTACAATACAACGATAAATAATCAAACTAAAATGGCTCAGCACCAGTTTTGGATGTATAACAGTCCAAAGAACCATTTCTCTTTTCCTGTTCTTCTTGTTGTCTGTCAGTCTGGGACAGCACTTGAACCACTTTCTGTACACATTTACACATTGTGATAAAAAAAACTGCGGATTTCCACAAACAGGTTTTGGCCTCTATGGCCCAAGAACCAACAGCTGACAACAGTGATTACCCTCTTTACCTCCCAGCTGCTTCTCTGTTGGCAGCAAGTTTGAGGTGGCATACAATCTCTGTGACAGCCCAGACTGCTCCAGTCCAGCAGTTATAATCCAAAGGAGAAAGAAGTTTAGAACTTCGTTGTTATTATTATTATGGAGCGAGAGACAGAATTTTTGCTTTTTTGCTTTTAGGTGCCCCCAGCTGCTCCAGATTGTTACAACAAATGTGGTTCAGCATCGCATTGGGATTTGGAACAAGCTTTTGTCATGGTTGTGGTGTTTTCTGATCTCTGGGTTGCTACGTCTTTGAGTATTATCTCCTTATATGTCATATTTCTTGTCTTTACCTTGCGTTTCTTGTAAAATCTCTTCCCTGTTGTTACAAGAGGTGCATGAGGTTGACTTTAGTTTCTGGGCGGCACTCTGGTTTCTGGTTTCACGTTCATTTCCCAGTTGATTAAGTCACACACTATTTCATGGTCACAGCCCTTCACTCGAGTGTCAGATTGTCTCTTGCATGTCTGATCTCTTGAGATTATCTCATGTTATCTAACTGATTATCTCCGGGGTAATGAAGAGGCATTTAGCAGGCTGACGTCAATGAATAGGTGGCTCGCACAATTTTGTAGACAGCAAGGCTTCAGTTTCACTGATAACTGGCCTTCTTTATGGGGTCGCACTGGCTTGCTGATACTGGACGGCCTTCACCCTACCGGGGAAGGTGCCACTATCTTATCTGTAAAGACAGATAGAGCTCTACAAGGAGGGTAACATTAGGACTCTACAGCAGGCTACGGAGCAGGTGATTAGAGAACCTGCAGGGCTTATGACTAATGTGGTCATGGAAGCCATTACCTTAGTGGAGAAATTTGTGCAGAAACTCAGTGATGGTAAGTGCAGTTTATGTGGCAGGGAGGGAATTCTGTCAAGTTGAGACAGTGACTGTTTCTTCAGATGTGCCCATAAGGAGGATATGTTATGCAAACATAATATCTATTCCTATATTGGATGACATTAAAAGTGAGGATGCGCCACTGGCTGTTCCTGCAACATCAAATATTTGTGTCTACTACCTACAACCAGTGTGGAACTTACTACATAGCTTGCAGTAGTGAAACAGTTGAGAGGAGCCATGAAGCTCAACTCTCTATTCAATAGCAGTGTCGCCGTGAGGCGGAGGTCTTGGAAAATAAAGCAGTGCTGACTTATGGCTTGTGATTTCTAACTAAAATTAATACAGATAGAATAACTCCATCAATGTCAATTCTGTCATTTGTACAAAGTTAAAATATTACACATATCTTTTAATTTTAAATAATACACTAATTCTGAGGTTTTGCAACAAACAGACAGATGCGAAAGGGATTATGGGTAAATGAGCCTCCACGGACAGTGAAGGGTTGACTCATTCATTCTATGTAAAAACCAACACGTTAATGTGGCGTGACGTGTGTTGGTATTTAAATGTGGTTTTGTAAAATATGACTTTTTTTATATGTAAAAAAAAAGCCATTTGCAAAAGCCAACGAAGTCAAGTTGTGATTTTAAAACCGTCTGATGTAACCGGGGTCAAAATGCATAGAACACTGCGATCTACTGGTGCCCAAATGCTCAGCCCCTTACCCATAATCCTTTGCGTACCAGTTTTTTTAACAACAAAATCCACAACAACAATTGTCAATGAACATTATACAACCAAAATGTCTACTTTTTTCTTTAGCTGCAGTAAGAGGCTGCAACAACTCTTAGGCACGCAAATAATTATAATTTATGGGATACCTCAATACTTAGTGTGAATAATGCCATGAACACTACTGGCCAGTAGATGGCATTAGAGACTGCAGAGCAAACATAAAAATATTGGAAAAGCAACCTGAGCGTCTTCTGACATTTAAAACAAACACAATAACAAGAAAAACGTCTATAATATAGCGAATATATTCATGAGAGTTTTAGGCACAATATACAAAGAGTTTGATGCTGTTGTCCATGTGGAGCCTGATCAGAGCATCTCAAATACATTTCTACTGCCGTAACTGTACCATAATGCACTGGATAGCAGAGCATGTCAACACTAAAACCTTCAAAATTACTGCAGTACTTTAAAACTAAAACAAATAGCTGATATTTTCACATTATAAAACTTCAAAAGTTTCATAAAAGTGACATTAATTTAAATAACATGTCCAAAATTAGTTTGGTTAAGATTTTAAGTTAAACCATAAGTTAAAACTGTATGCCTCTGGATGACTTGGGTGACATTGCCGGAGAATTAGTATGGTGTCAGGAGCTATGATCTTATGACTAGTTCGGTTCTGATTGTAGAAGATAGAGCAGTTTCTCCCTAAACCAGCTCTTCTCTGTTTAAAGAGAACAGAGCTGTTTATCTGCTACAAAACAGGTAAGCGCTAAAATCTTTGACATCAGATTTAACAAAGGTTTTTATCTGTTAAAGGTTTATTTGCTTTGCCTGCAAAAACATGTTAGCGATTTGAAAATTATCGGACCAAAATTTATCAGAAGATAATTGGTCTGATGATGATTTTCAAAGTTATCTGAAAAGCTAATCCGATAATGAAAACATTATCTTCGATGACTAGCAGATTAGCAGAACTGTGCCCACCACTGACTACAAGTATGCATGACTGGCTACAAAGTGGGCCTATTACTTTGATTTTCAAAGTTCCTGTTTGGCACGGTGACAACACTTATTCATGGACAACCTTCTGTAAGTCACACTCCTTTTATAGCCCAAGATTATTCAATTACTATGAGAAGAAAATAGATGACATTCAGTTAAATATATGCCAGCATTCCTTAATCCAGCCACTAGACCTTGTTATTGAGGTGATCACTGTTATATTACCTAAATTTGCAGAATTTGGTAGTATCTCACTGGGTGTGTTGACGAAACTTGTAACATCTGCTAAAGGTACAACCTGCTTATTTGACCATATACCTCTGTGTATAACTCTGTGAGTGAGATAGATTGTCTCGTCAATAGTTTTACATCCTCACTGAGCACAACTTTGGATGCTGTAGCTCCTCTGAAAAAGAGCCTTAAATCAGAAGTGCCTGACTCCGTGGTATAACTCACAAACTCGCATCTTAAAGCAGATAATCCGTAAGTTGGAGAGGAAATGGCGTCTCACTAATTTAGAAGATCTTCACTTAGCTTGGAAAAAGAGTCTGTTGCACTATAAAAACCCTCCGTAAAGCTAGGACATCTTACTAATCACTAATTGAAGAAAATAAGAACAACCCCAGGTTTCTTTTCAGCACTGTAGCCAGGCTGACAAAGAGTCAGAGCTTTATTGAGCGGAGTATTCCTTTAACTTTAACTAGTAATGACTTCATGACTTTCTTTGCTAATAAAATTTTAACTATTATAGAAAAAATTACTCATAACCATCCCAAAGACGTATCGTTATCTATGGCTGCTTTCAGTAATGCTGGTATTTGGTTAGACGCTTTCTCTCCGATTGTTCTGAGTTATTTTCATTAGTTACTTCCTCCAAACCATCAACATGTCTATTAGACCCCATTCCTACCAGGCTGCTCAAGGAAGCCCTACCATTAATTAATGCTTCGATCTTAAATATAAAATAAGGTGGCAGTAATTAAACCATTACTTAAAAAACCTTCACTTGACCCAGCTATCTTAGCTAATTATAGGCCAATCTCCAACCTTCCTTTTCTCTCAAAAATTCTTGAAAGGGTAGTTGTAAAACAGCTAACTGATCATCTGCAGAGGAATGGTCTATTTGAAGAGTTTCAGTCAGGTTTTAGAATTCATCACAGTACAGAAACAGCATTAGTGAAGGTTACAAATGATCTTCTTATGGCCTCAGACAGTGGACTCATCTCTGTGCTTGTCCTGTTAGACCTCAGTGCTGCTTTTGATGCTGCTGACCAAAAAATTTTATTACAGAGATTAGAACATGCCATAGGTATTAAAGGCACTGCTCTGCGGTGGTTTGAATTATATTTATCTGATTACAATTTGTTCATGTAAATGGGGAGTCTTCTTCACAGACTAAGGTTAATTATGGAGTTCCACAAGGTTCTTTGCTAGGACCAATTTTATTCACTTTATACATGCTTCCCTTAGGCAGTATTATTAGAAAGCTTTGCTTAAATTTTCATTGTTATGCAGATGATACCCAGCTTTATCTATCCATGAAGCCAGAGGACACACACCAATTAGTTAAACTGCAGGAATGTCTTACAGACACAAAGACATGGATGACCTCTAATTTCCTGCTTTTAAATTCAGATAAAACTGAAGTTATTGTACTTGGCCCCACAAATCTTAGAAACATGGTGTCTAACCAGATCCTTACTCTGGATGGCATTACCCTGACATCTAGTAATACTGTGAGAAATCTTGGAGTCATTTTTGATCAGGATATGTCCTTCAATGCGCATATTAAGCAAATTTGTTGGACTGCTTTTTTGCATTTGCGCAATATCTCTAAAATTAGAAAGGTCTTGTCTCAGAGTGATGCTGAAAAACTAATTCATGCATTTATTTCCTCTAGGCTGGACTATTGTAATTCATTATTATCAGGTTGTCCTAAAAGTTCCCTGAAAAGCCTTCAGTTAATTCAAAATGCTGCAGCTAGAGTACTGACGGGGACTAGAAGGAGAGAGCATATTTCACCCATATTGGCCTCTCTTCATTGGCTTCCTGTTAATTCTAGAACAGAATTTAAAATTCTTCTTCTTACTTATAAGGTTTTGAATAATCAGGTCCCATCTTATCTTAGGGACCTCATAGTACCATATCACCCCAATAGAGCGCTTCGCTCTCAGACTGCAGGCTTACTTGTAGTTCCTAGGGTTTTTAAGAGTAGAATGGGAGGCAGAGCCTTCAGCTTTCAGGCTCTTCTCCTGTGGAACCAGCTCCCAATTCGGATCAGGGAGACAGACACTCTCTCTACTTTTAAGATTAGGCTTAAAACTTTCCTTTTTGCTAAAGCTTATAGTGACCCTGAACCATCCCTTAGTTATGCTGCTATAGACCTAGACTGCTGGGGGGTTCCCATGAGGCACTGAGTGTTTATTTCTCTTTTTGCTCTGTATGCACCACTCTGCATTTAATCATTAGTGATTGATCTCTGCTCTCTTCCACAGTATGTCTTTTTCCTGATTCTCTCCCCTCAGCCCCAACCAGTCCCAGCAGAAGACTGCCCCACCCTGAGCCTGGTTCTGCTGGAGGTTTCTTCCTGTTAAAAGGGAGTTTTTCCTTCCCACTGTCGCCAAGTGCTTGCTCACAGGGGGTTGTTTTGGCCATTGGGGTTTTTCTGTAATTATTGTATGGCTTTTGCCTTACAATATAAAGTGCCTTGGGGCAACTGTTTGTTGTGATTTGGCGCTATATAAATAAAATTGATTTGATTTGATACCAACAAAACTGTTTAAGGACATGTGGCCCACTCTTTGGCCTACGGTCTGGGAAATTATTAATCTGTCATTAACCTCAGGATCTGTTTCTAAATGTTTCAAATCTGCAGTGATTGAACCATGACTTAAGAAATCTAATCTTAACCCTAACCCTAATATAACCCTTAAAATTATAGGCTGATATCAAATCTATCATTTTGTTCTAAAATTCTGGAAAAAGTGGTTTCACAGCAGCTTTATGGGCCACCTGACTGAGAATAATCTCTTTGAGCCACTGCAGTCTGCATTGAGAACATATCAATCCACAGAGACAGCTCTCACTAAAGTGGCGAATGATCTTCTGCTTGCAATGGATTCAGACACCACTATGGTTCTGTTATTGTTAGATCTTAGCACTGTGTTTGATATGCTGAATCACCGTATTCTACTTGATAGTCTGGAAAATCATTTTGGGAACACTGGTAATTTCCTTGCGTGGTTGACACAATACTTAACCAGTCATTCTCACTGTGTCTTGTACAACAACACTACCTCTAACCTTGGTAACATGAAATATGGGGCTCCACAGGGGTCCGTCTTAGGCCGCCTGCTTTTCTTCCTTATATAGCATCAGAATTCTGCCGTCTTCTTGGGGTCTCATCCAGCCTCACATCAGGATATCACCCTCAAGCTAACAGACAGCCTGAACGACTCAACCAGGTATCGGAAAAGGGGTTGCAGATCCTGGCCTCTCAGTATCCTGCCTCCTGGTCAACCCAGCTTCTGTGGATTGAACTGGCTCACAACAGTTTGCCTACATCTGCCTCTGGTTTCTCCCCATTTCACATAGTGTTTGGTCATCAACCATCTCTATTTTCCTCCACAGATTTACGTTCCCCTGTGCAGTCTGCCCTGGGACTCATTTTGGGGTGCTGGCAAACCTGGGAGTGGGCCCTGAAAGCTCTATTGCTGACTTTGGGGGCCTACAAGAAAGCTGCAGATCGTAGACGTTTGGCGACGCCCTTCTACGCCCCGGGTCAGCGGGTTTGGCTGTCCACGCTTCCAGTATTTGGTGGATTGGGAGGGTTATGGCCCAGAGAAGTGGTCCTGGATTCCCTCCCAGTTTGTTTTGGACACCCGGTCTCATTTGTGCATTTCATGCTTCTCACCCTGCTGCTCCTGGGCTGTTGGGAGTCGGCTGTTAGGGTGGGGGGGGGGGGGTACTGTCAGGATTTGGGCTTTGTATGGTATGTGTTTGGTTTACTTTTGTTATCTGTCTGTCTCTTGCTCTGCTTTTCTGCTTGGGTTTTCTCTGTCCTGCTCTTTCTTGTCTCTCTCTCTCAGTTCTTCGTGGTGGGTGTTTCCCTCTGTCTGGCCAGACCCTGGTTCTGGAAGGTTTCTCACACCTGTTTTTGATTCGCTGCTCATCACCTGGATGCTTTATAAACCTCACTGTTTGCCTTTTCTTGCTCTGTTCTTCATGTTTATTACCTTGCCCTGACTGCCTCATTGTGTTTTTTGACAACCTGCCTGTATACCTGGACCACTCCTTAGCCTGATGATTGTGTTACTGTTGCTCTTTTTGGACAGCCTTTCTGTGTACTGACCCCTGCATTCGTACCAAGTAAACGCCTTAATTCTACAGCGCTGTTCCCCTGCATCTTGCATTTGTGTCCAGCCTCCTCTGCCAGTAGACTCTAATAGATACTCAGTTGTACATGCTGATAACTGCTGGTAATCTCATACACATAAAATCCTTAGACGAATACCTTGCATTAGTGAAAAGCTAATTTCTTACGTTTAAACTCGGACAAGACTGAAATTATGGTTCTTGTCAAGTGAGACATCAGCATCAATTTGACCAGCTAATGCTTAACCTAGGCTCATGTGTCGTACATCACACTGACAAAGTAAGGAACCTTGAGGTGATTTTTGATCCTACATTGTCCTTTGACCAACACATTAGAGATAATTATAAGGACTGCTTTCTTCCACCTGGGAAATATAGCAAGAATTCATCTTATCCCGTCTATGACTGATGCAGAGATGCTGAATTGCCACCTCAGTATGCATTCAATTTCTCCACTGCTTCAACACTCAGTGTGTTGAAGCAGTGACACATCTAAAAGACACTGGTGACTGGAGTTGGAGACCCCTGGCCAAAGCAGTGGGTCACCCCTCTACGTCTGGTCTGCTTGAGGTTTCTTCCTCAATATCAGAGGGAGTTTTTCCTTACCACTGTCACCTGTGTGCTTGCTATAAGGGTTGGTACGGTTAGACTTTACTTGTGTGAAGTGCCTTGATTTGGTGCTATATGAATGTAATAAATGTAACGGAATGTAAAATATGTTTGTTCTCCAGTTGCTGACTTCTATTGACTTCCTGTGTCTTCCAATTTTAGCCTGCCATCTGTTGGACGTCCTGTGTCCTGACCCTCTGATAGTATTATTGGACTCACAAGTTGCTGCACAGACACTGTTGCAATTTGAATGGCTTAACTGTGTACCAAAGCCACACCTGTTACCAACCACGTCACCTGTTTCCAAGCAGGCATCTTTGTGAATGGACAGCTGTTTCCAAGAATCAGTCCTGCTTCCATTCCATCAAGCTGCACAAAGACTGTTTCATTCTTAGAAGCTGGCCTCCCAATATGTAGATCTTCCTCCCATTACTTTCTTCCACAAGCCCCTTCTGAACATCTGCCAGGACACGTTTGAGTGTGCTTGAAAAGTGTGCACGCACTCTTTCCCCTATCCTTTCCCCTGGGCTTTAGCAACAGTGGCGTGCTACATTGGGACACTGATTCCAGTGAGGTGTTGTGTGGTTTTTCAGGGAGCAGGAAACTCATCACGACCACAAATTGTGAGCATCAGCAGTCTGCGCCTGGCGCTGCTGATGCGTCCCGGCTCTGAGGCCCCACAAAATGCTGATTCAGGGCAAAAGCAGAGCGCGGGCAGCAGCGGAGTTCACCGCCGGCAGGCTCTCCATCACTTTGACAGCTCGATAAAAACCAGTGTAAACTATTAATTGGATCATTAATTATTGATGCTGTTTTTACTACAATTGAAGGGGTCAGAGCAGAAAAGTGGGATGAAACAGAGTATATTTAGTTACCAGGCAGAGTCATGTTAAACTCTGGGTCAAAGCACATCACTTCATGTTGGATGTGAATCATTTTTGCTTTATTATCACTGAAGCAAAAATCTATTTGAGAATTCTTCTGATATTAGCCAGAATACTCAGGACACAGCCAAGAGATCCAAAAAGTCATTAACACAGGATGTCCACCTTTTCACTGTCATTCTCCATCCAGCTTCTTTTATTTGTCTGGTCTGCACTATTATGAGTCTGCATGTCGGGGGAATCAATAAAGAGGAAAATGCAGCCAGAGGAGCTCAGTCTCCATGTAGCACTGGAAAGTATGAGCCAGGCCCGTCACTACCGGCACACCCCTCACCTGCCAAACTTCCTCCTCCTCTCTTTGGTGTCCCCTCCTTACCATCTCATCAGGGTGTGTGAGGTTTGACAGCATTCCCCATGCTCAGGGTGTGCATGAACACTCTCCATCTCCAGTCAAGCTGAGTGCACAGTCTCCACCATGCTGACGTCCTGCACTAAGTGCTTTGGCCTCACTTTTTTTAAAGTGTTCTCGCTCTCTATCATTTCCCGTTGATGTCCTCTGCTGAGCTGCCCATGCTCTCTCTTTTGTCTTTGTCTTCATCATTATTATTTGGTTTTTACCCAGCTGGTGGGGGCTGAAAACATTGTGCACTGTAGCTCCTCTCAGTGTTCGGAATGCACATTACACAGAGTGCATGCAGAAAGGTTTTTAAGAATGGGCAATGGAGGTAAAATTATGCCCAATAATCTCGGTCCTCTTTTTTTTAAGAGCATTTAAGGCCAGTGCTCCACTGGATCATTAAAGCACATATTTGGCCTTGGTTACATTTCTCATATTGACAGTTTATTTTATCATGAATGGTGTACCCACTTGGTGGCAGTGTCATATTTAGTGTGCAGAAAATCTGAAGAGCAGAAGAAGAAAGATTATGAAAAATAAGCATAGAGAAGGAAAAAAGGACCAGCGCAGACATTCACTCAACCAGCCACTAACGACCAGCGCAGGCTCCCATTTTCTTTAAGAAACTGAATGAAGCCACAGAAAGTGAATTGCTTACTGTTTACTAGGGCTGTTTCATATCACAGCATCCACAATAATATGGTGTAAATGTTTGCTTGATAAAAAGTGTTGTGTGGGCCGCCAGAAGAGGAGGTACTGCTGGCCCACCACCAGAGGGCGCCCTGCCTAAAGTGCGGGCTTCAGGCACGAGAGGGCGCTGCCGCCTCAGGAACAAGCCGTGGTGACAGCTGTCACCCATCATCCGTGACAGCTGTCACTAATCATCCAATCCACATCTGGAATAAAAGCAGGAAGACACCTCCACCACACTGCGAGATATCATCTTCTACCAGAGGTAATATCCTCAGCCTTTTTGTGGTATTTTGTAAATCAGTTTATTGTGAGTGTTTGCAGGAGTACCGGTCCTTTTTGTGGAGGCTGTGCAGACGGCACTCTTTTTCCTCTGAGGGATCGCTGCAACGTATGAGTGAGAGGTGGAGGTGGAATTCCCACCAGGTTTGTTACTGGGTGTTCACACACCCACCCTTGACTGTCTTTGCTTTCTGCCAGCAGTACCAGATCCGACACGCCGTGACGGTGGCCACTGGGGACTTCGGGACTTGGCGGCTCCAGTATTCCTCGGGTTCGGTGGCAGTGGAAATCGTGTGGTTCCGGTTCGTTTCCAGACGGGGTCTCCTATCGTCGAGCCTGCCCACACGACACCTTATTGATTGACTTTTGCACATTCTGTAATCTGCTGTGTTTGGTTGTGTCATTCACAACAGTAAAGTGTTAATAATTTGACTCCTTCCATTGTCCGTTCATTTAAGCCCCCTGTTGTAGGTCCGTGTCACTACACTTTCCCAACAAAAAAGTGTCACATCTCTTGGTTTCATTACAAAATCCATATCTGTTACTTCTGATTTGCACTCTCTGAATCGCTGCTCCACTATTTGCACAATTTGCACAATAACTTAAGTGTTTTTTTATTTTAAACATTTCGCCTTTTCCTCTCTCTTTCTTTCTTTCAAGATTATATTGGTGAATGGAGGAATAGCAAAGTAATAATTTCATTGTATAGTGTAACTGCCTGTTATGCTGTACATATGACAATAAAACTCTTGAATCTTGAATCTTGAAAATAAGGGAGTGGCAAAATGGTGGCAAAAGCCGTCCGCTCTTTTGCTTGGTTGTTTTAGTGTGTTGTTCAGTGGTGGGCACAGATAACCAAAAAAATTTACTTCCATAACAGATAATCAGATAACTGAAAAGTTATCTTTGATAAAGTTAAAACAATAAACCACCCAAAAATGTATCAGAAGTTACAGATAACCGATAAATTCCAGTATTGCCTCCAGTGGCAATCTGGTGGTTGGCTCTCACTGCGGTATTGTATCACTTCCTGTTCCGGAGCACAGCGGTGTTTTTCTGTATCTGTTAGCTGTTTAATCTGCGCAGTTAGATTGATCTAGTTATCTAGATTACGATTTGTTTCCCAGTGTAATCTTTACGTGCCTTAACTAAAGCACTCCTTCTGCTGAATCACCTCTAAATTATTTACACATTATTCACTTTGCGTGTTTTTAGGAATCCGCTAGCTTAGCGTAGCTACTAGCTCTTAGCCGATTTAGCATGGCGGCTTCTCCTGTCTCTCCCGCACTTTTCTGCTCTGGGTGTGAAATGTTTAGTTATTCCTCGGCCTCCTTTAGCAGTAACGGTACTTGTAATAAGTGTAGCTTATTCGTAGCTTTGGAGGCCAGGCTGGGCGAATTGGAGACTCGGCTCCGCACCGTGGAAAATTTCTACAGTTAGCCAGGCCCCTGTAGTCGGTGCGGACCAAGGTAGCTTAGCCGCCGTAGTTCCCCCTGGCAGATCCCGAGCAGCCGGGAAAGCAGGCTGACTGGGTGACTGTGAGGAGAAGCGTAGCCCTAAACAGAAGCCCCGTGTACACCGCCAACCCGTTCACATCTCTAACCGTTTTTCCCCACTCGACGACACACCCGCCGAGCAGCAATGGAAAAGATGAAAAGGCAAGAAGTGTGTGTTGGTCCCAATATGGATATTCCAGATGATTTTCTCATAGATAGTACCACAATGAACAGCAGCCAGCTTGATGAGGACCCCCTGCTGAATTTAGAGAGCAGTGCGGTACCCAACACGACAAAAGTTAAAGTGAGTCAACTTTTTATGTCCGCGTTTGCTGGGTCGTGCGTTTTGAAATGACATTAAATATTGTTAATGTGATTCCACGTGTTGTGTATCTCAGTCAGTGATAATACTACAAATAACATGCAGTTGTCGTGCGGTATGCATTTTCAGAGTCTCTCCGTCCTCGCCCAAGTTAGACGAGGGCGAATATCGGTCATTTTGGGCGACTGGGCATGGACATTGGGCCTCTTGAAAATACATACCGCCCTCCAAAAGCATGTTATTGTATTATCATCAATCATTCATCCGCTGTATCAGACCATTTGCAATAATACACAAAAATTCATACATATCCCATGTATTCGTCAGACAGTAGGCGGTGCTGATGTCACCAAAAACAAGATAGCGGCTTTTCCATCCAAAATGCTTTTTTTGTGTGACATATGACATGTGTCATGAGAACGCAATGACTGCATGAGCGTTTGATCTTCCATTTGTCTTTTTTCACATATTAACTGAATCTTACTCTCTAAGCAAATCAGTTGGTCGGTTATATCTCAACCTACTGATGACAAATAAAAAAACAAAAAGAAAGAAAAGTCAATTATGGTGTCATGAGGAGATTTATTTTTGGACCATGTACACGCCAAATAGAAGAAACATGATGCAGCATATTTTAAAGGATTTCAAAGCTAACATCAGGCAGTGTTTAGTGGTTAGTTATGGCGTCAGATCAGCGACAAAACCCCACTTAGGTAAAAAATGTGCTCCCGCGTAGATATTAACTGCGTGCGCACAAATAATCACTCCGGCGTGCAAACTATCTCTGTGCGTGCGCAAAGATACTGTGCACGAGGACCAGCGCTCCCCTCACCCACTCGAACTTGATTTCTGCTCGTGCAAAGTTTGTTTCTGTTTGCGTGAAGTTGACTTCTGCTCGCGCAGAGAATTCCTGCTCAATTGCTCAAAGCTTATGGTACTATGGGGGAGGGAACCATATCGGCACTGGCTCTGCTGTGATTGGCTGTCTCTGGAGAGCGAGGTTTAATTGACAGCCCTCCTCTATGAAGTCAGTCGGAGACAACGGCGTTAAATGATTATCACCTTGTTTCTGTTTAAAACTTCACTCGAGTCATCATCTATGTCAGCGACAGATCTCTGAAGCTTCTGTACAACAATCATTTCCACATAAATTCAGCATTATTTCATAACAAATTACAGAAAGTCCTAAAAACATTACTCACCGGAGAAATGAGTTTAAACTTAATAATAAATCTCTATTGTAATGTTTTAAAAGTAGTTTCTTTTATGACAAATTTGATTTGTAAATGTTTGGTTGGCCTATATTTCTTTTCTTTTATTATTTTAAACAATATTCAATAAGCCCCTTATGTTCTTGTATTTGTATTTTCACGTATGCAGTATTTCAGGACTTTGTACAGGACCTGTTTTGTTTACATTTGATTCATAAATAAATAAATCATTATTATTTAATAAAAGGAGATGCCGTTGTCTCCTTCAGGGAGGTGGTGGCGTCATGGTTTGCACGTGATTTAAGAGGTTTTAATTTGTCATCTGATGGTTAATAATCACATTATTCCCTTTTATCAGTTTGGGTGGACAGAGTCAGTCTGCAGACAAGTGTCAGGAGGTGATTTTTAAGACTTTCTGTAATTTGTTATGAAATAATGCTGAATTTATGTGGAAATGATTGTTGTACAGAAGCTTCAGAGATCTGTTGCTGAGATAGATGATGACTCAAGTGAAGTTTTAAGCAGAATTGAGGTGATAATCGCTTAACACCGTTGTCTTCGACTGACTTCCGCGTCGGAGAGGAGGGCTGTCAATCAAACCTCGCTCTCCAGACACGGCCAGTCACAGGAGAGCCAGTGCCAACATGGTTCCCTCCCCCATAGTGCCATTAGCTTCAAGTGATCAAACAGGAATTCTCTGCACATGAGCAGAAATCAAGTTCAAGCGGGCAGGGGGAGCGCTGGTCCTCGCTAGCAGCACCTTTGCGCCCACGCGCAGAGTGATTATTTGCACGCACAGTTAAAAATCTACACAAGAATGCATTTTTTACGCGATTGGGGTTTTGTCACTGATCTGACGCCATAGTGTGTGCTTCAAGACCACCCATGACCAATTTAGTCCATGGACCAAGCAGGGTTTTGGTACTTAATTAACACTGCAAATTACTGGTTGAGTTAATAGGAGTTGTAAAAAAGAACAGTCTGCACCATCTTTTATATCATAGAATCCAAATGATTCAACAAAGGTCAAAACTATTCCACTGATTAATCATATTAGCTCAACCAAAATTTTCATTACTATTTACGAAAGCTGGAGTAACTTTAACTTTTGACTTCAACTGAAATTGAGCGTTGCCACATTTTTTGCTGTTTTTACCCAATAACTCCATGACATTCAAATTCAAAATTCAAATGTATTAATTTATAGCGCCAAATCACGACTAGTCGACTCAAGGTGCTTCACAAACATCACTTAAAAGGCAGAATAAAATGAATTAGGATTAAAAACCCAATAAAAATTAAAAACATAAATAAGTTGTTGTTGTTGTCCATACAGCTGCTCCCATTTTGTTTGGGGTCGTCACAGCAGATACAGCCAGATCTGCATTGGTATTTGGCACAAGTATTACACTGGATGCCATTCCTGACGCAACTCCAGTTTTACCTGGAGAAACACACAGCCACTGGTGTTCCAAAGAGGTCTCCCATCCAGGTACAAACCAGATGCCCCACTGCTTAGCTTCTGAGATCTGACAGGATCAGACTGACACAGAGCTGACCGGCTGCTTAAAACATAAATAAGTAAAAATAAAATAAATAAAAGGACTAAAAGAAGACACACAATCATATAAAATACTAAAGATAAAACAGGGAAAAAAATGTGTCTTCAATCTGGTCTTAAAAGTCTCCAGATATACAGTCACAGATAGTCAAAACTATACCTTTTTAGAATGTTTATGATCAAATAATGTAGTATACTTTTCAATATGATTAAAGAATGTTTTTAATTTTAACCCCTGTGTAATTCTTCATTGATGCCTGCCTGGCTATAGCTACCACTCTGGGAAGGCCATCATACATTTTGCGTAGGCCACAGTGGTGGGCACAGCTAACCAAAAAGTTAGCTTAGATAACAGATAATCAGCTAACTGAAAAGTTATCTTTTATAAAGCTAAACCGATAAACCACCCAAAAATTTATCGGAAGCTACAGATAATGCTGCATTTACACATAATGATGACAACTCACGAATGCCAGGAAGTATACATTCTTGGCCGCTAATCACGAATGTGATGATTCGGGGCAGAATCATTCAGGTGTCCTCAGGAACTGTTGCAACCTGTTACCACGCGTTACGATTAATGGCACGTGTTGCTGGAGAATTATCAGGAACCATTGGTAATTGGAGCCTCAACTTGACCTAAATTCTGGGTCTTTTAGTGAAGTTTAGGGCTAGTGGCCGGCGATCACCTTCGTATTTCTTCTGTTTTTCTTGTTGTTAATGCTGGCAAATGATACTGTATTTTTTGTCTTTCTGATGCTTGATTCTGTTTTTTCTCTCTGTTTAAAGTGCAGCTCCATCCAGAGATGGGAGTTGTATTTGTGTTGGCGACCCTCCTGTCCTGTCCTGTGTATATTCGGCCGTGAATTGTTCTGTGAATTGTTCTGTAATTTATGTTTGTAGCATGGCCCAAGCAGAGGGTTACCCGTTTGAGTCTGGTCTGCTTGAGGTTTCTTCCTGAGAGGGAGTTTTTCCTTACCACTGTTGCTCTGGGGGTTGGTAAGGTTAGACCTTACCTGTGTGAAGCGCTTTGAGGCAACTCTGTTGTGATTTGGCGCTATATAAATGAAAATAAATTGAAAAAATTGAAAATTGAAACCATTACGCACGGCCAAGAATAATGTTCTGCATTGTTGTGCACTGTTGCGTGTAACAACGCTTCGTTAAGGTCTGTCAGATTGTGAATGAGGTGAATTGTCTCTACACACCACCCATATTCATCCAACCATTGCTAACAATTCAGATCACTGCAGTTTTTCAGAAGACTTTGTGACTGCATGCGTAGTTGGCTCTGTGCCACGAAGTGGCGTAGGGAGAGGAGAGGAGGACAGAGCCAGATGTGTGGCTTCATGCGGCTCTCGTCTCGTGCATTTTCCTAAACATCAGGCACATGCAGCAGGTGGAACACCTACAGGAGCGTGCTGAAGAGCACTGAAATGAGACTTTTAGCTGACTTGGTGTCAGCAATCAAACTGAATGCGGTGCAGCAGGGTTTAATTGTGCACACGCTTCTTCCTCCGCTGGACTGGAGGAGGTGCAGAGATGTCTGGCTGCACGTGAGTCTCCTCTCGCTCCTCTGGCTCAGACTTGTTATCCTGCTCATCGGTTACAACAGCAGGTGGAACACCTGCAGGAGCGTCCTGAGGAGCAGCAGGAACTGTGGAATGACACTTGGTTGACTTCGCGTCACTGTTCCTCTTCAGCATACCGCATCAAACTAAACGCTGTGGAGCCGAGTTTAATTGTTTGTACGTGACAGAAAATTGATTCGTCGTGGCGCGCAGTGAAATGTGATGCCGCGTTACAAGTCGTGTCAAAACTTGACAGTTTCCGTGTCACATCGTAATAACACGTGACAGTTTGGACTCCAAGAACCATCACAGGAACCACTACGAATGTTGTCACATTCTATTAAGGATCACTACTCATCAAGACGGATCAACACGCACAGTTGCGACCTCCATGACGTGAGATGAAATGAGGGTGGTGTGTGACATTCGTGGAGGATTTTTTGACAGCCAAAAACATGCTCCACGAATATCAAGAATGTCACGCCCTATTAAGAAACATATTCAGATGCTTTAAGTCACGTTAAGAATGCCAGGAATGTGTCACGAATGACAGAAACATGACATTCGTAAGGCGTCTTGCTTATGTGGAAACGCACCATAACCGATAACTTCCAGTATTGTCTCCGGTACACTTGCAACTACGAACAATCTGATTTTGAGTTTTAACACCACAATCACTTCTGGTTGCATCAAAAGCGACCACATACCCAAACAATGAGTCAGCACTTCCGTCTTTGAGTGCCCTGGCCCCTGCTGGAAGCTCCTGTTTATTACAAAGCTTCCGGCAGAGAAACAGCTGACAGGAGCAGCGAAGCTCAATTTTCTACTCAATAACAGTAATACCCTATGCTGTCGTCTGTTGGGCCCTGGGCAGCACAGAGCGGGAGAGAAAGAGAATGAACAAGCTGGTCAGGAAGTCCAGGTCTATCCTGGACTGTCCTCTGGACTCTCTGGAGGAGGTGGCAGAGAGGAGGATGTTAACCAAGCTCCAATCCATCATGAACAACTGCTCTCACCCTCTGCACCGGACTGTAGTGGAGCTGACCAGCTCGTTCAGTGACAGAATGAGGCACCCTCAGTGCAAGAAGGAACGATACCGCAGGTCGTTCCTCCCTGCTGCGGGTCAGGCTGTACAATAACACTGTGAAATAACCACATGCAATAATATGTCCACAAATCACGTGCAATATTATTAATATGTCCACATATCATGTGCAATAACAACTCGTTTACAAATCCCAGCACTAATGTCACCTTATCACATCTAAACTCCATTTCATATATTCTAAAGAAGACACTCCTATCTCCTTTTTATTTTTTTTAAACTATATGGATTTGATTCATATGTTTTCACATCAGACAAGCTTGAACCCTTGTGTGCATGCGTGAGTTTTTCCACGCCTGTCGGTGACGTCATTCGCCTGTGAGCACACAGGAAGGAGTGGTCCCGCCCCGTCGTCTGATTTTCATTGTCTGGAAATGGCGGAATGATTTGGGTTTTTTTTTCCATCAGAATTTTTTCAGAAGCTGTTACAGACTGGCACCTGGAAACCATTCGAAAAAATTTATCTGGCTTTCGGTGAAAATTTTACGGGCTTCACAGAGAATAAGGACTATTACTACAGCTTCAAGGATGGCCCACAATGGCGCTCGGTGCGCCGCGACGACAGGCACGAACCACAGGATCATTTCTAAATGGATGGCTGTGTGGAGCTGGGACCGTCATGTGCACTTTCTCTGGTTATCACAAGAGCTGGACATCAACCATTTTCTGGCAGATTTCACTTTTAACAAGAGATTTTGTCGTGAAAGCCGCACGGAGGCTTTTGTGCGTCACGACCGATTCACTGTTCAAGTGAGACAAGAACGCCTCCGTTTCGGCGTGCCAGAGGCAAGTTCGGGACATGCCCAGCTCTCCACAATTTCTCTTATAACTCACTCGACTGGTTAAGCAATTGAAAGCTGAGATAGGCAATTTCTGAACTTGTCCTCTGACGAGCCGAAACGAAGGTGTTCCTTTGTCTCGCTTCCAAAACGAATCGGTCGTGAGAGCGAAGCCTCTGCGCGGCTTTCCATGACAAAATCTCCTGTTAAAAGTGAAATCTGCCGGAAAATGGCTGATGTCCAGCTCTTGTGATAACCAGAGAAAGAGCACACGACAGTCTCGTATCCACAGAGCCATCCATTTAGAAATGGTCCGGTGGCTTGTGCCGCGTCGTCGCAGCTCGGAGCGCGGTGTTGCCGAGCGTCCTTAAAGGGTCCTTAAAGCTGTACTAACAGAACCTTATTCTCTGTGAAGCCTGTAAAAATTTTCACCGAAAGCCAGATAAATTTTTCGAATGGTTTCCAGGTGCCAGTCTCTAACTGCTTCTGAAAAAATTCTGATGGAAAAAAAACCCAAATCATTCCGCCATTTCCAGACAATGAAAATCCGACGACGGGGCGGGACCACTCCTTCCACAAGGCGTGCTCACAGGCGAATGACGTCATCGACAGGAGTGGAAAACTCACGCATGCGCACGAGGGTTCAAGCTTGTCTGACGTGAAAACATATGAATCAAATCCATATAGTTAAAAAAAAAAAAACGTACGATACTTTATGGACAGACCTCATATATATATATATATATATATATATAAATAATATTTGATCAGGCGCCATGTCACAAAGCTGATTGGCGCCTAATGACAACTTCTGCTCCTACTGGCAATTAGGATGGGTTAAATTGCAGTAGACACATTTCATTGTGCAGGGAACATGTTCTTCTGTGCATATGACAATAAAATTCCTTTGAATCCTTGAAACGAAGCTGATTGCAATCACCTGTATATAAACCCCGTCCTGCCTCTCCACAATCACCAGAAACTCAGCTCTGCCTCATGGTACCTGGACTCAGTCCTGTGACTTGGATGTTATTTTTGATTATCTCTCGTGACTCCGTCCACTTATACCTGTTTTTGACAACTCTCCTCTCATGTACTTCCAGCGTTCCTGCCTCCTGTCAGCTCCGTCGCGGCCTTCTGGTCCTGGTCCTCTGTCCACAAACAATTCTGGGCAAGTCAGTGGCTCCTGCTCTTATGCGCCTCCTCCATTATTGTGCAATATTCTAATGATCTGTTTTGTCATACAAATCATTATCGAGTTCATTCAGTCTCTCTGGATTTTGGATCCTAACTGTGTCTGGGTTCTACCGTAACAGATGCAGCAGTGGCGGTGTTCGACGGGTAGAGTGTGAGCTGGAACAGTTCCATCTAAAATAGCATTCCCACTTTGGAGGGAGTGTTTAGTAGATCGTGCTGAGTGTGTTTGTTTTCGCTGGCAGAATGTGGCAATAAGACTGTTCAGACTGTGGTTTAGCTTGAGCAGGATTTAGGCTGAACCCACTTCAACCCAGATAAGGGTTTTTTTTTTTTTGTTTGTTTGTTTTTTCTGAATCTCAACAGTGTAATCGTTTGAGATTAAGTCAGATTGTTCCTATCTGGCCAGATTTCAGATGGATTTGAGCGGGATCTGCCAACGTCTGAACACAATGTGGCTGGAATCCTGCTAGCAGGGGGATCATGTATCAAACTTCCTCACTATGTCTGTACAACCCACAACATCCTCTCCACTGTGGCGGCGCTCAGTGCAGCTGCAACAGCAAGAATGGCAAACAACCGTCGTGATACACACACCACACACACACACACACACACACACACACACACACACACACACACCCACACACACACACACACACACACACCACACACACACAAAGATATATTATTACATACAGATTATGTTGTTATTCATTTTTTCAAAATTAAATGTAGGAAAAGTAATGCATAATAATTTGTATAAATCTCAACATAATCACCAGCTATGTCTCTATCCAGCTATAACCTGAATCCTAACCCTAAGTTCTGCACTGTAGAGGACTGAACAGGCTCATGTGCTACAGGATATTTGTAGGAATCTGCAAGAAATATGCACATAAGATTGTGTTAGATATCACATGAACCATTTCATGAGAATGTGCGTGTTGTGTGGCTGTCTGATCAATGGATTTTTATTCATTTTTGTGCCGTGTCTTGTGTCTGTTCTGTCACTCTCGTGCGCACCTGGCTCCCCACTTCCTGCATGTGTGTGTACATGTGCACCTATCGCCCTGTCTCCCTGCGCATGTTGTGTCATGCACGTAATTCTCCATTCGCTCTCTGTGTTTTGTGTGTCAGGTGTTGATTCTATGATGTGTCTGGATCAGCCTGTGTTTGTGTCTGTGTCAGTTTGTGGTCTGTGCCCTGGTGTTCCTCTCACTTCATGTGTGTATTAAGGGCTCTCAGTTCCTCATTTGATCTGTGTACTTCTGGATTTGGTTCATGGTTTTCTGTGATTGTCTTGTTTGGTTGTTTCATGGATGTTTCTTGTCAGTGGTTTCCTCTGAGGTTGTCTTTATTTCCATATGTGTATTTCTCTTCCTCTGGTGTTGGTTGGTTTTTAGTTATTATTCTCCTACTCACATTTTGCTGTTCTGATTTAGTTATGTATCTCCATGTGTTCTCATATTTACATGCTGCTGTTAGCTCAGCTTCACCTTCTTTGCTGCACACCTGTCATTCATTAGTTCAGTCGTCATAAGCCACTTGCTCTCTGTTGAGGTGCAGGACGATTGTATGTTGGTTTGGGTGTTTGCCATTTTGTCTCAGATATCCTCTCAGAAACCCAACAATACTAATAAGTATTGTTGGTGTTTTTCTCCTCCATTTAGTTCCTGTATTTAGTTTAATTAGTTCTTGTTAGTCCTTTAAGTTCATGTTGAATTGTGAAGTCAAAGTCAAGCAGTGACGCACCAAAACGTAAGTCCTTTTTCTGATGTTTTTAGATTAATCATAATATCAAATGACAAGCATCTATTTTAGCTGTAATATAAAACAAATAATGAAGGCTGCCTCAGGAACTAATTCAATGAAAATACAGGAACTACATAGAGGAGAAAACACCTACAATACTAGTAACAATTAAAAAACAATTTTACTCTCATCAGTCCACAAAATATTCCTCCATTTCTCTTTGGGCCAGTGATGTGTTCTTTGGCAAATTGAACCTCTTCTGCATGTCTTTTATTTAACCTAGGGACTTTGCGGGGGATTCTTGCAAATAAATTAGCTTCACACAGGCGTCTTCTAACTGTCACAGCACTTACAGGTAACTCCAGACTGTCCTTTGATCATCCTGGAGCTGATCAACGGTGAGCCTTTGCCATTCTGGTTAGTCGTCTATCCATTTGATGGTTGTTTTCCCGTTTCTTCCACGCGTCTGTTTTTTTTTTTTTTTGGTCCATTTTAAAGCATTGGAGATCATTGTAGATGAACAGCCTATAATTTGTTGCACACTTCTCCAATCAACTTTTCAATCAAACTACGCTGTTCTTCTGAACAATGTCTTGACGTCCCATTTTCCTCAGGTTTTCAAAGAGAAATGTTGTGTGGGCCGCCAGAAGAGGAGGTACTGCTGGTCCACCACCAGAGGGCGCCCTGCCTGAAGTGCGGGCTTCAGGCACGAGAGGGCGCTGCCCGCCACGGACACAGCCGAGGGTGACAGCTGTCACTCATTATCTCTTGACAGCTGTCACCCATCTACTCTACATCATCTCACTCCATAAAGACCAGACGTCATCTCCACCCTCGTTGCCGAGATATCGTACTTCTATGGAGGTAACTTTCTCTGCCTGTATTAATTGATTCCAAGAGCTATTGTGTTGCAGCTGTCACCAGAGGACCGGCGTGGGTCGCGACTGTTTCGTCCTACGTCCAGTCAGATAAGTGGTTAAACAGACGCTGCACGAGTGTGTGTTAGAGGTGGAGGTGGCATTCCCACCGTTGTTGTTACTGGGGTGTACACACACCCACACTTGACTGTCTTTGTTCTTCGCCCAGCAGTACCAGATCCGACAGTCGGGGACGGTGATCACCTGGGAATTCGGGACTTGGCGGCTCCAGTATTCACCAGGTTCGGTGGCGGCGGAAATCGTGTGGTTCCGGCTCTTCTCAGGACAGACGTCTTCTATCCTCGAGCCTGCCCACACGTCACCTTTGTGGATTGACTGTAATCAGATTCTGAGATTGTCTGTATATTCGTTGTGCACCTTCACAACATTAAATTGTTACTTTTTTTGGCTCATCTATTGACCGTTCATTTGCGCCCCCTGTTGTGGGTCCGTGTCACTACACTTTCACAACAAGAAAAGCATGTTCAACAGGTGCTGGCTTCATCCTTAAATAGGGGACACCTGATTCACACCTGTTTGTTCCACAAAATTGATGAACTCACTGACTGAATGCCACACTACTATTATTGTGAACACCCCCTTTTTTTACTTTTTTTTTTTTTTTTACTAATAGCCCAATTTCCTGACTATTAATTGCAACAATGTTAAGTTTAATCCACTACGAGTCTGAAACAGTTATTTACATTGTTTTTCCACTCCCCTCCTCCTGAAATTTCTCACCTTTCTTATATTAATTTTATCTGCTATGGAATGTAACCTCAAACAACTTGGATTTTCTTCAGAGTAAGTCGGCGTGCAGTTATCTTCTCGTGCAGTCTCTGGATCTGGAGGAGGGAGCAGGGCAGAGCTCTAATGTGTTTAACTGAGGCTTCAGATTGCAAAGCCACACAGCCTTAACTGACCTCAATCTAAAGTGCACTGGGGAGAGCTTTTAAAGATGAGGCTCTGATTACAGCTTCTGTAGTAGCATCAGCGGACACACAGCCTAGAGAAATACAGGCTCTCCAGACTCTTATGTTGATGTTGGAGGGCAATTTCAGTGCAATGTTTTCAGTTTTCTCCAGGATGGACAACAGTACATTTTGGCCATGAGAAAGTGGTGGGGATAAATACACATAAAAAATATAGGTCAAATCAAGACTAAAAAAATATAGTTATAATTGTGGCTAAATTTGCGAACAGTCAGGGTGTAACAATGCATCATGAATCATGATAACTGTATCATTATGCCTGTAGAAAATTTGGTGCATGTCCACTGTGAGAGACATAATCTAAAAAAAAAAAAAAAAAAAAAAAAAAAAAAAAAATCCGGAAATCACAATATATGATTTTTTTTAATAATTTATTTGTATGTTACTGCTGCAAATAAGTATCTGAACACCTGTGAAAATCAATGCTAATATTTGGTACAGTAGCCTTTGTTTGCAATTACAGAGGTCAAACATTTCCTGTAGTTTTTCACCAGGTTTTCACACACTGCAGCAGGGATTTTGGTCCACTCCTCCATACAGATCTTCTCCAAATCTTTCAGGTTTGGAGTTTCAGCTCCCTCCAAAGATTTTCTTTTGAGGTCAGGTCTGGAGACTGGCCAGGCCACTCCAGGACCTTGAAATGTTTCTTATGGAGGCCCTCCTCAGATACCCTGGCTGTGTGTTTGGGGTCATTGTCATGCTGGAAGACCCAGCCATGACCCATCTTCAAATGCTCTTGCTGAGGGAAGGAGGTTATTTGCCAAAATCACATGACCCCATCCATCCTCCTTTCAATACAGTGTAGTCATCCTGTCCCCTTTGCAGAAGAGCACCCTCAGAGTATGATGTTTCCACCCCCCATGCTTCATGGTTGGGATGGTTTTCTTGGGCTTGTTCTCATCCTCTAAACATGGTAAGTGGAGTTGATTCCAAAAAGCTCTATTCTGGTCTCATCTGACCACATGACCTTCTCCCATGCCTCCTCTGGATCATCCAGATGGTCACTGGTGAACTTCAAACAGGCCTGCACATGTGCTGGCTTTGAGCAGGGGGACCTTGCTGCCCTCCAGGATTTTAAACCATGACAGCATCATGTATTACTAATGCAATCTTTGTGACTGTGGTCCCAGCTCTCTTCAGGTCATTGACCAGGTCCTCCTGTGTAGCTCTGAGCTTCCTCAGAATCATCCTTACCCCACAAAGTGAGATCTTGTATGGAATCCCAGACCGAGGGAGATTGACAGTCATCTTGTGTTTCTTCCACTTTCTAATAAATAATAACAGTTGTTTTCTACCAAGCTGCTTGCCTGTTGTCCTGTAGTCCATCCCATCCTTGTGCCGGTCTACAGTTTTGTTCCTGGTGTCCTTAGATAGCTCTTGGGTCTTGGCTGTGGTGGACAGGTTGGAGTGTGATTGATTGTGTGAACAGGTGTCTTTTATACAGGTAACAAGTTCAAACAGGTGCAATTAATACAGGTAAAGAGTGCAGAATAAGAGGGCTTCTTAAAGAAAAATTAACAGGTCTGTGTGAGCCAGAATTCTTGCTGGTTGGTAGGTGTTCAAATACTTATTTGCAGCAGTAACATACGAATAAATTATTAAAAAAATCATACATTGTGATTTCCGGATTTTTTTTTTTTTTTTTTTTTTTTTTTTTTTAGATTATGTCTCTCACAGTGGACATGCACCTAAGATGAAAATTTCAGACCCCTCCATGATTTCTAAGTGGGAGAACTTGCAAAACTGCAGGGTGTTCAAATACTTATTTTCCTCACTGTATGTGGTATAGAGGAGGATTTTCTTAAAAACAAGACCTGAAAGTCCAACTACAATTTGCCAGAAGGTACATCTGAGATGCAAACCTAGATTTGATGTTTTGGTGAAAGAAAGTCCTAGACTACTCGTATACCACTTCATCAGAAGCTGTGTAACTGGGGATACAAAATGCAAAATGTGCACTTTGCACAATTTCTCCAATCACAGCCACAGAAGCCGATAACTTCATCTGGGTTGTCTGGGTGTCTTGGTGGCTTTCCTCACTCTTCTCATTCTTGCACAGTCACTCAGTTTTTGAGAACTGTCTACTCCACACAGATTTACCATAAAGTGCCATACTGTTTGTATTTCTTCAAATTGATGTAAATAAAGTTCAAGACATTTTCAGTGACTTGGAAATGTTCATGTATCCATCCCCTGACTTGTCTGAAGAAAACTGGCAATTAAACTGAATATTTGCAGGTATTATACCAAAGGGGCCCATTACTTATGCAACCCATCATCTTGGCTTCTATATTTTTAATTAATTTATATCAAGTTGTAGAGATTTGTTTTGCTTTGAGTTTGAGTTTAAGGAAGATAATTTTAGAAATTTTTATATAGAGAAGCCTGATTTACTTTTGTGTTTGAAATGGCAAAAATAAATAAAAATTTTTGAAATACCAAGTGGCCAATACAGTCATCATGGGCATGAATGTCATGGCATTTTGGGCTTTTAATTATGTCTTTAAACAGTTCTTTTGCCAGGGTGGAATCATTGTACATTAAACATCATTAATGACTCTAAAAAACAAGAATTGGGTACACAAGTTTGAATTTATTTTGGATGTTCTCTAATCCACACAGGGAAAAATCAAAATCTTAAAATGTGATGAATTTAAATAAAATTGTTTCCAGGTGCGAGACCTAAAAATGTGTTTTTTTTCCCTCTTCTTCTGTTTCAAAGTTTCAACATTTTTTAAAAATTTCTTATTTTGTATGGATAATTTAAAAAATGAGGCATAGATAGATACTCGGGTGTAACAATTAAGTGATACGAATTCAAAATAGAGTTTAAAGTAATAAATATGACTACATCTACACCCCTGAATTTATGCAAATGTTCTACAAACAAATCAACAGCTCGATTTTGGTGTTGTAAATTAGTTGAGTTAATGTTGTAAGAAGGTCTTTGAGAGGCTCCGAGCTACACTGGTCACAGATATGTTTAACTTTGTGAGATAAAAACAATCTCAGCATGTCCAATAGTGGCACACGGTATAAGAGATACATGACCCATCTGAACTTTATGTTCCGTTCATAATTTGTTAGTACTGTCACACCAACTCTGAACTGCAAAGTTAAAGTATGCTGTCAAACAACAGCTGGCTTCTTCTTCTGGGCACATACAGTGCTTTCTACTGTGGTATGTGTGGCTGCCCCTAGTGGTGAACAAAGGGCAAGCTGAATGTGCTGCAGCACAGTTGCAAAAGCCTGAAGAAGGTCTCTGGTTTTTCATGAAATATGTATTTGAAGGCAAACAGTGCCACATTTGGCTTGTTCTAAATTATCATAGAAACTCGGTATTGACATTAAAGAATTGCATCAGATTGCACAGAATCACACCAAATAGAAATGCACTTAAGTATTGTTCCTGAATTGAATGACAGCCCAAGTATCTCAATACGCATCATATCAATTTACATGGAAGACATACACACCCAGTCATGGGTCCCTTTTAAAAGAATTGACCTGTTGCACTTTACTACCCTCTAGTGTCCGAACTATTCTTTCTGGAATAGTTTGGACACCACTGCTTTAGTTTATTCATATTTCTGGAAGCTGTTGAGAGTTTGTTTACATTTCTGCTATTTTTAATTAAAAAAAAGGCATAAATAAATGTATTTATTTATGATTGGGTGACAAACTCTTAGAGCACTTTAAGTTAAATTGTTATGAATTATACAAAAAATTAAAAAAGAAGATCTCCCTTGTGTTATTTTGCCTGATTGCTCACCAAAACTACAATACAACGATAAATAATCAAACATAAAATGGCTCAGCACCAGTTTTGGATGTATAACAGTCCAAAGAACCATTTCTCTTTTCCTGTTCTTCTTGTTGTCTGTCAGTCTGGGACAGCACTTGAACCACTTTCTGTACACATTTACACATTGTGATAAAAAAAACTGCGGATTTCCACAAACAGGTTTTGGCCTCTATGGCCCAAGAACCAACAGCTGACAACAGTGATTACCCTCTTTACCTCCCAGCTGCTTCTCTGTTGGCAGCAAGTTTGAGGTGGCATACAATCTCTGTGACAGCCCAGACTGCTCCAGTCCAGCAGTTATAATCCAAAAGGAGAAAGAAGTTTAGAACTTCGTTGTTATTATTATTATGGAGCGAGAGACAGAATTTTTGCTTTTTTGCTTTTAGGTGCCCCCAGCTGCTCCAGACTGTTACAACAAATGTGGTTCAGCATCGCATTGGGATTTGGAACAAGCTTTTGTCATGGTTGTGGTGTTTTCTGATCTCTGGGTTGCTACGTCTTTGAGTATTATCTCCTTATATGTCATATTTCTTGTCTTTACCTTGCGTTTCTTGTAAAATCTCTTCCTGTTGTTACAAGAGGTGCATGAGGTTGACTTTAGTTTCTGGGCGGCACTCTGGTTTCTGGTTTCACGTTCATTTCCCAGTTGATTAAGTCACACACTATTTCATGGTCACAGCCCTTCACTCGAGTGTCAGATTGTCTCTTGCATGTCTGATCTCTTGAGATTATCTCATGTTATCTAACTGATTATCTCCGGGGTAATGAAGAGGCATTTAGCAGGCTGACGTCAATGAATAGGTGGCTCGCACAATTTTGTAGACAGCAAGGCTTCAGTTTCACTGATAACTGGCCTTCTTTATGGGGTCGCACTGGCTTGCTGATACTGGACGGCCTTCACCCTACCGGGGAAGGTGCCACTATCTTATCTGTAAAGACAGATAGAGCTCTACAAGGAGGGTAACATTAGGACTCTACAGCAGGCTACGGAGCAGGTGATTAGAGAACCTGCAGGGCTTATGACTAATGTGGTCATGGAAGCCATTACCTTAGTGGAGAAATTTGTGCAGAAACTCAGTGATGGTAATAGTGCAGTTTATGTGGCAGGGAGGGAATTCTGTCAAGTTGAGACAGTGACTGTTTCTTCAGATGTGCCCATAAGGAGGATATGTTATGCAAACATAATATCTATTCCTATATTGGATGACATTAAAAGTGAGGATGCGCCACTGGCTGTTCCTGCAACATCAAATATTTTGTGTCTACTACCTACAACCAGTGTGGAACTTACTACATAGCTTGCAGTAGTGAAACAGTTGAGAGGAGCCATGAAGCTCAACTCTCTATTCAATAGCAGTGTCGCCGTGAGGCGGAGGTCTTGGAAAATAAAGCAGTGCTGACTTATGGCTTGTGATTTCTAAATAAAATTAATACAGATAGAATAACTCCATCAATGTCAATTCTGTCATTTGTACAAAGTTAAAATATTACACATATCTTTTAATTTTAAATAATACACTAATTCTGAGGTTTTGCAACAAACAGACAGATGCGAAAGGGATTATGGGTAAATGAGCCTCCACGGACAGTGAAGGGTTGACTCATTCATTCTATGTAAAAACCAACACGTTAATGTGGCGTGACGTGTGTGTTGGTATTTAAATGTGGTTTTGTAAAATATGACTTTTTTTTATATGTAAAAAAAAAAGCCATTTGCAAAAGCCAACGAAGTCAAGTTGTGATTTTAAAACCGTCTGATGTAACCGGGGTCAAAATGCATAGAACACTGCGATCTACTGGTGCCCAAATGCTCAGCCCCTTACCCATAATCCTTTGCGTACCAGTTTTTTTAACAACAAAATCCACAACAACAATTGTCAATGAACATTATACAACCAAAATGTCTACTTTTTTCTTTAGCTGCAGTAAGAGGCTGCAACAACTCTTAGGCACGCAAATAATTATAATTTATGGGATACCTCAATACTTAGTGTGAATAATGCCATGAACACTACTGGCCAGTAGATGGCATTAGAGACTGCAGAGCAAACATAAAAATATTGGAAAAGCAACCTGAGCGTCTTCTGACATTTAAAACAAACACAATAACAAGAAACAACGTCTATAATATAGCGAATATATTCATGAGAGTTTTAGGCACAATATACAAAGAGTTTGATGCTGTTGTCCATGTGGAGCCTGATCAGAGCATCTCAAATACATTTCTACTGCCGTAACTGTACCCATAATGCACTGGATAGCAGAGCATGTCAACACTAAAACCTTCAAAATTACTGCAGTACTTTAAAACTAAAACAAATAGCTGATATTTTCACATTATAAAACTTCAAAAGTTTCATAAAAGTGACATTAATTTAAATAACATGTCCAAAATTAGTTTGGTTAAGATTTTAAGTTAAACCATAAGTTAAAACTGTATGCCTCTGGATGACTTGGGTGACATTGCCGGAGAATTAGTATGGTGTCAGGAGCTATGATCTTATGACTAGTTCGGTTCTGATTGTAGAAGATAGAGCAGTTTCTCCCTAAACCAGCTCTTCTCTGTTTAAAGAGAACAGAGCTGTTTATCTGCTACAAAACAGGTAAGCGCTAAAATCTTTGACATCAGATTTAACAAAGGTTTTTATCTGTTAAAGGTTTATTTGCTTTGCCTGCAAAAACATGTTAGCGATTTGAAAATTATCGGACCAAAATTTATCAGAAGATAATTGGTCTGATGATGATTTTCAAAGTTATCTGAAAAGCTAATCCGATAATGAAAACATTATCTTCGATGACTAGCAGATTAGCAGAACTGTGCCCACCACTGACTACAAGTATGCATGACTGGCTACAAAGTGGGCCTATTACTTTGATTTTCAAAGTTCCTGTTTGGCACGGTGACAACACTTATTCATGGACAACCTTCTGTAAGTCACACTCCTTTTATAGCCCAAGATTATTCAATTACTATGAGAAGAAAATAGATGACATTCAGTTAAATATATGCCAGCATTCCTTAATCCAGCCACTAGACCTTGTTATTGAGGTGATCACTGTTATATTACCTAAATTTGCAGAATTTGGTAGTATCTCACTGGGTGTGTTGACGAAACTTGTAACATCTGCTAAAGGTACAACCTGCTTATTTGACCATATACCTCTGTGTATAACTCTGTGAGTGAGATAGATTGTCTCGTCAATAGTTTTACATCCTCACTGAGCACAACTTTGGATGCTGTAGCTCCTCTGAAAAAGAGAGCCTTAAATCAGAAGTGCCTGACTCCGTGGTATAACTCACAAACTCGCATCTTAAAGCAGATAATCCGTAAGTTGGAGAGGAAATGGCGTCTCACTAATTTAGAAGATCTTCACTTAGCTTGGAAAAAGAGTCTGTTGCACTATAAAAAAGCCCTCCGTAAAGCTAGGACATCTTACTACTCATCACTAATTGAAGAAAATAAGAACAACCCCAGGTTTCTTTTCAGCACTGTAGCCAGGCTGACAAAGAGTCAGAGCTTTATTGAGCGGAGTATTCCTTTAACTTTAACTAGTAATGACTTCATGACTTTCTTTGCTAATAAAATTTTAACTATTATAGAAAAAATTACTCATAACCATCCCAAAGACGTATCGTTATCTATGGCTGCTTTCAGTAATGCTGGTATTTGGTTAGACGCTTTCTCTCCGATTGTTCTGAGTTATTTTCATTAGTTACTTCCTCCAAACCATCAACATGTCTATTAGACCCCATTCCTACCAGGCTGCTCAAGGAAGCCCTACCATTAATTAATGCTTCGATCTTAAATATAAAATAAGGTGGCAGTAATTAAACCATTACTTAAAAAACCTTCACTTGACCCAGCTATCTTAGCTAATTATAGGCCAATCTCCAACCTTCCTTTTCTCTCAAAAATTCTTGAAAGGGTAGTTGTAAAACAGCTAACTGATCATCTGCAGAGGAATGGTCTATTTGAAGAGTTTCAGTCAGGTTTTAGAATTCATCACAGTACAGAAACAGCATTAGTGAAGGTTACAAATGATCTTCTTATGGCCTCAGACAGTGGACTCATCTCTGTGCTTGTCCTGTTAGACCTCAGTGCTGCTTTTGATGCTGCTGACCAAAAAATTTTATTACAGAGATTAGAACATGCCATAGGTATTAAAGGCACTGCTCTGCGGTGGTTTGAATTATATTTATCTGATTACAATTTGTTCATGTAAATGGGGAGTCTTCTTCACAGACTAAGGTTAATTATGGAGTTCCACAAGGTTCTTTGCTAGGACCAATTTTATTCACTTTATACATGCTTCCCTTAGGCAGTATTATTAGAAAGCTTTGCTTAAATTTTCATTGTTATGCAGATGATACCCAGCTTTATCTATCCATGAAGCCAGAGGACACACACCAATTAGTTAAACTGCAGGAATGTCTTACAGACACAAAGACATGGATGACCTCTAATTTCCTGCTTTTAAATTCAGATAAAACTGAAGTTATTGTACTTGGCCCCACAAATCTTAGAAACATGGTGTCTAACCAGATCCTTACTCTGGATGGCATTACCCTGACATCTAGTAATACTGTGAGAAATCTTGGAGTCATTTTTGATCAGGATATGTCCTTCAATGCGCATATTAAGCAAATTTGTTGGACTGCTTTTTTGCATTTGCGCAATATCTCTAAAATTAGAAAGGTCTTGTCTCAGAGTGATGCTGAAAAACTAATTCATGCATTTATTTCCTCTAGGCTGGACTATTGTAATTCATTATTATCAGGTTGTCCTAAAAGTTCCCTGAAAAGCCTTCAGTTAATTCAAAATGCTGCAGCTAGAGTACTGACGGGGACTAGAAGGAGAGAGCATATTTCACCCATATTGGCCTCTCTTCATTGGCTTCCTGTTAATTCTAGAACAGAATTTAAAATTCTTCTTCTTACTTATAAGGTTTTGAATAATCAGGTCCCATCTTATCTTAGGGACCTCATAGTACCATATCACCCCAATAGAGCGCTTCGCTCTCAGACTGCAGGCTTACTTGTAGTTCCTAGGGTTTTTAAGAGTAGAATGGGAGGCAGAGCCTTCAGCTTTCAGGCTCTTCTCCTGTGGAACCAGCTCCCAATTCGGATCAGGGAGACAGACACTCTCTCTACTTTTAAGATTAGGCTTAAAACTTTCCTTTTTGCTAAAGCTTATAGTGACCCTGAACCATCCCTTAGTTATGCTGCTATAGACCTAGACTGCTGGGGGGTTCCCATGAGGCACTGAGTGTTTATTTCTCTTTTTGCTCTGTATGCACCACTCTGCATTTAATCATTAGTGATTGATCTCTGCTCTCTTCCACAGTATGTCTTTTTCCTGATTCTCTCCCCTCAGCCCCAACCAGTCCCAGCAGAAGACTGCCCCACCCTGAGCCTGGTTCTGCTGGAGGTTTCTTCCTGTTAAAAGGGAGTTTTTCCTTCCCACTGTCGCCAAGTGCTTGCTCACAGGGGGTTGTTTTGGCCATTGGGGTTTTTCTGTAATTATTGTATGGCTTTTGCCTTACAATATAAAGTGCCTTGGGGCAACTGTTTGTTGTGATTTGGCGCTATATAAATAAAATTGATTTGATTTGATACCAACAAAACTGTTTAAGGACATGTGGCCCACTCTTTGGCCTACGGTCTGGGAAATTATTAATCTGTCATTAACCTCAGGATCTGTTTCTAAATGTTTCAAATCTGCAGTGATTGAACCATGACTTAAGAAATCTAATCTTAACCCTAACCCTAATATAACCCTTAAAAATTATAGGCTGATATCAAATCTATCATTTTGTTCTAAAATTCTGGAAAAAGTGGTTTCACAGCAGCTTTATGGGCCACCTGACTGAGAATAATCTCTTTGAGCCACTGCAGTCTGCATTGAGAACATATCAATCCACAGAGACAGCTCTCACTAAAGTGGCGAATGATCTTCTGCTTGCAATGGATTCAGACACCACTATGGTTCTGTTATTGTTAGATCTTAGCACTGTGTTTGATATGCTGAATCACCGTATTCTACTTGATAGTCTGGAAAATCATTTTGGGAACACTGGTAATTTCCTTGCGTGGTTGACACAATACTTAACCAGTCATTCTCACTGTGTCTTGTACAACAACACTACCTCTAACCTTGGTAACATGAAATATGGGGCTCCACAGGGGTCCGTCTTAGGCCGCCTGCTTTTCTTCCTTTATATAGCATCAGAATTCTGCCGTCTTCTTGGGGTCTCATCCAGCCTCACATCAGGATATCACCCTCAAGCTAACAGACAGCCTGAACGACTCAACCAGGTATCGGAAAAGGGGTTGCAGATCCTGGCCTCTCAGTATCCTGCCTCCTGGTCAACCCAGCTTCTGTGGATTGAACTGGCTCACAACAGTTTGCCTACATCTGCCTCTGGTTTCTCCCCATTTCGCATAGTGTTTGGTCATCAACCATCTCTATTTTCCTCCACAGATTTACGTTCCCCTGTGCCGTCTGCCCTGGGACTCATTTTGGGGTGCTGGCAAACCTGGGAGTGGGCCCTGAAAGCTCTATTGCTGACTTTGGGGGCCTACAAGAAAGCTGCAGATCGTAGACGTTTGGCGACGCCCTTCTACGCCCCGGGTCAGCGGGTTTGGCTGTCCACGCTTCCAGTATTTGGTGGATTGGGAGGGTTATGGCCCAGAGAAGTGGTCCTGGATTCCCTCCCAGTTTGTTTTGGACACCCGGTCTCATTTGTGCATTTCATGCTTCTCACCCTGCTGCTCCTGGGCTGTTGGGAGTCGGCTGTTAGGGTGGGGGGAGGGGGGTACTGTCAGGATTTGGGCTTTGTATGGTATGTGTTTGGTTTACTTTTGTTATCTGTCTGTCTCTTGCTCTGCTTTTCTGCTTGGGTTTTCTCTGTCCTGCTCTTTCTTGTCTCTCTCTCTCAGTTCTTCGTGGTGGGTGTTTCCCTCTGTCTGGCCAGACCCTGGTTCTGGAAGGTTTCTCACACCTGTTTTTGATTCGCTGCTCATCACCTGGATGCTTTATAAACCTCACTGTTTGCCTTTTCTTGCTCTGTTCTTCATGTTTATTACCTTGCCCTGACTGCCTCATTGTGTTTTTTGACAACCTGCCTGTATACCTGGACCACTCCTTAGCCTGATGATTGTGTTACTGTTGCTCTTTTTGGACAGCCTTTCTGTGTACTGACCCCTGCATTCGTACCAAGTAAACGCCTTAATTCTACAGCGCTGTTCCCCTGCATCTTGCATTTGTGTCCAGCCTCCTCTGCCAGTAGACTCTAATAGATACTCAGTTGTACATGCTGATAACTGCTGGTAATCTCATACACATAAAATCCTTAGACGAATACCTTGCATTAGTGAAAAGCTAATTTCTTACGTTTAAACTCGGACAAGACTGAAATTATGGTTCTTGTCAAGTGAGACATCAGCATCAATTTGACCAGCTAATGCTTAACCTAGGCTCATGTGTCGTACATCACACTGACAAAGTAAGGAACCTTGAGGTGATTTTTGATCCTACATTGTCCTTTGACCAACACATTAGAGATAATTATAAGGACTGCTTTCTTCCACCTGGGAAATATAGCAAGAATTCATCTTATCCCGTCTATGACTGATGCAGAGATGCTGAATTGCCACCTCAGTATGCATTCAATTTCTCCACGGCTTCAACACTCAGGTGTGTTGAAGCAGTGACACATCTAAAAGACACTGGTGACTGGAGTTGGAGACCCCTGGCCAAAGCAGTGGGTCACCCCTCTACGTCTGGTCTGCTTGAGGTTTCTTCCTCAATATCAGAGGGAGTTTTTCCTTACCACTGTCACCTGTGTGCTTGCTATAAGGGTTGGTACGGTTAGACTTTACTTGTGTGAAGTGCCTTGATTTGGTGCTATATGAATGTAATAAATGTAAACGGAATGTAAAATATGTTTGTTCTCCAGTTGCTGACTTCTATTGACTTCCTGTGTCTTCCAATTTTAGCCTGCCATCTGTTGGACGTCCTGTGTCCTGACCCTCTGATAGTATTATTGGACTCACAAGTTGCTGCACAGACACTGTTGCAATTTGAATGGCTTAACTGTGTACCAAAGCCACACCTGTTACCAACCACGTCACCTGTTTCCAAGCAGGCATCTTTGTGAATGGACAGCTGTTTCCAAGAATCAGTCCTGCTTCCATTCCATCAAGCTGCACAAAGACTGTTTCATTCTTAGAAGCTGGCCTCCCAATATGTAGATCTTCCTCCCATTACTTTCTTCCACAAGCCCCTTCTGAACATCTGCCAGGACACGTTTGAGTGTGCTTGAAAAGTGTGCACGCACTCTTTCCCCTATCCTTTCCCCTGGGCTTTAGCAACAGTGGCGTGCTACATTGGGACACTGATTCCAGTGAGGTGTTGTGTGGTTTTTCAGGGAGCAGGAAACTCATCACGACCACAAATTGTGAGCATCAGCAGTCTGCGCCTGGCGCTGCTGATGCGTCCCGGCTCTGAGGCCCCACAAAATGCTGATTCAGGGCAAAAGCAGAGCGCGGGCAGCAGCGGAGTTCACCGCCGGCAGGCTCTCCATCACTTTGACAGCTCGATAAAAACCAGTGTAAACTATTAATTGGATCATTAATTATTGATGCTGTTTTTACTACAATTGAAGGGGTCAGAGCAGAAAAGTGGGATGAAACAGAGTATATTTAGTTACCAGGCAGAGTCATGTTAAACTCTGGGTCAAAGCACATCACTTCATGTTGGATGTGAATCATTTTTGCTTTATTATCACTGAAGCAAAAAGAATCTATTTGAGAATTCTTCTGATATTAGCCAGAATACTCAGGACACAGCCAAGAGATCCAAAAAGTCATTAACACAGGATGTCCACCTTTTCACTGTCATTCTCCATCCAGCTTCTTTTATTTGTCTGGTCTGCACTATTATGAGTCTGCATGTCGGGGGAATCAATAAAGAGGAAAATGCAGCCAGAGGAGCTCAGTCTCCATGTAGCACTGGAAAGTATGAGCCAGGCCCGTCACTACCGGCACACCCCTCACCTGCCAAACTTCCTCCTCCTCTCTTTGGTGTCCCCTCCTTACCATCTCATCAGGGTGTGTGAGGTTTGACAGCATTCCCCATGCTCAGGGTGTGCATGAACACTCTCCATCTCCAGTCAAGCTGAGTGCACAGTCTCCACCATGCTGACGTCCTGCACTAAAGTGCTTTGGCCTCACTTTTTTTAAAGTGTTCTCGCTCTCTATCATTTCCCGTTGATGTCCTCTGCTGAGCTGCCGATGCTCTCTCTTTTGTCTTTGTCTTCATCATTATTATTTGGTTTTTACCCAGCTGGTGGGGGCTGAAAACGTTGTGCACTGTAGCTCCTCTCAGTGTTCGGAATGCACATTACACAGAGTGCATGCAGAAAGGTTTTTAAGAATGGGCAATGGAGGTAAAAATTATGCCCAATAATCTCGGTCCTCTTTTTTTTTAAGAGCATTTAAGGCCAGTGCTCCACTGGATCATTAAAGCACATATTTGGCCTTGGTTACATTTCTCATATTGACAGTTTATTTTATCATGAATGGTGTACCCACTTGGTGGCAGTGTCATATTTAGTGTGCAGAAAATCTGAAGGAGCAGAAGAAGAAAGATTATGAAAAATAAGCATAGAGAAGGAAAAAAGGACCAGCGCAGACATTCACTCAACCAGCCACTAACGACCAGCGCAGGCTCCCATTTTCTTTAAGAAACTGAATGAAGCCACAGAAAGTGAATTGCTTACTGTTTACTAGGGCTGTTTCATATCACAGCATCCACAATAATACTGGTGTAAATGTTTGCTTGATAAAAAGTGTTGTGTGGGCCGCCAGAAGAGGAGGTACTGCTGGCCCACCACCAGAGGGCGCCCTGCCTAAAGTGCGGGCTTCAGGCACGAGAGGGCGCTGCCGCCTCAGGAACAAGCCGTGGTGACAGCTGTCACCCATCATCCGTGACAGCTGTCACTAATCATCCAATCCACATCTGGAATAAAAGCAGGAAGACACCTCCACCACACTGCCGAGATATCATCTTCTACCAGAGGTAATATCCTCAGCCTTTTTGTGGTATTTTGTAAATCAGTTTATTGTGAGTGTTTGCAGGAGTACCGGTCCTTTTTGTGGAGGCTGTGCAAGACGGCACTCTTTTTCCTCTGAGGGATCGCTGCAACGTATTGAGTGAGAGGTGGAGGTGGAATTCCCACCAGGTTTGTTACTGGGTGTTCACACACCCACCCTTGACTGTCTTTGCTTTCTGCCAGCAGTACCAGATCCGACACGCCGTGACGGTGGCCACCTGGGGACTTCGGGACTTGGCGGCTCCAGTATTCCTCGGGTTCGGTGGCAGTGGAAATCGTGTGGTTCCGGTTCGTTTCCAGACGGGTGTCTCCTATCGTCGAGCCTGCCCACACGACACCTTATTGATTGACTTTTGCACATTCTGTAATCTGCTGTGTTTGGTTGTGTCATTCACAACAGTAAAGTGTTAATAATTTGACTCCTTCCATTGTCCGTTCATTTAAGCCCCCTGTTGTAGGTCCGTGTCACTACACTTTCCCAACAAAAAAGTGTCACATCTCTTGGTTTCATTACAAAATCCATATCTGTTACTTCTGATTTGCACTCTCTGAATCGCTGCTCCACATATTTGCACAATTTGCACAATAACTTAAGTGTTTTTTTTATTTTAAACATTTCGCCTTTTCCTCTCTCTTTCTTTCTTTTCAAGATTATATTGGTGAATGGAGGAATAGCAAAGTAATAATTTCATTGTATAGTGTAACTGCCTGTTTATGCTGTACATATGACAATAAAACTCTTGAATCTTGAATCTTGAAAATAAGGGAGTGGCAAAATGGTGGCAAAAGCCGTCCGCTCTTTTGCTTGGTTGTTTTAGTGTGTTGTTCAGTGGTGGGCACAGATAACCAAAAAAATTTACTTCCATAACAGATAATCAGATAACTGAAAAGTTATCTTTGATAAAGTTAAAACAATAAACCACCCAAAAATGTATCAGAAGTTACAGATAACCGATAAATTCCAGTATTGCCTCCAGTGGCAATCTGGTGGTTGGCTCTCACTGCGGTATTGTATCACTTCCTGTTCCGGAGCACAGCGGTGTTTTTCTGTATCTGTTAGCTGTTTAATCTGCGCAGTTAGATTGATCTAGTTATCTAGATTACGATTTGTTTCCCAGTGTAATCTTTACGTGCCTTAACTAAAGCACTCCTTCTGCTGAATCACCTCTAAATTATTTACACATTATTCACTTTGCGTGTTTTTAGGAATCCGCTAGCTTAGCGTAGCTACTAGCTCTTAGCCGATTTAGCATGGCGGCTTCTCCTGTCTCTCCCGCACTTTTCTGCTCTGGGTGTGAAATGTTTAGTTATTCCTCGGCCTCCTTTAGCAGTAACGGTACTTGTAATAAGTGTAGCTTATTCGTAGCTTTGGAGGCCAGGCTGGGCGAATTGGAGACTCGGCTCCGCACCGTGGAAAATTTCTACAGTTAGCCAGGCCCCTGTAGTCGGTGCGGACCAAGGTAGCTTAGCCGCCGTTAGTTCCCCCCTGGCAGATCCCGAGCAGCCGGGAAAGCAGGCTGACTGGGTGACTGTGAGGAGGAAGCGTAGCCCTAAACAGAAGCCCCGTGTACACCGCCAACCCGTTCACATCTCTAACCGTTTTTCCCCACTCGACGACACACCCGCCGAGGATCAAACTCTGGTTATTGGCGACTCTGTTTTGAGAAATGTGAAGTTAGCGACACCAGCAACCATAGTCAATTGTCTTCCGGGGGCCAGAGCAGGCGACATTGAAGGAAATTTGAAACTGCTGGCTAAGGCTAAGCGTAAATTTGGTAAGATTGTAATTCACGTCGGCAGTAATGACACCCGGTTCCGCCAATCGGAGGTCACTAAAATTAACATTAAATCGGTGTGTAACTTTGCAAAAACAATGTCGGACTCTGTAGTTTTCTCTGGGCCCCTCCCCAATCGGACCGGGAGTGACATGTTTAGCCGCATGTTCTCCTTGAATTGCTGGCTGTCTGAGTGGTGTCCAAAAAATGAGGTGGGCTTCATAGATAATTGGCAAAGCTTCTGGGGAAAACCTGGTCTTGTTAGGAGAGACGGCATCCATCCCACTTTGGATGGAGCAGCTCTCATTTCTAGAAATCTGGCCAATTTTCTTAAATCCTCCAAACCGTGACTATCCAGGGTTGGGACCAGGAAGCAGAGTTGTAGTCTTACACACCTCTCTGCAGCTTCTCTCCCCCTGCCATCCCCTCATTACCCCATCCCCGTAGAGACGGTGCCTGCTCCCAGACTACCAATAACCAGCAAAAATCTATTTAAGCATAAAAATTCAAAAAGAAAAAATAATATAGCACCTTCAACTGCACCACAGACTAAAACAGTTAAATGTGGTCTATTAAACATTAGGTCTCTCTCTTCTAAGTCCCTGTTGGTAAATGATATAATAATTGATCAACATATTGATTTATTCTGTCTAACAGAAACCTGGTTACAGCAGGATGAATATGTTAGTTTAAATGAGTCAACACCCCCGAGTCACACTAACTGTCAGAATGCTCATAGCACGGGTCGGGGCGGAGGATTAGCAGCAATCTTCCATTCCAGCTTATTAATTAATCAAAAACCCAGACAGAGCTTTAATTCATTTGAAAGCTTGTCTCTTAGTCTTGTCCATCCAAATTGGAAGTCCCAAAAACCAGTTTTATATGTTAATATCTAACGTCCACCTGGTCGTTACTGTGAGTTTCTCTGTGAATTTTCAGACCTTTTGTCTGACTTAGTGCTTAGCTCAGATAAGATAATTATAGTGGCCGATTTTAACATCCACACAGATGCTGAGAATGACAGCCTCAACACTGCATTTAATCTATTATTAGACTCTATTGGCTTTGCTCAAAAAGTAAATGAGTCCACCCACCACTTTAATCATATCTTAGATCTTGTTCTGACTTATGGTATGGAAATAGAACACTTAACAGTATTCCCTGAAAACTCCCTTCTGTCTGATCATTTCTTAATAACATTTACATTTACTCTGATGGACTACCCAGCAGTAGGGAATAAGTTTCATTACACTAGAAGTCTTTCAGAAAGCGCTGTAACTAGGTTTAAGGATATGATTCCTTCTTTATGTTCTCTAATGCCATATAACAACACAGTGCAGAGTAGCTACCTAAACTCTGTAAGGGAGATAGAGTATCTCGTCAATAGTTTTACATCCTCATTGAAGACAACTTTGGATGCTGTAGCTCCTCTGAAAAAGAGAGCTTTAAATCAGAAGTGTCTGACTCCGTGGTATAACTCACAAACTCGTAGCTTAAAGCAGATAACCCGTAAGTTGGAGAGGAAATGGCGTCTCACTAATTTAGAAGATCTTCACTTAGCCTGGAAAAAGAGTCTGTTGCTCTATAAAAAAGCCCTCCATAAAGCTAGGACATCTTTCTACTCATCACTAATTGAAGAAAATAAGAACAACCCCAGGTTTCTTTTCAGCACTGTAGCCAGGCTGACAAAGAGTCAGAGCTCTATTGAGCTGAGTATTCCATTAACTTTAACTAGTAATGACTTCATGACTTTCTTTGCTAACAAAATTTTAACTATTAGAGAAAAAATTACTCATAACCATCCCAAAGACGTATCGTTATCTTTGGCTGCTTTCAGTGATGCCGGTATTTGGTTAGACTCTTTCTCTCCGATTGTTCTGTCTGAGTTATTTTCATTAGTTACTTCATCCAAACCATCAACATGTTTATTAGACCCCATTCCTACCAGGCTGCTCAAGGAAGCCCTACCATTATTTAATGCTTCGATCTTAAATATGATCAATCTATCTTTGTTAGTTGGCTATGTACCACAGGCTTTTAAGGTGGCAGTAATTAAACCATTACTTAAAAAGCCATCACTTGACCCAGCTATCTTAGCTAATTATAGGCCAATCTCCAACCTTCCTTTTCTCTCAAAAATTCTTGAAAGGGTAGTTGTAAAACAGCTAACTGATCATCTGCAGAGGAATGGTCTATTTGAAGAGTTTCAGTCAGGTTTTAGAATTCATCATAGTACAGAAACAGCATTAGTGAAGGTTACAAATGATCTTCTTATGGCCTCGGACAGTGGACTCATCTCTGTGCTTGTTCTGTTAGACCTCAGTGCTGCTTTTGATACTGTTGACCATAAAATTTTATTACAGAGATTAGAGCATGCCATAGGTATTAAAGGCACTGCGCTGCGGTGGTTTGAATCATATTTGTCTAATAGATTACAATTTGTTCATGTAAATGGGGAATCTTCTTCACAGACTAAAGTTAATTATGGAGTTCCACAAGGTTCTGTGCTAGGACCAATTTTATTCACTTTATATATGCTTCCCTTAGGCAGTATTATTAGACGGTATTGCTTAAATTTTCATTGTTACGCAGATGATACCCAGCTTTATCTATCCATGAAGCCAGAGGACACACACCAATTAGCTAAACTGCAGGATTGTCTTACAGACATAAAGACATGGATGACCTCTAATTTCCTGCTTTTAAAGTTATTGTACTTGGCCCCACAAATCTTAGAAACATGGTGTCTAACCAGATCCTTACTCTGGATGGCATTACCCTGACCTCTAGTAATACTGTGAGAAATCTTGGAGTCATTTTTGATCAGGATATGTCATTCAAAGCGCATATTAAACAAATATGTAGGACTGCTTTTTTGCATTTACGCAATATCTCTAAAATCAGAAAGGTCTTGTCTCAGAGTGATGCTGAAAAACTAATTCATGCATTTATTTCCTCTAGGCTGGACTATTGTAATTCATTATTATCAGGTTGTCCTAAAAGTTCCCTAAAAAGCCTTCAGTTAATTCAAAATGCTGCAGCTAGAGTACTGACGGGGACTAGGAGAGAGCATATCTCACCCATATTGGCCTCTCTTCATTGGCTTCCTGTTAATTCTAGAATAGAATTTAAAATTCTTCTTCTTACTTATAAGGTTTTGAATAATCAGGTCCCATCTTATCTTAGGGACCTCGTAGTACCATATCACCCCAATAGAGCGCTTCGCTCTCAGACTGCAGGCTTACTTGTAGTTCCTAGGGTTTGTAAGAGAAGAATGGGAGGCAGAGCCTTCAGCTTTCAGGCTCCTCTCCTGTGGAACCAGCTCCCAATTCAGATCAGGGAGACAGACACCCTCTCTACTTTTAAGATTAGGCTTAAAACTTTCCTTTTTGCTAAAGCTTATAGTTAGGGCTGGATCAGGTGACCCTGAACCATCCCTTAGTTATGCTGCTATAGACGTAGACTGCTGGGGGGTTCCCATGATGCACTGTTTCTTTCTCTTTTTGCTCTGTATGCACCACTCTGCATTTAATCATTAGTGATCGATCTCTGCTCCCCTCCACAGCATGTCTTTTTCCTGGTTCTCTCCCTCAGCCCCAACCAGTCCCAGCAGAAGACTGCCCCTCCCTGAGCCTGGTTCTGCTGGAGGTTTCTTCCTGTTAAAAGGGAGTTTTTCCTTCCCACTGTAGCCAAGTGCTTGCTCACAGGGGGTCGTTTTGACCGTTGGGGTTTTACATAATTATTGTATGGCCTTGCCTTACAATATAAAGCGCCTTGGGGCAACTGTTTGTTGTGATTTGGCGCTATATAAAAAAAAATTGATTGATTGATTGATTGAGTACACTTACAACTACTAACAAACTGATTTTGAGTTTTAACACCACGATTGCTTTTGGAAGCAACAAAAGCAACAACAGACCCAAACAACGAGCCAGCACTTCTGTCTTTGAGCAACCTGCTCCCTGCAGAAAGCCTCTGTTTACTACATGGCTTCCAGCACAGCTGCAACTGCACGGAGCCACAAAGCTTTACTATTTACTCAATCACAATGTACCCGTCAGGCCAAGGTCTTGGAAAATAAAGCCACAGTTATGGTTTGGTGTATAAATAAAACAAATACTGATAGAATAACTCCATTAATGTCAATTCTGTCATTTGTGCAAAGTTAAGATATAACATATATCTTTTAATGTTGAATAATGTACTAATTCTGAAGTTTTATAACAAACACAGACAGATGGCATTCTGGGTAAAATATGCCTCTGCTCACACTGATTGGATGATTCATTTTATGTAACCCAACACATTAATGAGAGGTGTGTCGTGTGCTGGTGTTTACAGATAAATATGCTTTTGTAAAATATGCCATTTTGTTATTTGTAAAAAAAAAAAAGGCATTTTCAAAAAAAAAAAAAGCCAAGTTGTAATTATAGATAACCGTCTGATATAACCGGTGTCAAAATAAATAGAACACTGCCATTCGCCCTGTTGACGTATCCCATAATCCCTTGCGTGCCAGAGTCACTGCAGTCAAACAACATATAGAGAATCCACATGATAACAATTGTAAATTAATATTATACTACAAAATTTATTTTTATGCTTTTCATCACGTTAATAAGAGACAACATGCATGATACCCTGAAAACTTGCTAAAACAATTATAACAAATAACCTGTGTCTGCTACGTTTAATCTGCGTGGAATTTAATGAATGCAAACTGAATTTCAGACATCTTATATATATATTAGTCTGGAACAAAGAGGACAAACAGTGTTGTAAAGAACAATAATCAAGACGTTAAAGAGCAAACGTCACTTTCCCCAAAATGACATGATCAGGAAGCGAGAGTAGCTTACAGCAGCTCCCACTGAAAATAACGGAGCGACAGCCTGTGATTCTCGCATGTTTACATAAAACAAACGCAATAACGACATCTATAAACCCAGAGAATATATTCATGAGAGTTTTAGGCACAATATAAAAATAGTTTTATGTTGCGATATTAATGGTGTTGTCCATGTGCAGCGGTTAAAGTGCAGCGTGATCAGAGCGTATCAATGCAGTTCTCAATGTTTTATTTTTTTTGTTTTGTTTTTTACTTTGATGTCTCCCATCAAGAGTTTTTGTAAATTAAGTTTGAAAAAAAAAAGCTTCTGCTTACATTTTGCTTCTGGAAACACGAGTCCGCCATGTGGTTTTTGAAAAATACAATGAGTACAGTTATTAAAAATATCAGCCCAGCTTCAGTTTGAATACTGCCATGAACACTACTGGCCAGTAGATGGCAGTAGAGACCTTGAAAACTTCCAAACACAAAATTCCAGATAATCTGTGTTGCTACTTACTACGTTTAAGATGTGTGGAATTTAATAAAAGCAAACAAGAACGTCTATAAACCCACAGAATATATTCACGTGAGTTTTAGGCACTAGAGTTTAATGCTGTTGTCCTGATCAGAGTGTCTGAAATGCATTTCTACTGTTGTGAACGTACTGAGATTACCCTACCCATAATGCACCTGGACACAGCATGCCCCACACTAAAACCTTAAAAAATTAGCGCATTACTTTAAAACTAAAACATATATCTTATATTTTCACTTTATAAAACTTCAGACATGACGTTAATTTAAATAACTTGTCCGAAATAAGTTTGGTTAAAAATAAGTTAAAAATGTATGCCTCTGGATGACTTGGGTGATATTGGCTGCGTATCAGTATGGGGTTAAAAAAAGTGTGTGTGTGTGTGTGTGTGTGTGTGTGTGGGAGGGAGGGAGGGAGGGTAGAGGTGAGCGTAGAGGTGAGCGACAGTCAAAATAACTTTACTCTTGTGTGGACAAATACTGCAAATTGCCCACAGCCGTCCACAAACAGGCACTGCTGGGTGTGCATGTAACGTAACTCAGCTCTGTCCTCAATCAGATTTACCAAGGACGTAGCTGGTCCTTGGTCAGAAAGAAAGGGATCAGTTACAAACCCAAATCCAGTCTTTTTTTTTTTATACAGGTCCACCCATGCTGGATTTAAAACCAGCACAAATGCTTTGGCAGCCTGCAGGTTTGTCTGGGGGCACAGACCCCCTCCAGATTTAAAACCTTCAGATATAAGTGATGGTCTTAACTGACTTTATTGTCATTGCACATATATGCATACATACAACGAAACCTGTCCTCTGCATTTAACCCATCCTAATTACAGTTAGAAACAATACAAATAGTGGGAGCAGTGTGCAGCCACAGCCTGGCACCTGCAGGTCGAACTCCAGATGTAGACTCTGCCTTGGTCAGGGGCAGAGAAAGGAGCAGACCCTAAATAAGCATGTTTTTTGATTGTGGGAGGAAACCGGAGTGCCCGGAGGAAACCCACACAGACACGGGGAGAACATGAAAACTCCACACAGAAAGGCCAGGAATTGATCCCACAACATTCTAGCTCTGAGGCACCAGTGCTAACCACTAATCCACCGTGCCGCCCTCAGCAAAATTGTACTGGCTATCTACACCCCAATGCACAAAACTTTGGATTGCCCATGCAATTTTTGTAATCATTTGTTGTCTGGGATCTTAGGCCCCCTTTACACAGGACGGCAGCAGTTGTGAGTCTGTCATGTGGCTTAAAATGCACCTGAGCTATAGAGGTGACATGAAAACACCTTTCTGTGTAACCGCTTCAGTGGCCCTTGTGTGCACTGTTGACACGCGGACAAAACAAGCTAAATATTAAATGGTTAACTTTTCACACTCGTCAGTTTGGATTTAGGTTGTGTGAGTGTGCGTGGGTGCATTTCTCCATTATTCACAGGCAGCGTCAGCTAAATCTGCAGAAAAATGACATCACTGTATAATTAAGACCTTTCACTGGACTTTTTATGGCTAGAAAACAACTGACCCATCATCATCTTCAACTGCTTATCCGGGATTGACAAGTGACCCATGAAAAATAAAAGCAGAGTTTTTATAAACCATTGCAGGAACTGAACAAAAAAAAGTCACGAGACTGTTGTCCTCTTCAGAAAACTGACCTCTTTTGACTCAAGCTCCACACTGAGTTCTGTCAGTCAGAATCTGGATTATACACTTCAGGGAAATAAGGACAAAACTGTGGTGAGTCCGCAATGAACTTAATGTACCTACTTACATATTAAAACGTTCCACACAAGATTTTTCATGCAGGTGCTGTCAAGTGCACGGGAGTGTAAACAAAAAACTAAATCCAACTGAATGTCCACGTACAGAAATGTAGAAAGAGGATTAATTTAGCTTGGTTTGTCTTCCATGGTGACAGTTCTTCAGTTAGTTGGTGCTCCAGGTTGTCATCATAACAGTAGTCGGAGCGCAGATTACTTGTCCAACGTATCTGACGTGACCTGCACTTACGGTGACAGTCGAGTCACATGTCCACTTGCGCTGAATTGACACCGGAGTTTTCAGAAGACCAGAATGAGCCATCAGCTGCAGGAGAAGTAGAGAACAAACCTCTACACCTGATCTCTGCTCATGTTTGAGCACACACAGAAGTGGACACCAGCTGACAAGGGAACTCATTTTGCACTTTATAACAGTGCTTTATAAAAAGAACTTTATTCATAAAACTCATGGAACACGCCCCAATCATTACGTGCCTGTTGGCTGTGATATTTAAACGATAATGCTTTTTTTCCGAGTTCATGTTCATGTTCAAACTCACATCACCCCGATCATGTTAAAGTGGACGATCTGCTGTTGTGAAAATGCCGCAGTCTTTGCATGCCCGTCGGGCGGCCATAGGGTCCTCTGTGGGGTGTTTTTGTGTGGCCTGTGTGGTATTTGTGCATCTTCCGGGCTTGGCTACTCTTCTGCAAAAATCAGGTGTAGCTACATATTTCACGGCGACCACTGCGATCATGGCGGCTTGTGAGAGGATACCGAGAGGACCACGTCAGGTCCTGGCAGTAGCGAAGCACCTCTTTAGTGTCATGAGGCGTTCGCCACGATTTCATGACCACACAAGGACCGCTGAACAGACCCTGTCCCTGCGTAAAGGTGGGGTTTAGTAAATCAGGACCATAATTCTTTTGTCTTTAGCTGAAGCAGGAAAAACAGGTTTGTTATTAGCAAAGCCTCGAAAGGAGTACACTTACTATATACCTATGTTTTTATGTCAGTAATCTTTTTTTTTGCAAACTTTGTAGGCACATCTGGCCTGAGGACATCAAAAACTGATTACATTTTGTTAGTATCGGTCATTGATCAAGACCAAAGGTCATGGTTTTGATAAAGATGCTCCTGATCCTTTTAATTATTTAGCTATTAACTTAATTTTAATTGTAATGATGAACATGTACTTCTCAACAATGCTAATCACCTGTGGACTTTGAGAGAAGCAGCTGATTTTATTTTCTGACCATGACAGAAAATCAAATCGTTCCACAGCCTTTGAACCAGTGGTTGCATCTGAGTGACTGGAAGTTACCTTGTACAGCTCTCACATTTAACAAAGGTACTAGAGCTGACGTTAGTAATTACAGACCATTTGAACATTTGAGATTATCCACCAAAAAAAATAGTAGAGTACACTCAAAGTCATGACGATAAGGGCTCCTTCACACATAGTGCGAAGTTTGGTCGATGTCTGGTCGATTACGGCAAAACAGCACGAAACAGTTCAAAATTAGCGCACCACAAAAAATCGTGCAGATGGGCAGGCATGCATGAACCTGGTGTGAGAGTTCATGCATGTGCTGGTGTCTGTTGAGCAGGAGCAGTGCCAGGTGCAGCACATGGCGCCGCTTATGTGGAAGAAATAAAAACCAGCTGGTACGTATGGGACCACATCGCGCCGCTTATGTGGAATAATAAAAAAAAGAAACACACCACCCAGGACACGAATTCACACCTTTCAAGAGCTCTGATTACCAGTCAGAGACTTTACCACTGAGCTACAGAGCTGTTCTTTGGAAGCTGCGGGAAGCTGCCTCATATCAGGAAGGACATGGAAGTATTACAAAAAAAATCCCTCACCAAAAAAAACACTGCATTTATCAAGGGAGCAATACAAATATAATCCATCTGTTCCTCTGGTGATGACCCATGGTCACAGACATAAAGTCATGAAATGACATGAATGAGAAGCAGTGTGCTCTGATGTCCACATCTACTGGTCCGGTGCGTCCAGTTGGCCGCGCGTGTATGTTCTGCCCAACACGTGTGTCTTGTGGACGGCGCGCTGCCGCACACACACCACATCATGTCAGGCCAGTGTAGTACCCGCACTCTTTTACTACGAAAAAGACGTTGCTTGGATGGCAGCATGTGTTGCTCCAAAACCTGGATGTACCTTTCAGCACTGATGGTGCCATCACAGATGTGTAAGTTGCCCATGCCATGGGCACTAACACACCCCCATACCATCACAGATGCTGACTTTTGAACTTTGCACTGGTAACAATCTGGATGGTCTTTTTTCTCTTTTGTCCGGAGGACACGACGTTCATGATTTCCAAAAACAATTTGAAATGTGGAGTCATCAGACCACAGCACACTTTTCCACTTTGTGTCTGTCCATTTCAAATGACCTCGTGGCGGCGTTTCTGGATGTTGTTTCTAGATGTTGTTGATGTATGGCTTTCACTTTGCATGGTAGAGTTTTAACTTGCACTTGTATACGTAGCGATGAACTGTGTTAACTGACAATGGTTTTCTGAAGTGTTCCAGATCCCACGCGGTAGGATCCTTTACACAATGATGTCGGTTTTTTAATGCAGTGCTGCCTGAGGGATTGAAGGTGATGGGCATTCATTGTTGGTTTTCAGTCTTGCCACTTACATGTAGAACGTTCTCCAGATTCTCTGAATCTTCTGATTATATTATGGACTGTAGATGATGGAATCCCTAAATTCCTTGCAATTAAATGTTTAGAAACATTGTTCTGAAACTGTTGGACTATTTTTTCCACGCAGTTGTTCACAAAGTGTTGATCCTCACCCCATCTTTGCTTGTGAACAGCTGAGCCTTTTGGGAATGCTCCTTTTATACCCAATCATGACACTCACCTATTTCCATTTAACCTGTTCACCTGTGGAATATTCCAAACAGGTGTTCTTTGAGCATTCATCAACTTTCCCAGTCTTTTGTTGCCCCTGTCCCAGCTTTTTTGAAACATCCATTTCAAAATGAGCAAATATTTGCACAAAAACAATAAAGTTTATCAGTTTGAACATTAAATGCCTTTGTGGTGTATTCAACTGAATATAGGTTGAAGAAGATTTGCATTGTATTCTGTTTTTATTTACATTTTACAAAATGTCCCAACTTCATTGGAATTGGGGTTGTAATACATTTAAAAATAATAATAATATTAAAGTGAACTCACTGAGTTGCAGAATGATGTTCCTGCTAGATCTAGTGCGCTATCTTCTATTCTTAGTATATACGAGGTCTGTTAGAAAAGTATCGGACCTTTTTATTTTTTGCAAAAATCTGATGGATTTGAATCACGTGTGCTTGCATGAGCCAACCTTGAACCTTCGTGCGCATGCGTGGATTTTTTCACACCTGTCGATTGCGTCATTTGCTGGTAAGCAACCTTTGTGTGAGGACGTGTGTAGTGCGCTCGGTGGATTTTCATTGCAAGGAAAATGACGGAATGACTGGAGCAGCGCCGCATCAAATTTTGCCAGAAACTGGGCGACAGCCAGGTGGAAACCATTCAGATGATTCAGACGGCTTTCTGTGACTTTTCAGTCGTGTGACTATCCGAGAACTTGTGGAAGAGGTGGGCATGTCACAGCATGTCCTGTGAGACTTCAACACGAAGGTGCTTTTGCTCCGCCGTCGGCAGCTTCGGCTGAATTTCACCGCCACTCTTTTCATAGCAAAATCTTCTGTCACAGTGGAATGTGCTGAAAAAGTGCTGATGTCCACCTCTACCACAATTTTTCGGATAGTCACATGACGGTCCCGCATCACTACAGCGTTCACTTTGGAAATGATCTGGTCATTTTAGCATGTTGATGGCTGACCGGAGCGTGGCTCGCTCTCCACCGTTGTGCGGACGTCTTTAAACTGGTTCTACCGCTCCTTAATCTGTGTGATGCCCATAGGATAGTCACCGAAAGCCGTCTGAATCTTCCAAATGGTTTCCACCTGGCTGTCGCCCAGTTTCTAGCAAAATTTGATTGATACAGTAGCGCTGCTCCAGTCGTTCTGCCATTTTCCTTGCAATGAAAATCCGCCGAGTGCACAACACACGTCCTCACACAAAGGCTGTTTACCAGCAAATGACGCAATCGACAGGCGTGAAAAAATCCACACATGCGCACGAAGGTTCAAGGTTGGCTCATGCAAGCACACGTGATTCAAATCCATCAGGTTTTTGCAAAAAATAAAAAGGTCCAATACTTTTCTAACAGACCTCGTAATTAATCAATTTTCTATACGCACTTGCTCTAATTAAGGGTCATGTTCACTTCTAGATCTGTGCACTTCGATCGTTCACGTGCTGAAACATCCTTGTCTCCATGACACAGTGATGTCCAGCAGCTCTTCAGGGGTGTGCCTCCTTTAATTTAATTTATTCAGCAATAACATTGTAAGTAGCTTTAGTTGTTCCCTTGGTTTTTGTTTTTTCACTCTGCGTCCACATCAGAGCCAAGGTGGATCTGCATGTTAATTTAGCACAGATACATCTTCCTCCATCCTCCTGCATTTTGACTCTGATGGACATATGACGTCGCATTTCCATGCCACAGGAATTAGCAAAAAGATTTTCCCAATTTAAACACATGCATGAACGCTGTTGGAGCTGGAACTGAGCAGTGTGCTGCTTAATGAAAGCATATCAACATATTTCCTCACTCAAACCGAGCACATCAAGAACCTTTTTCCCTTTCTTAAAATAACTAATTGGTTAATTGGTTAATCAGTACATTAGGGCCCTGTCCCACTGGCGTTTAGGAGGATTTGAGTATGAATTGCGCACAAAATTGGCTCATATTCACTTAACATCCACAATATGCGTGAAACATGCTTGTATGAGTCGGCCAACACCCGCACATGTCCGCAATTATCTGCAGAGGCACGTTTTTCCGTTACCAGGAATTTTGAGCTGCACAAAATTTTGGCTGCGGATGACATCCGCCTTACATACTCCATACATACTCAATACATACACAAACATACTCAATCTATGTGCTGTATATTCGCCGTCATCTGCTGATATCTGGATATTTTGCATGCCCATCATGTCCACATCATGAACTAAAATAAGTTGTAGCGACTGCAGACAGATTGGCCACGAATAAAGCGTTTACATTACGTCTGCTTTGCATTTGATTTGCGGCGGATGCAAATCAGATGTGTTGTGTTCACAGCTGGATGCCGTTCTTTGTTCTACCGGCTGCCACGTGCTCTGTGCTGGACGCTGCCTATATAAAATAATTATTTCGTGGCGGATTAATAATTTTATTCTGCAAATTGCCTGTTGAAAATGGCTCTAATCACCTCCTGAATCACAGAGGAAGCCGGAGCCGGACCATGCGCATGTGAACGGCTCCAGCTGCAGAAAGCATTTTGAGACGTCTAAAAAAGGTAATTATTTGACTTGTTTACATTGTCAAGGCTTGATAAAACAGTTGCGTGTTTTTTCCTTCTTGTCTACAGCTGTTACAGTATTTATTTCTATGTTTATAACAGATTTAACTTCTTGTTATAATCATTCAGACGAGCTGCACTCTGATGCGATCTGCTGACATCACCACTCGCCCTGTTCACTGCTTGTTTACGCCTATCAACTCCAGTCAAGTCCAATCAAGTCCAGCAAATGCTCCAGAGGCTGTATTGTTGGTGTGAATAGTGATGCCAACAGTCCGAGTGCGCTTTTTTTATGACCACAATGCAGATGCCGTGCACGCGCAACACGTGTGCAATGCATTCATAATACACCTGTAATACTGCCGTGATAATTGCAATGCATCTGATCCGTTTCCTCGCTACATGCGTTATACAACCGTGATTGTTCATCATATATTCGCTATATATTATTAATATATCCGTAATTCATACTGGAACATTTGTCATTTTTGCCCATTTTTGTTGCGGGTGACAACGAACGCCCGTACGTTGTGTACTCAATTCATGCGCAATTAATCCTCTCCCCAGTGGGACAGGGCCCTTAGTCAGATATACTTTGTGAACCTAACCTGCTAACAAAACATCAACTTAAGGGCCTTTCAAGATCGTGCGTGCGACACACTCAATTTTCCACCTCCACTTGCATTTTTAAAGTGTGTCTGCATGTGCAGAATTCAGACTGGAGTTTCCTAAATCACTGTGTTTCTGCTCTGGAGGCTGAACAAGTCTAAAAATTGCCATGTTTGTGGAGACTTTTGAGTTCCCAAATGAAGAATTAAATAAAAAGTGAAACACTGAGTCTGCGAGTCATAACCACAAGATTAGCAGCAAAAAGCAGAAGAACGAGTGACAGACATCAGTGTGCTGGGAGAAGCTTTTCTCACTGACTGTTCATCAGTGAGCCTGGGCAGAGACGAAGCAGCCGGCATGATCGAGCGGACACACTCTGTCCAAAATTCTTCAGTTTGGACATAAACGCACCCAGTTTGAACAACGGAGCTCCTGCAAATTTGTCTCAAGTACGTGAGTACTCTGAAAATAAAATGCTACCTTAGTGTGCCACTGAACACGGACTCAAACAAGAACACTCTGCTTTCAAATGAAGGATTCAGATGAATTTTATGAAGCCTTTCTCAGACTCTGCATGCACCAAATCCAAGGAACCTCAATTATGTCATAAATGAAGAAAAGTATCAGTTATATGTGAGTAAACACCAACGACAGCTCTGTATTATCAGGATGTTCTGCAGCTAGTTTGCAAGTTAGTGGTTCAGCTGTTCGCCATCTCCTACGCAGACTGACCGGCGGAGGTGTAACAGACAGACACAAACTTCAAAGCAGCCTGTTCCTCTTATCCCTATTTTTGTTCTGTGGCTACCTGCAAACCAGGAAACTCCCACATCAATAATGCAGCGCCGGTGTAGCAAAGTTTTCCTCTGAGAGGACAACAGTTACATAATGCAGCGGACAATCTGAATTGCTGTTCTCGCCTCCACATGACACATTTTGACAATGTGAGGCGCGACTGCGTGTTCCGTCTCTGCTGCAAACACATCTCCGTCCAACTGCTGCTTTGGTGCTTTTACCACTATTCAAGAAAGGTCTGACATAATTACAGTACAACTGTCAATAAAATCAATTTGTAGTCACTCATTTTATTTTATTAATTTTAGGAGCTCGTAAAATTAATCTCGCTCATGGTAGACTGAGTCCCAAACAGGAAGTGCCAAATTTTGAGTCCAAAGTGACTTTTTTCTTTTAATAATTAAGAGCTCACTAACTGTATTTTAACATGTGAACTGAAGAAGGTAATGTACGGGGCCATTAGTGTAGCAAAAGTATTTGCAAATGTGTATTTTGATTGTGTGTGTGTAAACAGATCCACAAATGCATATAGCAATCTGTGTGTGCGTATTTTGATCTCTGCGTGTGTATCTGCGTGTCTGTGAAAATCGGGCCACTCGATTGGATGTGTTCTTACATGTGACTTTTGCTACACTTCTGCCGTGTTATATCTGTAAATGTGTGCAGCGATTTGTGTGTGTGTGGAGACTTGTCTGTGTGCCTCCAGCAGAGGGCGCAAGCACCAATGACATCGCTCATCGCTGTCATTTTAAATAAATACTTTTCCTATAATAATGGCCCCGTAAATGTCCAAAAGACAAATGTCGGGCTGGAAAAGATGAGACAATTTTCCAAGTCAACAATGCAACAGTGTGTCGTTTATTCTGGACACACAGCATAAAAAAACACACTACTTTGTTTCCGCCCCTGAGACCATCCACCAATCACAGACGGGGACTCACACCGTTTAGTTTGCATGCCGTATCTATAAGTGAACGGTTATCGGAGCCAAAACCTCTTTCGTTTCATTAAATGCAGATTGCATTAAATCTGCAATACTTTTGCTACAATAATGGCCCCATAGCCGCACGTCAATTAAATATCGCTGATTGATTAAGTTTATTTTGAAAAAACAAAATAAACAGACAGATTAACACTGACTCTGTACATACACTCAAGAAAAATATAAACACAACACTTTTGGTTTTGCTCCCATTTTGTATGAGATGAACTCAAAGATCTAAAACTTTTTCCACATATACAATATCACCATTTCTCTCAAATATTGTTCACAAACCAGTCTAAATCTGTGATAGTGAGCACTTCTCCTTTGCTGAGATAATCCATCCCACCTCACAGGTGTGCCATATCAAGATGCTGATTAGACACCATGATTAGTGCACAGGTGTGCCTTAGACTGCCCACAATAAAAGGCCACTCTGAAAGGTGCAGTTTTATCACGCAGCACAATGCCACAGATGTCGCAAGATTTGAGGGAGCGTGCAATTGGCATGCTGACAGCAGGAATGTCAACCAGAGCTGTTGCTCGTGTATTGAATGTTCATTTCTCTACCATAAGCCGTCTCCAAAGGCGTTTCAGAGAATTTGGCAGTACATCCAACCAGCCTCACAACCGCACGTGGTCACGTGTAACCACACCAGCCCAGGACCTCCACATCCAGCATGTTCACCTCCAAGATCGTCTGAGACCAGCCACTCGGATAGCTGCTGGAACAATCGGTTTGCATAACCAAAGAATTTCTGCACAAACTGTCAGAAACTGTCTCAGGGAAGCTCATCTGCATGCTCGTCGTCCTCATCTGGGTCTCGACCTGACTCCAGTTCGTCGTTGTAACCGATTTGAGTGGGCAAATGCTCACATTCGCTGCCGTTTGGCACGTTGGAGAGGTGTTCTCTTCACGGATGATGCGAAGGAGATGTGTTGCACTGCATGAGGCAAATGGTGGTCACACCAGATACTGACTGGTTTCCCCCCCCCAGTAAAACAAAACTGCACCTTTCAGAGTGGCCTTTTATTGTGGGCAGTCTAAGGCACACTTGTGCACTAATCATGGTGTCTAATCAGCATCTTGATATGGCACACCTGTGAGGTGGGATGGATTATCTCAGCAAAGGAGAAGTGCTCACTATCACAGATTTAGACTGGTTTGTGAACAATATTTG